>NC_091757.1:40346633-40717883 GCF_043380555.1 Nothobranchius furzeri
CATCAAATACTGCGAGTACATTTTTGTCAATGACAAAATATTTAATTTATTAAAAGGCAGACATGGAATTGGCTACATTTTATAACTCGGATTTCATAAAATATGGCAAAGTTTAAAAAAATCTTTGTCACAGACCCAAATTTTTTTTAAATGGGATTTACAAATGTTGAATATTCATTTGTTTGTTCACATGTTACTGGGTGAGATTCAGCCATTTCTCAGTACAACATGCCAAATCTCACAGTTTCCTTGCCAGAACCCAAATAAAGGAGACTGCTGGGCTACGCTGACCTATTCAGACACAGAGGTCAGTGGTGCCTGACACTTCTCCAAGTAAGATAGTTAGCTGATTCATCTTGATAATCAACTAACGAGGACTCTAACCATTCCAAACCATTCTTCAACTGGGACTTTCAGTCCACGGACAAGCCCTTTGATGAAAAACGCCTGGTTTGCCTCAGCTTCTGCCATATTAGAGCTGCATAAATTAATACTACCTGTTCCTTATTTCCGCATTCACAGATACAGTTGTGTGCGACCTGTAGCTTTAAATTAATCTGATGTTTCAATAAACTCTACTGATGTTTTCTGTATATTATAGGGTCTTGCTAATCCTTCCCCATCTCTTTATGGGAACTGCTGTAAATTGTAAATTTGTCGCATCGCAGTAAATTCACATCAATAAGTATGCAATAGCTCTACATGGTCTATGATGGTGTTGATTTAACTGATTTCCGTTATCTGACTTGTATCTCTGTAAACTGCTGTTTGATATTATAGTCAGTTGTGTTTGCCTTATCATGTTTTATTATTTTATTTGCTCTTTACTTTATTATTTAACTTTATTTGTTCCCTGTTTTGTTATTTTCTTTTTGTTTGGTTATCCTATTCGGATAAACAGGAGGAATTATGTTATAGAATTTTTATGTTTCATTATTTTAATCCTATTAACTAATGTATTACTTTATGCCTGAATGCATATTCACACTCAGACACACCCGCACATTCTTGTACTTCATACACACACACACACACACACACACACACACACACACACACACACACACACACACACACGGTCTCTCTCACATCTTATCTTTCGTTCTTGTATAAATAAACTTCTCAGAGCAGAATCTCTTGGCAGTTGTCTTGAGCTCCTGCCCCTGATTGTAATTTGGTGACCTGTCTGCTTATTCTCTCTCTCTCTCTCTCTCTCTCTCTCTCTCTCTCTCTCTCTCTCTCTCTCTCTCTCTCTCTCTCTCTCTCTCTCTCTTAGCTGCAGGTATTGGGTTATTGATACAATCCCTAACATTAGTATTTCATGATTGTTTAAAAAGTTGTTGCACAACAATTTATTCATTTAGTAGTATTTGCTTAGTCATGTGAATAGTGAATGAAATCATCTCAGAACCATAAATGTGTGTGTTATGTGTACATAACAACGTAAATTCAGCTTTAACCTCTTAAAACCCACGGACCCGGTACCGGGTCCGGATTTACTTCCGGTTTTAAAGTCGTTCCAAAACCACCCTTACAGGATCTGCTCGGGTGCAGGATCAGCTCGGGGTCCTTTGACTGCCGATGACGTCAAAGTAGTTGATTGGCTGAACATGAAGCTTATGGAAGTGACGTTATCACGTTATGATTCCGATTGGTCAGAACAAATTTGCGGTCGTAGTCTTAGCGGTTGTAGTCCTGTAGTCCAAAAATCAACACTTTTTGGAGAAAATTTGTTTGAATTTCCAAAGTAAATGTAAAATATAAGCAAATGATAAATGGTGATCCTCAAAAGCTCTTGATGTTGATGAAATGGGGCAAAATAAAGTATAAGAACTTTATTGAAAGACACCAAGGAATATTTTGAGTCAAAGAATGTATTTCGATAACAACTAAGGAAATATACAGACGAACTCCACATTAATACAAACAGATATGGCTTCACATATAAGAACTGTTCTCTTTTTCGTCAGTCCCATGTTGGTTTTATGCAGTTTCACATTCTTTACAAAACAAAAATAATATGGTGTTTTATTAACAAATTACAATTATAAAGAAAACATTTAGGTGTTAACAAACAAGAATTTATTAACAAAATTGCTGATGTCTTTCCAAAATGTATGTGTGAAAGCCGAGTAGATTTGCAGTAATGTGACGTCATCGGCAGTCGAAGGACCCCGATCCGATCCTGCACCTGAGCAGATCCTGTACCGACACCGGTACTTGAACAGATGTTTATCGAGAATATTAGTTTTTTCCAGTTCGGAAGTTGTTTTAAGTGTTGCTATTTGTCTTAAACGTTCACAATGAGGATGTATTAATCCCTTTTGCAATATTTGCGATTGAAAGATGGTTTGTAGTAAGAACTGGCTTTCTTTATGTTACAGCCTTGATACTAAAAAATAAATAAACAATGTAAAATGGCGCCCTGTATTGAATGTAAAGTCAAACGTTGTATAAATGGAAATAAACAATTATCCAGCTATTTGATTTTTTCCCCCTTCCTTCCTTTAGTCCACTTGACATGGAGCCACAGTTAACTAGTTTGGGGCACATTTTTACCTGAAAAATAGTATTTAAACTGATTAAGCTTTGGCTTTACTGACACTGTGTAGATTACTATCTATACATTACTTTGCTCTATTTAAAAGTAACAAGATAAAAGCACTTCAGCACATAAAATTAAGATTGTCACTTGCCAAATAATGACTATACCCTCCTGTTTACCTATAAGAAAGGCCTAAAAATATTTTTAAATTCTTTATTGATGATTTAATTTTAGACAACTAAAATGGCATTTTACTTGCCAAAAAGTGATTGAATCGCTCAGTTTTTCATGGAGGCTAAAAATGACCACATACGGGTTTTATATATTATCTGTTGATGTTATTGTACTCATACTGTCTACTGTATCATCATAAACACCCCAAAAATGGCAAAAAATGATCAATTCCATTGCCAAAAATGGATTACAGTGTCCTGGTCACGTGTAAAGGGCTAAATTGACCTAAATATTACTTTATTTATTATCTCTTGATGTTATTAGTCCCATCAGAGGATGCTGGGTCTCTTCCACATTCATAAACACCCCAAAAATGGCAAAAAATGATCATTTCCTTTGCCAAGCACAAGATAACTTACTGAAAGAAACAGAATTATCATGAGAACCAGAACAAGAGAGCCTGATAACAGTAATGTGAAAATAAAAATTTTAAAGTGTAAGATGTGTGTATAATAGAAATAAAAATATATTAGAATTAGTGTAACTCACTGTGATCCAAAAAATAAATCAGCCATAGCTGATTAGCAATTATGAAATGAGGTCTGGTAGGTTGTAAGTTTCACTCTTTTATTACAACACTTTTTTCTTTTATTTTGTTTTTAGATCAGTTACAAGGTCACCACGGCTTCCTGTGAGGCTTCAACATCAGCTACACAAAGCAGCACTCAACAACAGAAGTTAAGAGTGGATCTTTTTGAAGCATGTAAAAAAAAAAGTCAATTTGACTCAACTTAAATAATTTGTAACCTTGCTGCCTTAATATTTTGATTAAGGCTAGCAAATTATTTCAAATCCATCCATCCATTGTCTGAACCCGCTTGTCCATTGCTGTCAATGGGCAATCAGACGGTGTACATCCTGGACAGAGAGCCAGTCCATCGCAGGGCAACACAGAGACATACTGTTTGCACACACACTCACACACCTACGGACAATTTAGACAGACCAATTAACCTGACAGTCATGTTTTTGGACTGTGGGAGGAGGCCGGAGTACCCAGAGAGAACCCACACATGCACAGGGAGAACATGCAAACTCCATGCAGAAAGATCCCAGGCCGGGAAGCGAACCCAGGACCTTCTAGCTGCAAGGCAACCACTGCGCCACTGCGCAGCCCTTATTTCAAGCCATTTCAACTAACTTAGCAGAGAGGAGCTTTTCAAAACTGAAGTTGATCAAGTCATTCCTGAGGTCAACCATGTCTCAGGAGCGACTCACTAACCTGGCCGTCATCAGTATCAGTCACTCAGTAGGGGAGCAGATTTCATATGGTGACATCATAGATGACTGTGCATCAAGGAAGGCCAGGAAGGTTATGTTTTAGTTTGCGTTTTCTGTTCTCAGTGCAATGCTGCAGTGGTCAGTGTTTTATGTGTGATGAAGGATTTTTGCCATTTAGAATATGTATTATATATTCTGTTCATATATTAATCTTTATATTTTGTTATTGTTTATTTTTGCATATTTGATTCTATATATTTTTGATAAATTTATGTACATAATGTAGTATATTGTTCTAAATTCTGATAACTTAATGGTAATTAATGTGCAATTTAGAAAAATGAATGTTCAGTATTTGTTCTGATAAAACATGCTTGTTTGTAGAAAAGAATAGAGTTGTGTTACTGTGTGCATGTGCGTGTGTGTGTGTGTGGGGGGGGGGGGGGGGGGGGCGGGACGGGGGGCGGGACAGGGGTGCTCAAGGGATGTCTCACCCGGGGAGTAATTCCATGTAGAACCGCCACTGGTCCTGCCCTGTACTGTGAAATAACGTATGCAGTGTCTTTTTTTTTATTATTTATTTATTTTTTGCTAAGCCCGCCCTCTGTCCTGTAAAGCCCCATGAAATTTGGATTGAGCAGCACACAAGATTAACTTGAACAGTAGCTCGTCTGCAGCTCGTTCAGAATGCTGCAGCTAGATTTTTGGTTGGCAAAATAAAGTCTGATCACATCACACCTGTTCTGACTGCTCTTCACTGGCTGCCTGTGGATTTTAGAATTCCTTTAAAACTCCTTTTAATGGTTTTAAGGCTTTGAATGGACTGGCTCCAGCTTATTTAATGGAGTTGGTGCAGCCTTATGTCCCTGCTCAAATGCTCAGCTTCGAGGGCTGGTTGCTGCTGGTGGCTCCTAGAGCTCGGCTAAAGATGGAAGGGGATAGGGCATTCTCCGTAGCACGACCAACACTGTGGAACGCACTTCCCCTACCTGTAAAGCATCAGTTGCAGCTTTTAAAACAAGGTTGAAGACCCACTTTTATGGTTTGGCTTTTAACTCTCTGGGTTAGATGGATTCAATAGTCTTGGGTTATTTTATTAGTTTTAATTTGTTATTGTGCAGCACTTTGGTGGCATGCCTCATGCCTGTAAGGGGCTCTAAAGATGATGATGATGATGATGATGATGATGATGAAGATGATGATGATGATGATGATGATTAACCAATAGCATTTGACAGTGGCGGACAGGTAATCGGAAGCACCGGGACAGTTCCCGGTGGCCTGACAGCTGAAGTGGCCCTCTTGGTATTTCTGCCAGCCATCAGAGATTACATGTCTGTCAATCAACCTGAGATTTAAGCAGCTAACACCCCCACACAAACGCGGCAGTTTACGAGTCTGTTCTGGATTGGTACCAAAATCCCAGTCTGAATTATTGTCCCAGTCCACTCCTGGCACTAGACATCTCCTTATGTACAGAGGTCAATCACAGAGCGTGTGCACTTTGCAGAAGTACCTAGACTGATGGAGAGTTGGCGACATTTCTTATGGACAGGTAAAGCTTTAAAATATATATATTAATGAAATAATAGAATAATAATTGTAAAACAATGTGTTTTAGCTCTGTTAGCCAGCTAGAGACGCACGTTCATGAAAGAGAGGCCTTGCTTTCAGCTGTGTTATCACAAGTAGATAAAGGGGCTTAAAGTGCAATGCCTTTTCCAACCTCTAGGTGGTGGCATCTGACAAAAAAACTCAGGATTTCTGCTTTAGACTTGACTAGAAAAAATGTAGGAGCTTGAGCTACTATATTTACTAAACCTTTCTCATGTGTTTTTAATATGCTCCATCAAACTTACCTATTCCAATAATGACAAATGCTGCAACTCCATTGAGGATGCCCAGGTACCTCACACCAAAGACAACGTGGTACAAGAACAAAGCCATCAAACAGCTCAGACCAATGGCAGCAAGACCAAAGAAAGTCAAGAAGACTGCAAAAACACAACAAAGGAGCCTGTAAACATTGACGGGAAATTAAAAGGTTTGGGTAAAAGACGGAACAGCTTCTGTACCAGAGAAGGAGGTGAGGATGAAGACGAGCAAGGTGATGCAGACTCCACTGATGACAGCCAGCATCATATCGTTGTAAAACGTGTGTCTCACTTCATTATCAAACAGCTCCGTGCCCCCGTACAACACCTTCACCTGCCTGCACACACACGTGGATATCTATAAAGCTAATGATGAAAATACACCACAATAAGATTGAAACTCTGGCTAATGCTGGGTCTGACCTGGTGGACTGTTTGGTCAGTATGTCCGCGTATTGGACCACAAAGTTCTTGAAGCGAGTTCTCTGCTCGTCTGCTCGGTCCTGCAGGGAGTAGTAGGACGGCAGAGGAGCGCCAAAGTGGATCTCGCTGCGTAGGAGAGAGGAGGAGAGATGCTCAGGAGTCAGACTTTCATCCACGTACCAGTAGAACTGTGGGTGGGTGATGGCCAGACTCAGAGAGCCTACGACAAAGCACAAACAGCGTGAATCAGCGGTTTGGTGAGGCTGTCACTGGGAGTCGGTGGTTTAACTGGAGCCCACCTTGAATATCAGCCAGGTCTGGCCCCATGCCATCATAGTAGATCTTTCCCCCTTTCTCGCTGGGATAGAGGTAAGACAGAAGTGAGCTGGGTGGGGAGCAGTAGGACGGCCCTAATGGAGGATCCCTTAATATCTCCATGGGTTTCCAGCAGAACTGGTGGAACTGTGGGTGCTGCATGAGGAGCTGCTCCACGCGGTGAATCGTCTCCAGGCGCTCTGGAGTGAAGATGTTGCGATCGCCTAGTCCCTGAGCTACAAACACCAGCTCGATCCTCCACAGAGCCTGGCTCTGCCGGTAGTAATCAGAGGCAAACCTACGCCTCCTAATGAGAGGAATGGAGGAATTTCCATCCCAAAATCCTGCCTCTGCTTCACTGGGATTTGACCCTTTCTTCACCCATTGTTTTGCCTGATTTAAAGCAGACTCTGTCCTTGAATCTCTACCAGCTTTCATCTGATCGTCTTCTGTTTGTAATGTTCTATTTGAACTTGTTGAGGACCTCATGCCCACGGTGTCCATGTGGCTGCGCAGCTTCTCCATCAGAAGCTCCTGCAGCTCCTCAGCCTCTACATCACGTCTCTGTCTGTCCCAGGACCCCAGCTGAGTCTTTACAGCAATGGTGAGGGCATCAAAGCGCTCCGCTGAGAAGTGACTGTGAACCTCAAAGGCACTGTAGGACAGGTCTATGTCCAGAGGAGGGCAGTAGAGGAACATGTAGGCAAACAGGACACACGGGAGCAGGAAGGCCACCCCTAAAGCCATGCTGCTTGCCCAGGGCTGTGTGTAAATCCACCCTGTTCCCCTCCACAGCCCACAAACCCCAGCATTCCCAAATAAACCTTGCTGTCCTGCAGCGTGTGTCACTCCATCCTCCTCCTCCTCCCCACTCCCCCAGCTGGTTTGAAACAGCATCGCCTCCTCCTCCACATCCATTCTGGCACCTGTGAATGACACATTTGCACCACTTGATTATTACTCACTCACAGTTTTCTCTCTTTGGGTAAGCGAGCAGGAAGTAGATGATGGATACTGACAACAGTAGACTCAAGCATTAGATAAAATACAGAACAGGTTAACTTCTACAAAGTTGAACAGAACAGTGGCAGATCTAGGACTTTTCTGGGTATGGGGCCATCAAGGAGGCCACAATATTTATAGAGGGGCCAAGTATTAGTCCAACATCCTTACACAAGATTTCATGCTGGGAATTTCTATTAGACTATACCACCACGGCTGTTTAAGGAGGCTTTTCATGGAATAGCACCACCAGTACTGACAATTATTAACAGCAGCTTGGCCTCTGGTTGTGTCCTGCTGGATTAAAAAAAAACGGTTGTTAAACCTCTATTAAAAAGATCGGGGTTAGACATTTCACATCCTTACAATTACCAGGCAATTGCAAAGCTTCCGTTTCTGAGTAAAGTTCTGGAAAAATGTGTTTATAGTCAGTTAATGGACTTCCTAGAAGAGTCTAACATCATGGAAACGTTTCAGTCTGGCTTTAAAGCTTTTCACAGTACAGAAACAGCACTGACAAAGGTCTTAAATGACATTTTGTTGGAAACTGAAATCCAGTGCTACTTGTTTTGTTGGCTCTTATGGCTGCGTTCCACACTGGATCATGGGGTCTTACTCCATCGCTTGGAGTATTATGTGGGAATCTCTGGTCTGGCCTTAGGCTGGTTCAGATCTTATTTGGGAGTAGGACAGTAAGTGTGAGGATAGGAGGTTCACGTTCACACACACACACACACACACACACACACACACACACACACACACACACACACACACACACACACACACACACACACACACACACACACACACACCAGAGGCGCACTGACAGAAGTGAGGCTGCTGAGCACTGGTGTCATCGGTCCCTCCGACCACAACAAGCAGACAGGGCAGTTTAATGGGCCATTCCCATCTGTACCGGGTCGGCCCGGGCCGGGTAGCGTAGGTTGTTTACATATCTAGGTGGCCTGGTATTTTTCCGGGCCAACCAAGGCTCATTCTCAGCCCTCTTCTCGAGGGGGTCTGCTTCAGGCCGACCAGGGCCAACACACCCACTGCTGACAGCAAATTCACACCTTCCATTAGAGCAAGCCTCTGATTGGTGGGTAGAATCAGCCCACATGGGCTTAAGGCAAGGATGTGTGGAATCAACCGGGCCAGGCTGGGGCCGACTGGGGCTACCCGGCCCGGGCCGACCCGGTACAGATGGGAATGGCCCATTAGTGTCTTACTCAAGGACACAGCCCCCACCCCACCCCCCACCCCCCACCCACCCACCCACACGCACACACACACACACACACACACACCCCGCCATAACAAACAAGGACATGAGAGAATTAAGTTAGTCATCAAGGCTGGAGGAAATCAGAGGGAAAAGGGGGCTGATAAAAAAAATATTTGGCAGGATCTCGCTTTAAGATGCTACTCACACGAGGTTGGGTTTGGACAGGCTAAAAGCTGTGTGTTCATTCCCCTTTCTGTGAGTTGTCATCACCTGGAGAGAGCCCACCAGTGGGTGTCTACATGTCAGGAGTCGAGGTGCAGCCAAGTTCGCTTTGCACCAAATTAAATCATCTCACTTGTCTAATTACTGACAAGAAGAGTGAGTGTGGTATTGGAAGAGCTGCGGGATAACAGCAGGTTTATCTCCCATGATGGGCAGCCTTTGACTAATGGTGTCAATAGGTGCCACTTGTTTTTACTCTACAACACACACCGTGATGCAGGCATTTTGCATTCCGGTGGCAGCGCATGCACTAACTGCAGCAATTTATCTAGCCTCTTTAGAGCAGAGCTTTAAGGTCAGCCAGGTGAGGAACTGAATTGTGATTATGTGAAACAAAAGCTGAGCTCAGCTCTGGAGCCAAAGAGAAAAATCCGTCATTAAAAATGGAGAATTTTCAATTTAGAGAGTTTAATAAACTAAATAAATGATGAGACTCTTTTCCTTAGAGGTGAAGACGGATTCTAAAAAGGCCTGCGTGTGAATTGTAAAAGTCTTTAATATGCTTTTGAAGCTGCGCAAAGTTCATTTTAAATTATTGTTAAAATTGAGAATTTATTTCTTCTTGCAGCAGCGAGGCCACTCTGTGACAAAGTCAGACTGCAGTTAGACGATGAAACAGCAGTGTATGGGTGTGTGTAATGGGAATGTTATCAAAGCTTTTGCTCTTCACTCTCTCAGTAATACAGCTTTTCATGTCAAACGTCCACATGACTGATGTGCAAATGCTGTTTTAAACCACAGCCCTTCATTTTATTAAAGCCTGATGGTAAAAAGCATGGATGTCACATTAAAGCTAAAATCAAATCAAACTTTATTTATATAGCACTTTTCATGCAAAGGATGCAACACAAGAAGAAGAAGAAAATATCATTTCTATAGCGCCTCTCAAGATAAAAATCACGAGGCGCTTCACAAAAACAAAAAATGTAAAGCTATAAAAAATAATTTAGAAAATGGTTAAAATATTTTTTAAATGAGCAAAAATTGACAGTTGTGATTAAAAAACTAAATGTTAAGAAAGAGAGAGTGTGAGTAGGAAAGAGGGAAATCAGTGGATCCTGAGGAAGGTGGAATAGGTGGGGAGAGCAGAATAAAGAGAGAGTGGTGAAGAAGATCATACAAAAGCCAGCTTGAACAAGTGAGTCTTCAGCTGCTTTTTAAAGGAGACCACTGAGTCCACTGATCTCAGGCTCAGGGGGAGAGAGTTTCAGAGTCTGGGGGCCACAGCAGCAAATGATCTGTCACCTTTGGTCTTTAGCCTGGTGCGCAGGAGAGACGATGCTGCTGATGGTGTTAAACAGCACCTTGGGGTTCCCTTTGCTCTGGGACACCAGGTTGGAGAAATAGGAAACCCTGGCGTCTCTGACTGCAGAGTTAAAGGATGTCAGAAGATCCTTTAGGTGCAGCAGATGGACATGGAGATGGGTTTTTTTCCACAAGTGCTCAGTTTTTCTGCATTGGCGCTTCAGGCTGTGAAGGCTGTCATTAAACCAGGGAGTAGGGTTCACTGCAGGAACTGATCTGGTTCTGACAAGACAGATGTTGTCCAGAATGGAGAGAGAGTGCTCGTTGAACTGAGAAGTTAAGGAATCTGGGTCGTTATCAGAAGAACAGGGTGGATCAAAAGCAGCAGAAAAATTGCTAGCTGTGCTCTCATTAAGAAAACGAGAACTAACCATACAGCAAGCAGGAGGTGGGGACGCAGAAACTGACAAGTTAAAGAAAATGCAATGGTGATCTGAAATATGAACGTCCTCAGGACAAACACTGCCAGCATCATGGGCGTAATTTTCACTTTAGAAGTGGGGGGGAGGGGCACGGGGGGGGGGGGGGTATCTTTACAGTATGCTCTAATGGGAAACAGGCTTCAACACAAACGGTTGTTTTCCACTTATTCCTAGAGCTCAACCAATGTCAATTTAATATAGCGTAATATTGTTTTTGGATGGTAAAAAGTGCAAGGGTCAAAACTTGACTTTGGAAAAAGTGGGGGGGACATGCACCCCCCCTCCCCCCCAAAAAAAATTACGTCCATGGTCAGCATTTAGACCAAGGGTATAAACAAGGTCTAGAGTGTGCCCCCTGGTGTGTGTGGGGCCAGAAACATGCTGGGTAAAGCTGAAGGAGTCCATAAGGCTGGAGAAATTCATGGCAAAGCGAATTAAGCAAAGTGCTTAACAGATTAAAATGACCTATATAACCCACATTCCCTCCCTTTCCCACACTTAAAATAATTGTGACAGTTTCACCCCCAATCCACAAACCATTCCCAGGCACACACACACACACACTCGTTCACATTGCACATTAAAAGACCACAGTAAGAACTAGGCTGAGCTCAGATTGGACAGGTAATGAAAGACATGCCATCAAGGCAGCCATCTGCCTCGACAGCAGCAGATTGACGGCACAGAAACAACAGTAGTTTGGTTTTATTTGTGTTCATGATATCATAAATATCATGCAAGGTCATCAGTGCACTGGTACACGGAGAATGCACGTGAAATACTGCTGGCTCTATCGAGGACATATTCATATAGGGGGTTAATGCAAATATGTAAATGCTCAATCACCCACTCAAATGTTGCTGCATCTATTTCTAAAACAAGGACATAAACCCATTTCCCGGCTGTGGTCTGATGCCTGAATTATTGGTCATCTGCAACCATCAAGAGCCATTATTCAGAAATGAGCCGTACTGTTTCTCTCTGTGATGCAAAAGGTCTCTGCTGCAATCATGGAACAGAAGAAAACAATTACATGGCCCATCCTGGAAGAAAACTGGAATATTGTGTTTACATTGAAAGAAGCTGCCGATCTATAATTATAATTAGATTTGCTTAATCTTGTTAGGTTTTATTTCTGTGTTGTTCAAACGATTGTCCTTGCATTGGCACGAGAAGAGGAGAGGACAAGAAAGGAGCGGAAAGAGGAAGAGGAGAGGGGAGAGGAGAGGAGAAAAGAGAAGAGGAGATAAGAGAAGAGAAGAGGAGAGAAGAGAAGAGAAGAGAAGAGAAGAGAAGAGAAGAGAAGAGAAGAGAAGAGAAGAGAAGAGAAGAGAAGAGAAGAGAAGAGAAGAGAAGAGATGTGATGAGGAGGAGGAAAGAAAAGGAGATGAGATCAAAGATTAGATAAGATGAGATAAGGAGGAAAGGGGATTAAAGGTGATTAAATTAGTGGAGATGAGAGGAGATGGGAGGAAAAGAGGGTAGATGGGAGGAGAAGAGATGAGAGGAGGAGAAGAAAAGAAAAGAGAGGAGAGGAGATTAGATGAGATGAGATAGGAGGAGACAAGAGAAGAGAGGAGAGGAGATGGTAGGAGAGGAGGAGATGTGAAGGGATGAGAGGATGTGAGAGGAGAGGAGATGAGAAGAGAGGAGAGAAGAGGAGAGGAGATGAGAAGGGATGAGAGGATATGAGAGGAGAGGAGATGAGAAGAGAGGAGAGGAGATGAGAAGGGATGAGAGGATGTGAGAGGAGATGAGAGGAGATAGGAGATAGGAGGAGAAGAGAGGAGATAAGAGGAGAGGAGATGAGAAGGGATGAGAGGATGTGATAGGAGATAGGAGAAGAGGAGAGGAGAGGAGACATAGTCAAGAGCAGCAGGAGAGAAACGTTGTGATGATAACTGGAAACGTTCACGATCAAATCTAGAACCTGCCCTTACCTCACATGTATTAATCATAACTGATGTGGAGGACTTCAGCTGCATTTCTGTTCTTGTCGGCAGTGATTAAATCAAATCTGACACTGAAACAAGCTCAGCTAAGTTTCTGCTATCACTTAGACCTCATTAATCACCACTGTTTGTAAACCTTCACCTGTTCAACAACACCTGCAGGTGCAGAGTGATCCATGGCCTCGGGGACGCGTCCCTACCTCTCTCCTTCATGAATCTGCCAGTTCTTCCTGAACCTCGTCCACAACAATCATAACAACGTACAGCTGTGAATCGCTGCAAGCACTGCAGAGCCTGCTGTATCTGATGTGTTTACAAACCCACAGAACGGTTCGACATTGCCCCCTTTCTGCAAAAATTAAGAGGACACAGTTCATTTAAACCCTGCGCAGGTGTGGATTAAAATCAGAGTGCAATTTGGCAACCCCTGTTGAGGATTTATTAGTGCAGCAGCGGTCTTCCAGCTAATATGGTGACACTGTTCTTATTGTTGCAGTTAAGTTGTCAGAAATGAGTCGGATACATGCATGCATGGGCCTGGAACAACTCCCATGTGCAGGTTCTGGCAGAACGTACCCTCCTCTTGTTTCTTGTATGTTGTGAGGCTGGTTAAGCATGTCCAGGTCTTTTCTCTGGATTTTTGTTTGGGTTTTTTTTCAGCTGGTCGTGATGCACCTGCCTGTCAGCTGCATGCAGGGAGGTGTTTTTGCTGTGATTTCCTGTCTGAGCCGTCATGTTCACTGAAATGCAAACAACAGAGATGATGAACTATAAACTGTGCTTAACCCCTTTTTCAGAGTTCTACCATCCTGGACTGATGAGATTGTTTTTTCTGCCTGTTCTGTTTAGCATGCATGCATTTTGGTGCACATGTTACTCTTTTCATTTTTGTATTTCCTTGTGTCCTTTTGGGAAATATCTCCAGGTCACATTATACCTGCAAATAAGAAGCTTGGAAAGGTCTCTCAGTTTCCAAGATGCAGTTATAATTATTTACAGTTTCCTTTTTGGTTGTTTGTTTAATTTAAAGCCCAGTCCAAATAGAAGGAGGGGGAGACAAGAGGATGTGCACCCACTTTACCAAAATCTGGAATTGATCTAAAACCGAGAGGACTGGGCTTTCGCTTAGAGATAGGTAAGAAAGGGTCGTCCGGGTAGACCCGCTGCTCCACCATATCAAGAGGATCCAGTTGAGGTGGCTCGGGCATCTGGTTAGGAGGCCTCCTGAACACATCCCTGGTGAGGTTTTCCAGGTGTGTCCAACCCGGCGGAAACCCAGGACATGCTGGAGGGACTATGTTTCTCAGCTGGCCTGGGAACGCTTTGGGATTCCCCCGGAGGAGCAAGCCCAAGTGGCTGAGGAGAGGTAAGGCTGTGGTTCTTAGGCTCCAACCTGACCTCAGATAAGCGGATGCAAATGGATGCATAGTTGGAATTCAGTCTGGACTGTATGATCAGAACTGACCCAGGAATCATCAAGGCACAAGATCAGCCTCCACCTGGAAGCTGCTACCAGTCTCACCAGTAAAGGGTCACTTCTCCACAGCCTTAAAGATCAACTAAAGGCTCCAGCTGACCACATTAAGGAGACAAAAGAAGAAAGCTGAAGGGTCAGCTTTGACCACATGGAAGCATCATGGTTTGGGATTGTTTGCTGTCACTAACTAAACTGAGTTGAGATTTTTTTATTCTGTGATCAGTTTACCCCCAGAAAGCCAACAATATCATCTAATTAGGATAACAAACAAAACATAAATAAGAGGACTCTGTATAAATATCCTCTTATGTTTAGGTGTTTGTCCCGTGAGTGATCTCAGAGCCTCTTATGAGTCACTTCTCTTGATTTCCATCTCTCTCTGGCAGATGCCCTTTCTCTCCTTCGTTCCCACAAACATTCCTCTACGTCACCATTTTCATCACAAAGGAATGTTTTAACCTCCACTCCTGACGGCAGCAAGAATAAAAATCCCCTCCTCAGCTCATCTCCTCTTCATCTCATCCCAAATGGATATCACCTTCAGCTCCGTGTAAACTCAGCCAGAATTCCACCCATTTTAAAGGGGCATTGATTTCACCACTGCTGCTCTATGAATATATTTCTCATGCATGAGCGAGCACAGTGTTTAGAGTGGATGTGCTTCCATTAATTTTTCCCACACTGGAAATCCATGGTAACCCTCACTATCCAGTTCCTTAAGAGAAGTGTTCATTTCTCATGGCGTTGACGGGTTGTTGTTTGGAGGTGAGAAAGCGAAGGTGCTCGGGGACCGAAGCATTCTGGGGATAAAATATTTATTTCCTGCTCTTCTGATTGAAATCAAATCAATAAGCTTCTAACAACTGACGTTTTTCATTATTGGCAAAATAGTTACTTTGAACATAATGAAACCAATTTACTCCAAACTTTTATTGATTTGTTAATGTGTTGAGTTTATTTTACAAAATAACCGCGTGCCTTTAATTGGGTTTCATCAATAGGAGAAACAGATCCTGATCAGAGCAGATGTCTGCAGCAGACAGGCTTACCTGAGGCTGATGGAGCATTCATCTTCTGATGAACTTGTGCTCTGCAGCTTCACCTGCTCCACGCTCTGATGTGAAAACAAACAAAAACTAATCTGTTACTGCTTTATGATGATAGTTAATAACTGATCAGGGGGGAGATGCACCCTGGAAGAGCCCTTATCCATCCTCACTCTGTAGGAATCTTTGTTTCCACATTGTGATTTCCTCTTCTTTCATTCTCCCATGTCCTCTCTGGTCCTCCCTCCTCTCCTTTCTTACCCAGTTGTCGAGGCGACGGAGTCAGTGAGAGACATTTCTTCCCAGAGGCTCCCCTCTTCCTCTCTCTCCTCCTAGTGGCTTTGTTCACTCTGCTCTGCTGACTGGCTCAGCTGTCTAACACAAGGAGGGAACTACTCCTGAAAAACCTCGGCACACACCTGTTCACCGGCAGAACCATCGGCAGAACTCATACGAAGGGAATTTCATGTCTTTGTTAAGATGTCCCTTTAAGGGAATCGGTCCGTATTCAGGTAATTAGAGGGGATTAAAATGATGATTTTGTTAGGATGCTGCAGCTGAGACCCCTTTCATCATGCTGGTGATGGTATGGTCTTGTCCAGTCTCAGTTGGTGGGGTGATCAGAATAACTGGCTACAGTGAAAGGAAAGGACAGGCAATCTAAAATGATCACCTGATAGTTTATAGCTTTTTCATCTTGTGGTGGTAAAATCTAGATAAAACGAGTCTGGTCCATCTGGTTCTGTAATAAATCCACTGTGACTGCTGTGTGCAACACCTCTATTGTACATAAACTAATCTGACTCATGCTTGCTTAGAAAAAACATGACTGTAGATGTTCTCATCTAACATTAATACCAGTCTCTTTGGGTTTCCTGAATCACATCCATCCCTTCTTTAACTCAGCTCACAGGTTACGTGGATCACCTCTGCAGCAATTAGACAATCCAAAATAAAACAGGTAGACACGCAGGTGCTTGTGATCCTGACGTGTCTTTGCTTACCTTCCTTCATCATCCTGAGTGTTTAACAGCCAAAAACAAAACAATCCTTACATCTAAAGCTGCTTCGCTGAGACGTTATAGAAAGAACCAACAATCAGCCGTTTAACCAAAAGATGTCCATTGTTTCTGTTTAATTCTCAACATTTATCACAATTATTGGCAGGCAGGAACTCAGAGGCAGTAGACACCATAAATTACATTTAAATAATACAAAATATACATTTCTTCACTCCTGCACACAACACACACATGCAACCTTTAACAGTGGTCTTGGAAAAAGATACATCTCTAGACAGAACAAGATCGGTGCTAAGGTTTATGAAGCAATAAATAGTAATAAAAAAAAAAAAGAACCTGATCTTCCTGAGAAAGCCAGATTTGGAATAGCTGCTGTTGAGTGAAGCAAGCGACATTTAAAACTCAGTAACACGTAGGACTACAGACCTCCAGCTGAGCAGCAACTAAATGATGCAGAAAGGTAAGGATGTGTGGGGTTGCATGCAGGAAGTAGCAACCTGAGCTTTTTGTTCTTGGGGCAGTTCGTCTGCGTGAAGGTGTGGAATATTATAAAGAACCTTCTAGTTCTGCTTACTGTTAGGTTGTGTTTACAGTTTGGACATCTTTAAAACACAATAAAATTACTGCTTCAGTCTGCTGTTTAATGATCTATAATCTTTTTTCTTTGATAGGTACTATATAAATAAACTTTATCTGGATTTAAAGTCTGACAGATTCCATCTTTTTAAGCATTTTCCAAATATCACACCTGACTAAATACTGCAAGGTAACATCGAAATTGATGCAATAAATATTCCAGACAAGGAAAAACACGCCGGGAAGCTCCTTACTGACAAACCACAAAAAAGTACCAGTTTTAAAGCTCTGAATGTGCCGATATGTAAATCTGACAAATAAAGCTGCTATCGATTAGCCCTACAGAGATGGAAAAGCAATCTGCTGACGGGGTTTTTGACTTTACTTCTGTTTCTGCTGAGTAAAGGAGAGGTGCAACATCGATTCCTTCAGCACCTGCTCAACCGGGCCCAGAGGAAGTCTGTCAACACGGGTCGATCTAGACAAAAGTAGCTTAAATGATCCACATCTGATTTTCAGTCGTTCCACAAATACAGCAAAAAAACATTTTCACGATTCTAAAACCTTTTGTTTGTGGCTGAGTTTTTCCACATTTTCACCATTGGCCTGTGGGTTTAATGAATTTTCTCTCTATAACACCCACAAGCTCCATGCTAACTCATAATGTCATTTGTGATTGGTCCATGAGAAATCTGTGGCACTGCCACACACACATTCTCTACAGTAAACTCACACACTCTCATATTCTCAAACATCATCTGACAAATTCTTCTGCTACCACAGATGGGTCTCTCGGATCTCAGAGATGACGTTATTGGCTTTCTTAAGAGCCTAAGAGAAGGAAAAGAAACATTTCAGAGGTTTGTCAAGTTATTGGATTGTAAATAAAAACAAAACCTTTGGGTTTTACCTCGAGCATTTGTGCGACCTCTGTTCGCTGCTGAGCGGTGTCCTGTGACTCGATGAGTAGCTCATGAAGAAGAGGCTGCTTGTAGAGCTGACCCACCAGCTCGCTCTGCAGATGCTCCTTCACGTGGTTCACGAGGAAATGCATCACTGTTTTTGGCACACTGCAGATCCAAGTCAGAAGTCAGAAAACGACTATTGGGTGTGTTTTTCTGGATTATTTCCGGTCAAATTAAACCTGTCTTGGATGCTTTTGCGAACGATGAGGAAGTAGCTCTTGATGAGCCGCTGGATGACCTCACAGTCCCTCTGCTCCTTGGAGGTCAGCTTGCGGGACACAGGCAGCGCCTGGAAGAGAGGGAGCAAAGTTGAGCTTTGACAGCCTGCAAGATGTAAATCCTAAATGTTGTCTCCTCCTAACGATCCAATCACTCACTGTGTCAAGGAGGTTAATGGCCTGGCCTTTGCTTGGGCTGCTAAAGCCTGTGGCTGGAGTTTTCTCCTCTGCAGCCTTCTCGTTCTTCCAGCGTTTCCCTCCATCAACAGCTTCTGCCTGAGAGCCAGAAATCCAAGAAAGTCAAAGGGTAAAAGCAAACTTGGCTGGGAACCTGATTTATAATGCGTGGATGTGAAACATACAGACTTAGACTTTCCATAATGCGAGTGTTTTCTGCTAAGACAGAATGAGGGGGTGTAAAAAAATCGCTGCAGGAAACAAACAGAAGAAAAGACTACCTGCTGACTGTTGACAGATGCTGAGACCTGTGCTGCATCTGTGAAGTCGGGATGCTTTGTGTTGATGTAGGCGAGCTCTATGGCCACTAAATTATGCACCTAATGCAGAAAAAGTATCCAAATCACAATTAGGACTTGACTGTTTGATATGATTAATAAGAAGGATTATCTTTGCAGAGCTGAGGATTACCATTTCATTAGTAATCGGCAGGCGCTTCCTCAATAACCCAGTCACCACTTCCACAATAGAATCGTGCAATTTGGGAAATCGCAGAAGCTCCTTGAATAAACAAAGGGATGCCACTGTCACGATCAATGCAGCAGAGTTTTAAACCATCGATGCGTTAAAGTGAATCACTATTCCTCGGCTAACCTGTGTGCTAAAGGAGGAGCAGTGCTGAATGATCCTCTGCAGCTCTTCATGAACGAGCTCCACACAGCGGAGACTGGGCTCCACCAGACGCTTCATCTGCCGCTTTACCAGCAACTCAAAGGACACCTCGGGAACAAACAGAGCAGGCCGTGGTCCCTGCAGGACAAACACACACACACGGTTATCAATATGTCGGCTATCTTTCTAAAGGAGAACACTTGACCAGAGTAAATTTGTGCCAGCAGAAGCTCACCGTGGCGTTGCGGATGGCAGTGAGGATATCCAGATCAGTCAGACCTCCCAGGGGGTCGATGGACTGCAGCGTGCGGCCAAAAGTCTCGTGGAATATGTAACAGATCCGAGCACCGCCGCAGCTGCAGAGAGGAAGAGTTCAGCTGTGTGTTTTGGGCTTAACGGAGCCCTAATTAAATGCATTCAGCCCAAAAGGGTCAATATTAGCTCTCGACACATCCAAACGAATGAATCGCCTGGTATTGAGAGCTGAAGAGATGAAAGTCCCAAAAGAAGATGCTGGTAACACTTCAATTTACACTTATATTACCCTGAGGACGTTACAAACGCCACTGTGTAATAACTCAAGTTAATTGCTGATTCATGAAAAAAAAACCTTAATTATGTATGCTACATCAGTACCTACTCAAGCGAGGTGATACTCACAGCTCGGTTGTTTGGATGTGCCTGGCCGTTCCCTCTATAGTGTTGCAATAATCGCTGGCAAACTTGGTAACGATCTGCAGCAGCGTGGCACTGTGGTCCTCCACGGGCTGACCGTAGCCATTGAGCCGTGCCTGGTACTGCGCGCTCAGCACCGTCACTCGGGTTTTCAGTTCTGGCAGGCAGTCACGGATATGGTGCATGAGTAGTTTGCTCAGAGTTTTCGCCAGATAGCGTGAGCCAGCGCGGGATGCGAGCGAGGGGTAGTGGCGCTGCAGGAAGGTTTGTTCATCCTTCATCGAGTCCTCCAGGCTCTTCTGGGTATTGATGTCATGCTGGCTCCTGGAAAGAACAAAAACAGTTGACTTGGAGACGTTTCCAGGGTAACATGAATGTGTGACAGAATGGATATTGCTAACACAAGAGAGGCTTAAAACTTCAGAAGCAATTTCATAATTTCAAACCTGTTAACCACCCCGATAATCCCGAGCCTGACGGGAATGACTCGACCCAGAAGGACCTCCAGGGCATCTGTTCCTGCATCCATCAGGTCCAGTTTGCTGACCACCAGCAGCGTTCGACGACCTGACAGATACAGACAGGCAGTGGGAAAACGCTCCGTGATAAATGATGGAAACACACGCCTCACACTTTCACTGGGATGGATTTGAAGAAATAAGGAGAAAGGGTTTCTATATAGCGCCTTTCACGGTAAAAATCACAAGGCTTTTCACAAGAACAATAGAACTTCACTTTTTTTTAAATAAAACTAAAATTAAATTAAAAAAGAAAACATGGGAGCATGAAAAGAAGCTTGTGAGGAAGAAGAGGATGAGCAGATAAGCAAGCCTGAACAAGTGAATTTTCAGCTGCTTTTTAAAGGAGACCACTGAGCCCACTGATCTCAGGCTCAGGGGGAGAGAGTTCCAGAGTCTGGGGATCACAGCAGCAAATGATCTGTCACCTTTGGTCTTTAGCCTGGTGCTGCACAACCAGTAGGCTTTGATCACTGGACCTCAGGGACCTGCTGGGGGATGTAGGGACTAAGAAGTAGAAGTCCACCGATGGAGTTTTCCTATCACCGATACTGATGTCAATAGAGGTCATGGTTACCTGTTGGTCCATTTTCATGGCTGCTATCTAGACGTTTCCCATCTTATTCGTACACTAAAATGTCACTAACAACCAGTGATGGAAAAGTTACTTTAAAAAGTAATTAGTTACAGTTACTAATCACTTCAAAACGTAACTGAGTTAGTTACTGTGTTACAAAATTATAAAAGTAACTAATTACCAGGAAAAGTAACTATTGTATTAACTTTTTCATTAAAATACACAAGAAATCAGGATCCCTCTTAAAAAACGTACTACGTTTACTATAAGTTACTACAATATAAAGTACTAAATTGTCTTGTAAATAATATAATGTAAGTACAATTGTTTATAGAGAACCGAATAACTGTAATAAATTGGCACTTAACAGAATGAACTACAAACAGGAAAGATTACTCAAATCTTAACTATTTAAATGTTGCTGTGTGATATGAAACAAGGTCACAATCAAATCAAAATCGATGATAGAATAATTTCTACATTTTTAACAGACCAGAGGTGAATCTACATGAGAAAGATTCATGAGAATAAATTCCTCACAACTGATGAGGAGCTCAGTCTGATCTTCATTCAGCTGTAGAAAGGTCCCAGCCATCCACTTTTAATAAAGTTTAAGCAAGTCTGCCACAGCTTAGACATCTCATGGAGTTTTAAAGGAGGTTTACAGTTGGATGTTATCTGTGTAAAGATGGTAGGAGATTCCTTAAAAGAGCCCAGGATGTGTTGGAAAGGGAGCAAATAAAGGAGGAAGAGTAGAGGCCCTAGCACAGAACCTTGTGGTACACCATGGTAGAGGAGGGTGGAGGAGGACTGAAACATGGAGACGGCCACAGAGAAAGAACGCTCAGACAGACAAGAGGAGAACCACTCCAGAGTAGTTCCTGATAAGCCTACTCAGTCTCTCAGCCTCTCCAGTAGCAGGTGATGGTCAACAGTGTCAAAGGCTGTAGTCAGGTCCAGCAGGACCAGAACAGAACAGTCCCCTGCATCACTGTGGGTCAGAAGGTCATTAGAGACCCTAAGAAGAGCTGTTTCAGTAGAATGAGCTCTACGAAAACCTGACTGGAAGCTATCATAGATGTTATGTTCATCAAGAGCAGCTGTGAGTTGTTTAGCCACAACCTTTTCCTAGATCTCGGAGATGAACAGAAGTTTAGAGATGGGTCTGAAGCTGCTTTGGAAAAATGAGTCAAGACTTGTTTTTTAAGAATTGGGTGGATTACATCGTTCTTAAAATAAGCAGCAAACTGACCAGAAACCAGGAGCAACAACTATAGTGTAAATAAAGATTAATGAAGCAAGATTTGACACAGATTCAGCTATACTCATCTCTAGTCACTGTGCACAACAAGCACTTCCATAAGATCCTGCTAAACTGCCTGATCATTATTATTATAATGTAATATAAATGTTTACTATTGATTGATCTACTCTTAAAAATGCATAATGACCACAAAGTTAATTTTTAAAGTGACTGTTAACTGTAAAGACTAATAGCCCAAGTGGATTAAACTCTTCCTACATGATTAATAATTTAAAATGCACTTAAGGAGAAGACACGTTTGCTGATATGGAAAAGGAGAGAATCTAACCATCTGGATCAACTTCACGAGCCAATTTCAGAGCATCAGAGGTGGCCAAGTCAGAGTTGGCAGGGGACACAGCCAGGATGAGGGAGTTTGGATTGGAGATGAAGGATAAGATCATCTCCTGAACTTGAGTCTCAATGTCTTCTGGCTGATCTCCAACAGGAACCTGAAGAGGTAACGGTGAAAGCCATCATTACAGGATACAAAGACCAATCAGAACTGATGACACTCTAGTGTCTTCTTACCTTAGTGATCCCGGGTAAATCGACCAGAGTGAGATTAAGAACATTGGGGGAGAAAATCTTTAAATATATAGGCTCAGGACTGATTCCCTAGGAAAGATGAAAAAGAATCATCAAATATGTATGTCAAAAGAACATGTTTCTGCCGTCGTGAGTCCACACAAAAGCAATTTTGGCACCTTGTTGTCACCCAGGCTTCGCTCGGTCTCTGCTACAATTTCCTGACAGATTTCCTGAAAATCTGTGAAAATCTAAAAGACAGGAAAAAGACCGAAAGACAATTAAACTCAGCAAAGATGTAAAAAAAAAAAAAAAAAGGGTGGCGACATACTCTGACATTTCAAGGTAAACACACCTGGCTCTTGCAGTGTATGAATGTGCCCCATTCTTCAGCTTTTACACCTAAATAAACAGGAGTGAGAGTTATTTACTTTACAAAAAGAGAGCTTGGGTCACAACATGAACACAAACGTTACAAATCCACTACTGAGATCATGCTAGAATTATTTGAACGTGAATGGGTTAACAAAGGAATGAATAAGGAAAGTCCAAAGATAAGTTCATGCAGAATTATTCTGAGACCTGGGTAGCTGTTTTTGGAGTTTTGTTTAACCACATTTCCTAAAAAGCAGAAGGAAGAAGAAACGCTGTGTTAGCAAAGATCAACAAGAAAGTTGAAGTCAGAGCAGCATCCATGCCTATTTTATAACAGCTGACTGCTTGTGTTTATCTAAAACTACTTTAGTCTGACACACAAATAGATTTATAGCTGGGTACCATTCTCAACCTTTAGCCGCTCCTTCAGGGGAGACACATTAATCAGCTGCAGCACCAGAGGTCGTCTTGTGACGATTCCTGATCCTCGGGGCAAGAAGTCCCGTCCCACCAGACTTTCCAGCACTGAGCTCTTTCCACTGCTCTGTTATGACACACAAGGTAATCAAATGGACAGACAAGACATCTGCAAGGTTTATTATGGAGATGTCTTGTACCGTTTTCCCTTCAGAATAACTTCAGTTCCTGATCATTGAAGGCAATGCATTATTTTAATTGTTTCATTTCTTGATTTTTGTTCTCTGACTGACCTGAGATCCAACCACAACTATCTGGGGTAGCTGTATGATATCTGCTCCAACAGTCAGAAAGACTTCCTGTAGCCGGTTGATGGTGGGAATCAGAGTTTCCATCCTTTCAGTAACAACGGACACACCCACTGAATGTGTAAAAATGAGCTGAAAGGAAGTAGCACAACTGATTTAACATTTATAGGGAATAAAAACGGAACTGATGAAGACTGGGCTGGCAAAAGCGGCGAATAAAAGTACACTTTTCTAAGGACACTGTTGCTGCATCAGAGGGAAGGGGTCCTGATGAGAGGGGGTGTAGCACCCCAGTCCCCTTCAGAGCAACACGATATAATACACAGGTCATTCGGATTAAAACAGTTTATGATAATGGTAGTGAGCCTAGACGTATTTAGCCATGCAATAAATGGTGGCATCGGAAGCCGAGCGACTAGATTTTATCACCAACACAAGCTAGCTCAAGACAGGAAGTAAATGATGTTGAAGCTGTGTGCTAAGGCTAGTTCCGCCGCCAAAAGGATGTTTTATACTCACCTTTCAACAAAAACCCTCTCCTATTCAGCTCGTCCGATTCTCATACTTCAAAAGGAAAGACGTGAGTGTTCAAATAACCGCATTTTAGCCGAACTGATATCCAATATTAGCAGCAAAATGTCCGGAACGTTGGTTAACCGGAGTCGGTAACCTTTGATTCTACCATCAATCTGATTGGTCACAAAATAGACGTCACGATCATCCTCGTTTAGCTGATTGGTTAAGAGCATCGTTTAGTCCCGCTTTCTGAAGTCCCCTTTTAAAAGACTTTAATTTTCTTTTATTAAACACTCAGATTATTTTACATTCTCAAAAGTACTGAAGTTTTTTTTTGAAGACGTGATATTTTTTTGTGAATTTAAAATAATCAGTAAAATAGAAACATGAGAAAACATGACTTGTTTTAATTTTTGTTTATATAAACATATTTACAGATCATACAGTAGGTTAGAGATATAACAAGTTCGTTTTCACAAACCCTAAATAGAAAACCCCCGTCATCACTTCACACAGACATTAATAATAAATAATGTCCCCTGGGATTTGTAGCAGCCAGAGAACACGTGAAAACAACAGCATAAATGGATTCCTTTGTGTTCAGATACGGTGTGATTAGGCTGAGTCATTACTTATAACATTAATGATAAGTGCCAGAGTAAAGCGGCCATGATTTCTGATCCAAGTCCTTTCTACGGGGAGAAAAAACAAAAAGCTGAGAAAAACAACTGTCACTGTTATCCGTGTACACGCACACACACACACACACGCACACACACACACACACACACACACACACACACACACACACACACACACACACACACACACACACACACACACACACACACACACACACACACACACACACACACACCTCTACAAATGAAGAATATACTGTATTTTCCACAGCCTCGCGCTCTAAACACTGCCTGCATCTTCCAGCACTGAGTGTCACCCCAAAAATCAATCAGAAAATTAGTTTAAAGTCATTAATTTATTAGTCCATGTATGAGGTGTCCACGCCCTCGCCATCTGGGTGAAGCAATCTCCCTGCCAAGCGTTCAATGTCATCAAGGCTGAGCTGTCGGAGGGAACGTTCGTAGTCCTTAAGAAAGAAAGGGGAGAAATCAGAATTAAGGAAGTTTGTTCTAAACTGTAATTAATTGTCTTGTGCGGAAGGTTCAGTGTATATAGTCTAATTAGATGTTCACAGTGCCAAAAAGAAGAGCTCTAAGCTGATGATTAATGCACAATGTGTTGTTTTTACAGTGAACTCCTCTCTCAGCACAACTCTGTTATTAATACATCAGTTACAATGAATTAGGTAAAACAGCAAATAAAAAATGGCAGACTCAGCAGCTCCTTCAAACTCAGGGACAAGGAGGAGTTGAAAAGAGTGCAGAGAGAACTGAGGAGACTGATAAGGAATGGGAAAGACACCTACAGGCAGAGGATGGAGAACCAGCTTCAGCAAAGCAATGTGAGTGAAGTCTGGAGAGGCCTTAGAACCATCTCAGGTCATAAACATCAGAACTCTCTGCCTGTGAGGGATGTGAGGTGGGCTAATGAACTGAATCAATTCTTTAATAGATTTGACTCGGCTACGAGGCAGACCTCAACGTCGGCTGCTGACTCTCCCACCCTCTCTACCACTGTTTTACCTCTGACCTCTCACCCCTCCTCACCTTCAGTAACAGTATCTAGTACACACTTTACGCAAGGTCCTGGCTGGTCCCTCTCTACCACACAGGTGAGGGGGGAAATGAGGAGGATAAATGGCAGGAAGGCAGCGGGTCCAGATGGTATCAGCGCATGGGTGGTCAGGTCCTGCGCGGACCAACTGTGTGAGGTAATCGGGCACATTTTCAACCTGAGCCTGAGGCTGGGAAGAGTCCCAAAGCTCTGGAAAACATCTTGTGTAGTTCCGGTGCCAAAGACTTCACGCCCCAAGGATTTTAACAGCTACAGGCCGGTGGCTCTAACATCCCATCTTATGAAGACTCTGGAGCGGTTGGTTCTGGTTTGGCTTCGGCGCCTAGTGGGCTCTTCACTGTACCCGCTCCAGTTTGCCTATCAAACTGGCATTGGTGCTGATGATGCGGTCATCCACCTCCTGCATCGCTCGCTCGCTCACCTGGAGACTGTTGGGAGTACTGTGAGGATCATGTTTTTTGACTTCTCCAGTGCCTTCAATACCATTCTTCCCTCGGTTCTGAAGGACAAACTAGTGAACGTTGGAGTGGATCATCACTTCGCTACCTGGATTCTGGACTACCTTTCTGACCGACCACAGTATGTGAGGGCTCAGGGCTGTGTGTCGGATAGTGTCATCTGCAGCACGGGGGCCCCCCAGGGAACGGTTCTGGCTCCGTTCCTTTTTACCATCTATACTGCGGACTTCTCCTATAACTCAAATCAGTGCTTCTTGCAGAAGTTCTCGGATGACTCTGCGATTGTGGGTCTCATCAAGGATGGGGATGACAAGGAGTACAGGAGACTGACTCAGGACTTTGTGGACTGGTGCCAGCTGAACTATCTACAGATTAATGCCAGCAAAACTAAGGAGCTGGTGATAGACTTTCGTAGGCATAAGCATTCCTCGCTTCAACCACTGAGCATACAGGGCATGGACATTGAGACTGTGGACAGTTACAGGTACCTTGGGGTCCATCTGAACAATAAACTGGACTGGACTCATAATTCAGATGCCCTGTATAGAAAAGGGCAGAGTAGGCTGTACCTACTACGGAGACTGAGGTCATTTGGAGTAGTGGGCCCTCTCCTGAAGACCTTTTATGACTCTGTGGTGGCCTCGGCCATCTTTTATGGTGTGGTCTGCTGGGGCAGCAGCATGACTGCGGGGGATAGGAAGAGGCTGAACAGACTGATCCGCAGGGCCAGTTCTGTTCTAGGATGCCCCCTGGACCCTGTGGAGGTGGTGAGTGACAGGAGAATGACAGCTAAACTGTCATCCATGTTGGATAATATCTCCCATCCCATGCAGGTGACTTTGACAGCTATGAGCAGCTCTTTTAGTGGGAGACTGCGGCACCCAAGGTGTGGGACAGAGAGATTCCGTAGGTCTTTCCTCCCCACTGCTGTCAGACTTTACAACAAATCTGTCGGTTGAAGTGTACTCTGTATTTCTAGCTGTATCTAGTATGGTTATTATTTATTACTTTTTAACCCATTCTTAAGGTATAAACTGTCTATTGTATTGAGTTTATTTTATCTCATTGCGGTCGGTCTTATTGTATTTTAATGTTTTTCTCCCTCTTCAGCATAACTTTTACTTTTACTTTGCTTGGCTGTAAACGAAACAAATTTCCCACTTGTGGGACTAATAAAGGTCATCTTATCTTATCTTATCTTATCTTATCCTTCTCGCTGAGCAAGAGCAAAACGAGACAGGAGGGTGTGATTTGTTAAAAACTAAACAGCTACTGGACAAACATGCTGTTAACTACATTGAATACTGACAATGCTACTGAGCTCTAGAGGGGACATAGACAAAAAAAAATATTTTTTTCATATTCTAAGAAGCAGGATCCCAAGATAATTTTATATAAATAGACTTGAGATCTCCCAAAACAAATTCGGGATTAGGACTGAACCATCTAGCATCAAATTGCGATTTCAAACAAAGCCGTCACGTGATCGTCAAAGCAGTTTTTTTTGTTCTCAGCACTCCTAACTGATCCAGGATCTGTTGTATCAACTGTAATACACATCCAGGGTTTCCCCTGGGTTTTGAAGCGTAACAGTGGAAGCAGAGAGCGCCAGCGGGGGTGGGGTCCTGATGCTTGAGCTGACAAGAGACCCTTTTGGTCATTTTTCCTAATTTTCTTCCTTTTAATGGAGCTGCTACACCCAATTTTATCTATGGCTGTGGTCATCTGTTGCTTATTCTTTCCTCCACTTGACATCGATCGTGAGACGAATCGCCCACTTCCTGCAACTGCAGGAAGGGATTTACCGTAATAACACTAACTAGTTTTAATGGTGAAACTTTTCTTCTGTAAAAAAAATTTGAATTTTTCTAATGCCACAAACCACTGCAGAGTTACAGGAAATCATAGAACATGTTTAAAATGTGTCAGGGTTCAGTCTTAGGAGTGTTTTTATGAGAAAAAACATTTAAAAACAATTCTTACCTTTAGTTTTAATCCTTGCATTATTAGAATATTAGCTTTGATGGTATGATGTCATTTCCTGTCAGGTTTGTAAATGTTATAGCACATTTTGCTAAAGCTTGATTTGAAGAAACTCGTGGGCAACACTTTACAATAAGGGTTCCTTTATTAACATTAGTACATTAATAAACTAGTAAACAAAGTACCGTATTGGCCCGAATATAGGACGACCCCACATTTAAAAATTATTTTCAATGAAAAAAACCTCGTCTTATATTCGGGTCAACACGGTATTAACAACTATGCAGACACCCCCGTGGCCCGGACACTTAATGCTTAACAACAACAGTAACTTTAATAAAGGGAACCTTTCTTTATTAATACTTAATAATGCACTAAGTAACTTTAATAAAGGGACCCTTATTGTAAAGTGTTACCAAAACTGTGGATCAAGTTGGTTCTGTACCTTTCTCTTCAGCACAACTGACAAAGGTTTATGATGGGTCAGTCCTCCTGCATGCTCAGATCATTCCCTTCCCTTGCTTGAAAAATTGTTCCAAAATTAAAGTTGAACCCACATCTTTTTTATCTGTGAATTCAATGCCGTTCGGCGAGTCTCAAATAAAAATTTGGGCAACGTAATTATCTTTTCCTTAAATTGTCCAGCCCTGGTCGGGATCTCGCAAAACAAAGTCGGAAATAACAATAAATAAAGTTTCTGTCCCCTCTAGAGTTCAGTATAATGCACACTCACTGTTAGCGTAAAATATGCACACTTAAAAATGTAATCTAAATGCGAAGCCTTTCAGCCTGTATTTAATGCTACTGTTAATATCTGTTATCCTCCTGCTTGTCCATAGATTAACATTTACTATAGACAGGTTACCATGTTAAAAACCAACAGGTGATGTATTTTAATACCTTCATAAGCTGCTCGTAGACTTTAGCTGCATCTGCTGGACTGAAGTGTCTGGCTAGTATAGTGGACACAGTTTGCCACACTCCTGCCTGTGGGCTGCAGCTGCTGCTGCTGCTGGGAACTCCACTCCAGTCTACCAAAGGACGGGCAATCAGGTGCAACTTAGCATCTGGTCCAATGGAGTAATGACGCAGTTTGTGATCATCTAAAGGAAAGAAATGTTATAATATATATATATTATTACAGTAGTTGGAAATATCTAAATTAATTTCTCAAGCAACTCTACCTGCGAGCAATCTTCCTTTGTAGAGTAACCGCTGCCGGTTTACAGGTATCTTCAGCTGCTCGAACAAAAGCTCCTTCACTGAAGAGACTTTGTCATTTTCAGAAACCTACAAGATGAACCACACAATGATTTAACGACAGGCCTCTTTATATTTCATGCCACCTTGTCTTCTCTCTCCTTTATCTTGCTGTCTGTTACCCAGATATAGATCTCACAGAATCCAATCTCCAGGGAAGTCTGAAATCCCCAAAATTATCTGCGCCACATGCACAGACTTTTCTTTGTGCAGAAGTCTTTTCTGGGTGCAAGACTTATAATGGGTGTGTGCTACATCATAATTCTAACAGATGCAGATTAAAAAGAAAAGTGATGGATATTGTTTTAGTCTTTTGACAGATAAGATAAGGAGGTGGGCTTTAATAAAAACAACCAATAAATCTGTGTCATATGTCATTTTGAGCCTATTTAACTGTTCTTTTAAACAGTCTTGTGTTCTTACATGTTTTGTTGAAAAGACTGTTCTTTTAGTGGTTTTCTCACATTTTTCACTCACATCTAGGAGAGAAAGACAGGGGCCTTGTTCTCACCAACCAAAAGGGTGCTTATTTAATTGCAAGAAGCCTAAAACATACACATAAACATGACTGTGCTAAACAATTTATATAATAGGTTGATTGGTTTTAAACATACAGGTAATAGGCCTAATTAAAAGTGCAATGTGTAAGAACAGAGTAAGAATTTTACAGTGAGAAAATCTCAAAAGAGATTAATGTTTCAGTCACTTTGGAAGGGAGGTTATACTGAAACGTATTTCAGATGGTCAGTTTTTCTCCTTTCAAAACAAAGGAAGGAGGAATGTAACTGTTAACCATCAGTTAGTGTGGGGTTTCTGTACCTCCTGCAAGCTAATACCGCATCACTGATGACTGTCATTTAATGACGGCACGCAAAAAGCTCCAGAGTTGTTTAAAGTGGTTGCAGTAACCAAAGATTACCACAGGATGCCATTTTTACTTCCCTTCTACATAATGCACATTTAAAAGAGATCTATGTTGGCTCTCATAAACAACACCTAATAAACAAAACTTTAAAGAGCAAGTAATCGTGCTGTAGACACATGAAATCAATAATTTGGCACTTTACTACATCTTAGTTCAAATTTAAAGAGCAAGTCACCCCAAATCACCTTTATTTTTTGCTGATAAGCTATATAAATGAATGTCTAATCGTGCTGTAGACACATGTAGTTAATAAATTGTTACTATAGTGCATCTTAGTTAAAATTTAAATATTCTGCCTATAACTGTCAGTGTTGTGCCGCCTTCAGGTAAAAACTCTGCACTGCATTTGAATTTAAATCTGCCATCGCTATTGGCTAAAAGGTACCTAATGATGTTAGCTGGTACATTATGATGTCACAATGCCGTTGTGAGCCTGTGTGTGTGTGTGTGTGTGTGTGAGAGAATACATTTGTTAGTGGCTCCACCGTCTCAGTCAGCCAGGCAACATCATTTGTTGCATTTTTCAAACAGGAAGTGGGAGTGGAGTAAGAGTCTGGTAGGGGGTGACTTGGGCCATTTCTCAATATGCATACTTGTCCGAACTAGTGTATTCATGTCCTTGAGAAACGTCATCAACGATGGCCCAAGGACTGTTCCAACCCTAAGTATGCATAACGGCAAGTTCGTTCAAAGTTCCTGGATGTGTTCTTGCTCCTCCCATTGTATCCAGGATGCATCAATGCATCACTCTGTGGACTTGGGACAGCAAAGTTTCCCACAATGCATTGCATCATAAACCATTAAACTCTGAAAGTCAGAGGAGAAAGCTAATAACTAATGTTTTATATCAAAAATTTAAATAAGATAGCTAAAATTGTCTGCTATTGTAAAGAATCATGTGTAAACTGTAAAATTTTCTGTGTTTGGGTCTTACCTTTCACGATCCTTCAAAATGCTAGTTAGCTAACCCACTATCAAAATAAAAGCATGGTAGGTCTGTTCTGATGAAAAATAAACTTTTTCATTTTTTGTTATTTAAGAAACAAACTAGACTTTTATTTTAATGTCGGGTCGTTTTTTTTAACTGTAGCAAGAAGCAGCGCTTGTTGCCAGGACACAATGGAGTATGGTTCTGTTCCAAATGCCGCCCTCATCTTCCCATACTTGGTAGAACAGACTTTATGGTGTCCTTGCCAAGAACACACTTGTCTAGTACACAAGAACGTACTAGCGTCCTTGAGAATTGTGAAACGGCACAGGGGTCTCATTTATAAAACATTGCGTAGAATCCTTACTAAGACCGTACTTAAGCTCAGCAAAAAAAAAAAAAAAAGTACTTACGTACATTACGTAGGTTTGTAACCTATAAAACATGGAGTACGCACAGCTTCACGCAATCTCCGCCTTATAAATCAGAGACCAACTAGAAAGGTTCACAGCTGTTTCTGAGTCACATCTTGCCCTTAACACGCCCACTTTTTGCCATGAATGGTCAATGCAAATTGCCTTGTGGATCTCCTGCATATACATAAGCTGGCTCGTTGCAGCAGTCCACCATTAAGATCATGACTGCAGATCCTGGAGGTGCTATTTCACAAGCAGAAATTGAGGTACTTCCAGGTGATGTCAAAAAATGAAAGGGAGTGCTTTTGCAAAACAATTAGAAAATCCACAGCGTTGCTGAAGCCGTCAATGCTGTGAGTTCTTCAGAGGGATCTGTGGCGGATATAAATAAATGGTCCGATAGGGATTCGATCCCCAGACTCCCAGGTAAAGGTCATACACGCTAACCAGTCAGCCAAACGGAGATCTCTCTTGGCCAAGTAGCCAGGGCGTATGATCAATCGGGTCACAGTGACAGGACGCTCACACTGTCACAGACGCATGACATTCTGATCAAAGCCTACTGGTTGTGCAGCGCACCAGGCTTAAGACCAAAGGTGACAGATCATTTGCTGCTGTGGCCCCCAGACTCTGGAACTCTCTCCCCCTGAGCCTGAGATCAGTGGACTCCTTTGAAAAGCAGCTGAAAACTCACTTGTTCAAAGTGGCTTTTGTTTGACCTTCACCACTCTCTTTATTCTGCTCTCCCCACCTATTCCACCTTCCTCAGGATCCACTGATTTCCCTCTTTCCTATTCACTCCCTCTCTCTTTCTTAACATTTTTTTAATCACAATTGTCTATTTTTTGCTCATTTTAAATATATTTTTAAACATTTTCTAAATTCTTTTTTATATTTTTACATTTTTTTGTTTTTGTGAAGCGCCTCGTGATCTTTATCTTGAGAGGTGCTATAGAAATGATATTTTCTTCTTCTTCTTTAGTCACATCCCGCCCTCACCACACCCACTTACTGCCATAAATAGTCAATGCAAAGTGCCTTGTGAATCTCATGCATATTCATAAGCCGGCTGTTGCAGCGCTCCGCCAATGACATGGCGACTGTAGATCAAGGCAGATCAAGGAAGCACAATTTCACAGAAGCAGAAATTGAGGTACTAGTGGGTGAGGTGGAGAAATGAAAGGAAAACAAATAAGAGAAAATCCTTGGAGAGGCACAGCGTTGCTGAAGCCGTCAATGTTGTGAATTCTTCAGAGATCTGTGGCGGATATAAAAAAAATGATCTGATAAGGATTCGATCCCCAGACTCCCGGGTGAAAGTCACACGCGCTAACCAGTCAACCAAACAGAGATCTCCCTTGTACAAGTAGCCAAGGTGCATGATAAATCGGGTCACAGACGCATGACATTCTGTCTCAATCTGTCCCCCTGCTGATATTCTGCATTCCATATCCTGCGCTTCAGGCTGTGTGTGTGTGTGTATGCGTGTGTGTGTGTGCGTGTGTGTGTTTGTGTGTGTGTGTGTGCGTGCGCGGGTGTGTGGGGGGTCTTGTTCTGTGTGAAAACGAAGCAGTACAAGTGATAATGCTGCAGAATTTCATAATGTTATCCTTCTCAGCAGCAGCACTGCAGGTGCTCTCCATGTCCAAAATGTGCGTAAGCCAGGTCCTTAGTCAACTTAAAGTTGCGCACAATTTTCCGCAAAGTTTTCTTTCATGAATTCCAAAGTTTGCGTGGAAAATTGCTTGCGCAGTTTTCCAACCCCGTTGTGCGTGGCCCCTGGACTTTAAATATTCTGACTAAAACTGTCAGTGTTGTGCCGTCGTCCGGTAAAACCTCTTCACTACATTTAAATTTAAACCTGCCACTGCTATTGGCTAAGAGGTATGCAATGACGTTAGCTAGTACATTTTGATGTCACAATGCTTTTGTGAGCCTGTTTGTGTTTATTTGTTAGCGGCTCCGCTCTCTCGGTCTGCCAGGCAACAGCATTTGTTGCATTTTTCAAAGATGAAGTGGGAGTAACGTGAATTTCTTGTAGGGGGTGACTAACTCTTTAAAAAGCAAGTTGCAGGTAACATATTTTTTTCTAATTCATATAAAATGCTGTCCAAACATACTCTTTGAAATGCTTATTGTGGATATTTGGTTTAAAAACAGCAGTTTTCTAGTAAAAAGTGGCCTCTCTCAGCAAAGCTTCTAAAAAGGCTCTTTTTTTCTAAATCTGAACCTCTGATGTAACCAAAGGGAGTTAGAAGCTAGGCGCTGCCTCAGCTCTGTGTGGAGAGTGGGTAGTTTTAGGGTAGAGCGGTCATGTTATCCAGTCAGCGTGTGTGTTTACTAGTTTTGGATTGTGTTCATGTTGATAAACTATAGTTTGTGAAGGCTGTACCAACTCCAGCCTTTCTGGACATCGAGTCCACGGGTTTCCAGATAAGAGAAACTACGCCTCTATCTCACATGCCTGAGGGCGTTTTGTGCAGCTGAAAAGACGGGACTTCTGTAGCCCAAATCGGTTGGTACAGAGACAGGGAGGTCTGCGCTGGGCTCTGGAGACCCGTGGCAGGGTTTAAAAAAGTACATTCAGATTTCTGGAACTCAGATCACCGTCAGAACCAGGTCAGAACCGACCACCAGAAGAGACAGGCGGCTCAGCGGGCCAGCTGTTTTTTTTTTTGGTCCATCATAAGTATAATTACAAACATTTAAAGTTTCCTCTGTGTCAGAGCCGACATTAGGATCTACATTTTTCTCTAGATTAAGCTAACAGGACCCCGTCGGCTGACTTGGTTTGGCAAAGAAATAAAAAAAAAACTCTCTCACAAAAATGACTCTAAAAGCCTAAATAATTTATGAATGTGTAAAAAAAAGTTTAAAACGAGTTGCTATTATGTTTCTCTAAACATTGGTTTATTTGAGTCTCTAACCTGCAATTTGCTCTTTAAGCAAAAGCATTATTTATTTGTGGTGTTTTAATCCAGCTAAATATACAAACTTATACTCATTACTGCACCACAGTTGTGTTTTTTGTACAGGATTAAATAATGTAGAATAATTACTAGCCTGTTATAATTTTTGCTGCATTTTCACACCAGAAAATGGTTAAAAGCAGAGACAGAAGACTGGTTCTTTGTGTGAGTTTGGATATAAGGACAGGAAGCACTGAGAGGAAGTAAAAGAAGCACAAGCAACTGAGACGAAAGTGACGCAGTAACAAAGTTTAGGCAATTAACTTTGCATCAACTTCATGTATCATTTTTTAAATAAACTCACTGTTGGTAATGACATTTTCTGTTTATTTAGGAAACAGAGAAGGGTATTATAGACAGGTTTCTCGAGTCGCTAGCAAACATTAATGAGACTGGATTCAGCCAGAGGGAAGAATAATGAGATTCTTTAAGCTGCCGACTCAAAAATGAAACGAATTTCAATGAATATGTTATTCTGAAGGGCAAAGTTTAAATCAGGCTTGTGAGAAATGTAAATGACAACTTTTGAATTTGCTCACCGTGATTTCGTTGTCCTAATTTACATAAATTAGAAAATGTCTCGGCTGTGGTGCGCTGTTGGCTCAAACCCCAGACCTACTTAAATCTGTAAAATCATTATAAACAAGAAATTAAAAGCGTATCAATTATTTCTGTGTGTAGTAACACGGGATTGAGTTACGCAAGATCAGACTCTTCACATCTTAAAGACAAAGGTAGACGCCACAATGATTTGGGAATTTAGTTTACCTCAGCTATTAAAATACAACCTTTTGATTGTCACGCGACGGTGCTTTAAAAGATCGAAGTGTTTACAAATGAGTAAACACATCTAATTTCCAAATGTTGAAATTGAATGGAATCTGCACGTTTACGAATTAAAAACGGAATGCTTTGGTTTAAAAACTAAAGTTCTGGGTGATTTCCCTGTTACGATCACCATAGCAACCATACTCCAAGCTAACATTTGTCCAAGTCATACAGTCACGCACAACCTTCCACTTTAATAAATACAACCAATAAAGCATAAAAACGTGCATTTTTAAGGCCTCCTGTGACATTAGTGTTAACTAGCAGGACAGCTTCGGTAGAGATAACGTTTAAACTCGTCTCAGATGTTTATGTTTAACCGGTTTAACCCCACATAACCTACATAGAATGGTGTGTTTTGTCTAATTTCCTGACTAAAGAAGCATATATGTTCTCCCTTTACTTGCAAACTAATATGATAAATAACCATCGGTGTGCTGGCTACACCGGCAGTTAGCATCATGATGCGTTAACTCACCTGAATGTTACATTCCAGTCCTGAAAGCGGCTTCACCGTGATAATCATTATGAGAGCCGCAAAAATATCAAACCAAACACACGCGAAGAGGTTCAAACTTTAAATGATTTAAAATGTACCCAAATAACGTTACTTTAGTGGTTGGTAACGAGCAAACAGATTGTTCTCTTCTCAGTGGAACGTCTTCTTCTTTTTTCTTCTTCTGCGACTCTCCTCTGTTTCTTCTGCAGCTACTGCTTGCTCTCAACTGACAACAGCGCCACCGTCTGGCAGGAATATCTCAGCCCTTCAAACAAAACTGGAAAACAACAGAAATCTGCATTTCAAACGTAGAAAATTATGTTTAAAAAATCACAATTGATTCAAACACACTTGTGAAAATCAGCATATTTCACCTGCAGTAGTCGTCTAACATCAAGCCTATTCTGTCCGCCCGAGAAAATAAAACAGGCTTTTAATTTCACAGCCGAAATACCCCCAAATACCCCGATTAGACTTTTGTGAAACAGCTTCAAGTTTGCTTGTTTTAAATATATCGCCTTTGTTCTTATTTTTATTATGTTTCCTCACGAACTCACACTTCCATATTCGAGCAAAAATGAATTTGACACAAAACAACGCTGAGTAGCAATTACATTGAATTGCAATGTGTTGCCAAATAAAACATATAAAATAAATCACAGATTAACGTAAAACGGACCTATTGAAATGGAGCACAAACGCCTCATTGGACAGAAGAAGGAGCTATCAGAGTGCACACAGATAACCTTTGATTTGTTTTAGCTGGGGGGAAAGGCTATTCTCAGTTTGACGCTCCCCATTGGTTCCGATGGACTCCGAGGACCGTCTGACCCAATTCGGATCCAGTCCACGCATTTGTCATTACCTCTCCCCTCCCGTATGGATGGTCTCCGAGATGTTGGTCACGTGACTGCCTGTCTACGCTGCCTGCTCAGTCCCGGCCAGCAGGAGAAGCATCTTTCACTCGGGCACTTGCAGGAGAGATGTACACACCTGTCGGATGGACGGAGTCAAATAAGCACGCACTCACGGGAGTGAGGAAGAGGTACTGATCGATACCCAGACTGCACGTGGTAAGTGATGAGTGTCTGAAACACTATTATAGTCTTACTGGAGCATGCAAAACACATTTCATTTGTTATCTATCTATCTATCTATCTATCTATCTATCTATCTATCTATCTATCTATCTATCTATCTATCTATCTATCTATCATCTATCTATCTATCTATCTATCTATCTATCTATCTATCTATCTATCTATCTATCTATCTATCTATCTATCTATCTATCTATCTATCTATCTATCTATCTATCTATATATCATCTATCTATCTATCTATCTATCTATCTATCTATCTATCTATCTATCTATCTATCTATATATCATCTATCTATCTATCTATCTATCTATCTATCTATCTATCTATCTATCTATCTATCTATCTATCTATCTATCTATCTATCTATCTATCTATCTATCTATCTATCTATCTATCTATCTATCTATCTATCTATCTATCATCTATCTATCTGTCTGTCTGTCTGTCTGTCTGTCTGTCTGTCTGTCTGTCTGTCTACAGGTGATGGGAACTCTTCGGGACCTCCAGTTTGCCCTGCAGCTGAAGATCGAGGAGCTCCGTCAAAGGGACACGTTGATAGATGAGTTGGAGCTGGAGTTGGACACAAAGGATGAACTCATCCGGAGACTGCAGGAAGAGCTGGATCGTTACAGATCTGCTTTGTCCCTCCCAGGACCTTCACTCACTGCAGGTACGTCGAGTGGGTGGCTTTCTTGTTTCGTGTTTTAAAAGTAGTGCCAGAGGCTTTCCACCTGACCTAGAAACCTGACTTGTTACCTTTTCCCCCGTTCTTCCCCAGCAGCTACTGCAGCTCAAATTGAGGACAACCGGCTAAAAGCTAAAAGGCAGACGGTCTTGCCAGAAGCCTTCATTTCAGACCCCGTGACTCTTGAAGTGGTTTCACATGGAAACCGTGACAAAAGCCAGGAGTAAGAGCACACAGTGTTCCCACAGTTCCCACCAGCACTGGGGACAATTTGAAGCGTTATTTTCAAACATGGCATCCTCAGTGACCAATGGCGAGAACTAACAGGTGTTATACCTTTATGGTATCTTTACATCCTCAGATCCAAGCTGATCCAGGCGGCGCTTTTGAAAAACGACTTGCTGAAGAACCTTGCTGAAGAAGAAATCAGAGCCATTGCTGCCTGTGTGCATCCCACCACCATCAATAAAGGCTGTGTTGTCATTCAGGAGGGGACCACTGGGGACCAAGCTTTTGTTTTAGAAGGCAAGTCATCTTCTCCGTATAATTACAAGCTTCTCTCTCAAAGTTCATACAGGTGATGTGATTTAGCCAGATCTGATAAAAGAATGTAATCGTTTTATTTTTCATTAGAGTAGATGAAGCTGTTGAGTCCAGCAACAACACCAGAATAAGAAATAACGTGGGTGCTTTTAAATGCCAACATTTATGTGAGGAGACCGTATGTACAGTCTATGGAGGAGACAGGAGAGAAAGGTTAATGCTCTGATAGGAATCAGCGTCGCCGCTCCGAGATTTTACTGAAGTCATTCACACCATGTGTTGTTTGCACAGAACATCTCGCTCTGGGGAAAGTTTTAACAGTCACTCAACGTTACTCAACAACAAAAAAACTGCATTGTGTGCGTGCTCTATTTGTCTTTCCTGTCGTTAACAGAAGGAAGAGTGGACGTGACAAAAGATGGACAGAAGCTGCTCACTCTTGAGCCGGAGGACATGTTTGGAGAGGTGTCGCTCTTCTACAGCTGCACCCACAGCTACTCTGTCTCTGGTAGGTGTTTCATCCAATAATCCGTTTAATAAATGGACAGATTTATCACCGGAGGGCTATGGTTTTATTTTTTGGTTTGGAGAGGATGTAAATAATTAATGCAGGGGGCAGCATCACAAATCAGTTTTTTTGAAGACTTATGCTGAATTAGAAATCAAAGAGCTTTTGGAAACCTCAGACAGCACTGATGGTCAGATGCTTTTCTCTGGGATGTGAGGAGTTTACAACACGCTGGGTCTCATCTTCTCTCTGCAGCCCAACACTGACCCCTTTGGATAGCTTCCTCTCAAACCCACATTTCCCAAAAAGTGTTCAGTGCAGGCATCTGATCCCACACTCCTGCTGGAAAACTTTCCAAGCCGGCCTGGTTCCACAAATGAGTGAATGTGGAAGAGTCAGTTTAAATTGAAAAATAAAAACACACTCTCTCTCTCTCTCTCTCTCTCTCTCTCTCTCTCTCTCTCTCTCTCTCTCTCTCTCTCTCTCTCTCTCTCTCTCTCTCTCTCTCTCTCTCTCTCTCTCTCTCTCTCTCTCTCTCTCTCTCTCTCTCTCTCTCTCTCTCTCTCTCTCTCTCTCTCTCTCTCTCTCTCTCTCTCTCTCTCTCTCTCTCTCTCTCTCTCTCTCTCTCTCTCTCTCTCTCTCTCTCTCTCTCTCTCTCTCTCTCTCTCTCTCTGAGACCATCAGTGGGTTCTTTGTTTGTGTGGTCTCTTTCTTCTCAACACTGATACAGGAGCAGATGTTTCCATGGAGCCATAATCGTCATCAGAAGCTGAGTTTGAGATGGACGTGAGAAGCATTTTTATTATGAAAAGATTCCAGGGACGCAAATGAAGCCACATATCTGGTGATAAAACAAAAGTAACTGTGTTCAGGGGTTGATTAGGCTCTCAGGGCTGCACCTGTAAATGTTGGATAAAATTAGATCGTCTGGAGGATATCTACTTATGTTTTCAGGAAGCTTCTTTGAATCAATCAATATGGCTCATTATTAATTTACACCACATTCAAGCTTCATTATAAAGAAAGAGATTATTTATGGCTCAGAGACTTAGATTAGAGTCATCTTTAATCTCCTCCACAAGGAGAAGGAAGATGTTTTATTAGATGCTGTCCAGGAGGACTAAAGTGTTCAGCCACAATAGCTGCAGGTGAAATGTGTCTGATGCTTTAGATCATGTTTATGTCTGAGTGTGGCTGACATAAGCGTTGTCGCTTCTTCGTTTGGTGTCTTTTTATCTGCAGCACAAACCAATTGCAAGCTGTGGGTTATTGATCGCAGCACCTACCAGACTGAACTTACACGATGTGGTCTCGATCGCTTTTCTCAGTCAAAGGATCTGCTGAGAAGGTTGAAATGAAAAAAATGATCTATTTTTTTTTGTTCTAGATCTTAAACTGGCTCATAAGTATGTGCTCTGCAAAAACTGCTAGCATACTCTTGTGTGTGTGTGTGTGTGTGTGTGTGTGTGTGTGTGTGTGTGTGTGTGTGTGTGTGCAGCCTTCCCTTCCTGCAGTCATTGCCAGAGGATGTCATCATGAGGATGTCTGATCACATGAAAGAGGTACAAATGAACTTCTTCCTTTGATTGTGAGCAACCAGGCCCTCTTCACACACCACACGGTCCACCTGTACGTTCAAATTTCAGCTTCTTTTCTGTTGTTGTTCACAAGCAGATGCAACAATTACCTCTAAGGCAATCATTTTCTTTTTTCGGTTTCTTCGACTGACTTTCGCTTTTCATTTATAGACTAATTACACAGACGGTGACTTCATCGTTCGACAAGGAGCCACAGGAGACACCTTTTATATCATCAGCAAAGGCCAGGTAAAGTTGATGAGATGAGATTTTCAGAGAAGCAGGTTCATATTGTGGAAGCCAAATGTCAGCACAGCTATAGAATCATTTTATGGTGGTGATAATGGACTGGAGCCCCCATCTGCAGTGTTCTTCACTCTGTTCTCCGTTTCATTGTCTGTCTTTTGGATTTGGTAGGTGAGTGTGTCGGAGAAGAAGCCAGGACAGCAGGAGGAGACGCTTCTGACTGAGCTCTGTGAAAAGCAGTGGTTTGGAGAAAAATCCCTGTGGGGGTAGGAAGAAATTCTAGTGATACTTTTCAAGATGCATAAAAACTAAAATTTATTTTAAAATGCTTTTTATTAGGGATGTTAGTTATTGTCTTCTTTACTGATATCCGATGTAACGATAAAGTATAACTCATAATTTTTGATACCGATATAAACCAGTATTCGTATGTGACCCCCCCCCATCACTTTAGGTAACTAACATTTATCTCCTATCAAAGGTTTCATATAATTTAAAACACACATTTACCTTGTTGTTGTTGAATGAAGGCAGTTTGGGGTGTCTAACTTAGCAAACCTGAGTCTTTCCCATTTCCAATCTGCTTTCCTTTGTACATTATTAATGCTGTAATGGTCACGGGAAAACTGTTCATTCAGAGAAAAGCTGGTTTAACACGTCATCAGCAGACACATCTGCACATCACCTACTTCAACATCGGCAATAAATAAACGCTGGTCACCATAATGCTAACAGCAGAAAACGCTATTCCAAGCGACTGCTAACACTAATGCTCACCCAAGCTACAGCGAATGCTAGTCTGAGCTACTGCTAATACTAGCCCGAGCTACAGCTAATGCTAATCTGAGCTACTGCTAACGCTAGTCTGAGCTACTGCTAAAACTAGCCCAAACTACTGCAAACGCAAGCCTGAGCTACTGCTAGCACTAGCCCAAACTGCTGCTAACTATGCAAACTGCTTGCCCAAGCTACAGCAAATGCTAGTCTGAGCTACTGCTAATGCTAGCCTGAGCTACTGCTAATACTAGCCCGAGCTACAGCTAATGCTAATCTGAGCTACTGCTAATGCTAGTCGGAGCTACTGCTAACACTAATCTGAGCTACCGCTAATGCTAGACTGAGATACTGGCAACATCCTTATTGGACAAGAGAGAAAAAAAAACAAAGAAGAATGTTGGAACACCACTGATTTTCCAGGAAGTACTGATTTTCAGACTATGACGGATGTCAAATATAGATTCATAGCTTTCGGTCCTTGTCACTTCGTCCCTTGCTTGTCCACATTGTCTACACTAATGCACCAACAGTTTCATGCTACACAGAAGCTCAAAGAAGTTTTCAGTAGTAAAAAAAAACATCTTTCTAGGACACCTTTAAACATCATCTGTGCAAAATATGACAACTACTTCATTTTAGGTTCAGCCAGTTGTTCCAAACAAACAAACAAACAAACAAACATATCTCAAAAACTTTGTTTGATCTGTCATAGTTTGACATTTTGATTGAGAGGAGAAGTAGCTGAAGAGATTGATGTATAAAATAAAGTTTAACCCTCCAATCCAACCCCTTAAAGCTGAGTGTCAAGCAGGGAGGAATTCTGTCCCGTTTTTAAGGTCTTTGGTGTGACCCGATCGGATTTGAACCCTGATCTCCCAGTCCCAGGGCGGACACTAGGCCACTGAGAAGGTCAATATGAGTGTAGTATGTGAAAGTTGTGTTATTTAAAGAGTAAAAACCGTTATCAATTATGTCTGTTATTACATTTTAATGCCAGTATCGGATGATAATATCGGACATTCCTAATTTTAATCATTTTTTTTCCATCAGAGAAGAAATTCACACTGTGAGTGTGGTGGCTGTGGGAGAGGTGACATGCTTACTGATAGACAGAGAGTAAGTACTGGCAGATGTTCTCCTATTTGGTCACACCATAAATCTAGAGAATCCTCACTAAGTTTGTTTTTCAGGACCTTCAGAAACATTATTGATGAGTCGGTGTCTGACAGCAGCCAGGGCAGCGAACCCAAGGCAGAGTAAGGATTTCATCAGTGTCTCATTTTGCATCTTTGGAAAACCCAGAAACACCAGCTCATCCTTCTCCTCACTCCCCGTCAGGCCAATGGAACACCCTTCCATCTTGGAATCCTGCACCTTAAGTGATTTCCAGATTGTTTGTACTCTGGGAGTTGGGGAGTTTGGTCACGTAGACTTGGTAAGGGTTGATCTTAAAGCAATCTCACAGGTCCCCTCTGCTGCCTCGTTGAGATTCCCTGTTCCTACGTGGTAAAGTATTGATTCTCTTCCTGCTGTCAGGTGCAACTAAAGAGCAACATCAAGCATTTTTTTGCCATGAGAGTCTTGAGGAAGAAGCAGATCCTTAGCAGAGGTCAGGGCGAGCGTGTCCTGAAAGAATGCAGCATCCTAATGGAGGCCCATTGTCCTTTCATCGTTAGGTGATTCAGCAAGGTTCTAATTCTTCCCGTCTCAGCGACACGATCCAAAAACATCTAACACGTTTCCATATTTATAATGATGACAGGTTGTATAAAACCTTCAGGGATGCTGAGCAGCTGTTCTTTTTAACAGAAGCGTGTCTCGGTGGGGATTTGTCTCATCTGATGAAAGACAGGTGAGTTCCTTTGAACAAGAGAGAGTTTCGTCTCTTGGATTTTTGTATTTCAGCGTTAATTTTTTACATAAAACACTTTAGTCAGTGTTTTACCTTGCTTTACAAACAAACCCATTTGTATTGATTTATCCTGAATCCTCACTTCTTTGCAACGTCTCAGAGGACATTTGGACGACTGCAGCGCCAGGTTTTACACAGCTTGTGTTGTTGAAGCGCTGACTTTTCTCCATCAACGACGAGTCGCCTACAGAGACATCAGGCCTGGAAACGTTGTTCTGGATGAGCGTGGTTATGCTAAGCTGGTAACCATGATTATTTTCAAGCACTTCATCTCATTTGACAAAAGCTAACGCTGATTGTACGAACGCGTGCTGTTTGTAGATCGGCTCCAGATGTATGAAGAAGGTTGAGATGGGTAAGAAAACCTGGACGTTCTGTGGTTCTCCGGGCCACGTGGCACCAGAAGTCATCGTGAACAAAGGCCACGGTGTATGTGCAGATCTCTGGTCACTGGGTGTTTTTGTGTATGAGCTTCTGAGTGGTGGGTAAGCTCAGCACGTTCGATAAACTGTTGTTTTTTAAACTTGTTTGGATTGAAGGGTTCCTGATTGTGTTGGGTTTTCCTCTCCAGCCTCCCATTCAATGGCTCTGACCCATTAAAGATCCTCACCGCCATACTTCAAGGCATCGATCAGATCGAGTTCCCGAAGATCATCAGCAATGACGCCTCTGATTTAGTAAAGAGACTGTGCCGGTATAAATACATCTATATTGCGTGTGTGTTTATTCCACCTCTGAGGGAAGAAAGCCTCGTTGTTGTTTCCTAAATCCAGTTTAATGGTGTTTTATTTGCTCCTTTGTCCCACAGGAGCAATCCCACAGAGAGACTGGGAGGCCAAAAAAATGGGGTCAAGGATGTTCAGAGTCACAAGTAAAGCTGTGGATGTATTAATCTAAAATGTTCTGCCTTGTCCTTGGAGACGCGGCCTACAGGATTTGGTTCTGTGTTTTTGTTCAGGTGGTTTGAAGGATTCAGCTGGGATGGACTTCGTAAAGGAACACTGACACCCCCAGTTATTCCCAGAGTGAGACACATTCAGTTTGGATTATGGGTTTTATTTTATAACAGCTGATTTAAAATTTCTGCTTTTTTTTTTTGTCTTTCAGGTTTCACATTGTCTGGAAAACAGCACATGTGCTTCTTATACCGAGTCATCAGCGGAGCAGATCACAAACTGGGAGGATTTCTGATGAATTTCTAATGAAATCATATTTGGATTCAGTATTAATCCTCCGATGATTGTTTAGTACTCTGTATGATACATTTTCACAGTTTTCACTGGCAGGATCTGCACAAACTGAGCTCAAACTGTTTTTTTAATGCAAAAAATATACATAAATTAGAGTTTACTGCCACTGAAGCAGTTCAGTGTAAGGCAATAAACACACAAACTTGTGTCACACTTGGCTTCTTTCGCTCTTAAATCTCAGTTCTCGCGGTAAAAGTCGAGTTTTGGGGGGCAGAGCTCCCCATGACATGAGTACTTGAGGAGTGACATCAGCATCCTACCAGAAAAACTCCAGGAGAAAGAGGGGAAAAAACACAGGAAGTGGTTGATCTTTAATTTCAAGATAAAGTAATTTAAAGCAAAAATAATAGAACTAAAATGAAAATGTTCTTGTTTTGAAATAACACTTCACACCACATTTTATATTTTAATCAATTAATAATATACAGTTTTCTAACTTATAAAATACTCTGGTAAAATGTTTAATTACTTTTATTCTATTGCCTCAAAACCTGACATTTTACTTTAATATTTATCAGCCAACATAGATCAATATTTTAATTAATTTTAATCAAATAGCAACTCGACAAACAAAGCTTTATTTTGAAGGTCTAACCGGAAGTGAGTGGATACTATGTTTAACTTGATGTGTAAAATTCCTGTGGAGCTCCTGCAAAACCCTCAAATCTAGAAGCGCAACTTAGATGAACTTCGATATCTGCGTTTTCTCAGGTTAGTTTTGTTTGTTTGTTTTCACTTGTTTACTCGTTTGTTTGATTTTATTTAGATTAATGGTCTTAATGTCGATGCTCAGGAATAATGAAAGCTTTTGGAGCCACTTCCCGGGTTTCCAGCCTTCCTAACAAGAGTGTGTTGGAGCTTTTTACAACTCAGAGGGGATGAATGAACCAGTAAACTCACTTCTGTTGTGGTTTAATTCTTTCATTTAGTGAAAAGATTAAGAAAATTATTTTAAATTCTTCTGTAGGATAAATAATATATTTAGCTTTGTACTGCAGGAAAAAAAACTCAACAAAAACACTGAAGATAATTTTTAAGGAAGCTTTTGTTTTTGTAGGAAACCAAAAAGTGACACAAAACAATTAAATTTAACAAACATTCCCCAAATATGACAGAAAGTATTATATTTACAGGGTTTCGATTAAAATATACAGAAAAGAAAATGTGTAACAGAAAGAAAAAAAATCTGCATATTTTATAATTATTTTCTACTTTCCATTTCAGGTATATTTGAGTTGTGATTATTTGGTTTTTGAGGAGCAAATTACAGAATTATTCTCATGTTCCTGTTTATGTTAAAACAATATAGAACATCATGTTCCACAGACAGTTTTTTAGTCATTAATGCAACCACAGATTGTGTCATTATGTTTTGAGTCAACTCAGAAGCTTTAGTGCATTATTTCTGCAAAAGGATCCTCAGCAAATTATCTTTTTTTTTTTTTAACTGACAGGCCCTTCCTCTGGAGGATTCTTAAAGAAAACAATAATGTGTTGGTTCTAGTAGACATGCTGGAAGATGGAAGGTATACAAACAATCACTCTCTTTTCAGGAAAGTTCTTATTGTTGCATTTATGCATAATTCCTGCTTCAGCTCACAGAAAACCATCCTAACAGCTTTCCGGAATAGTCTAGCATCATTTTTCCCCCCCATTTGTTCATTAAATGTCAGCTCTCATAATCTAAATCTAGTCAGTGCTGCAGTAGTTCCAGATTTTTCTGCTGCAAGCAAAATTTTCATTTTTTCACAGAAACACTCTATTGTGCGTTTAAACTTTGTGGAAACGAGAAGCAGAAAACAAGATCAATATAATTTCTAAAACAAAGGAATATTTTAGCTGTTGTTATTTTATCCTTTCATTTTTCGCTCAGTTCTGCTTGGTTATGAACTCTGTTTTGTTCCCTTGCGACAGTTTAGACTCCCTAGATTGTAGCTGTGAATGTTGGACTAAAAGTTTCCTTTTTAAACATATTTTAATGCATCTTATTCCCATGAGACAATCGGCTTTCTCATAATAAAAATAACTTCATCTAGTCTGAACTAGGATCAGATTTAAGGAATGTGAGTCAGGATTTCTGCTTTTGCCTTTGAGCAATTTCAGGTGGGGTCAAAAAGTGTTATTATTATTATTTTTATGTGTTTGTTATTATTTGTTGAAATTTCTTCCTTTATTCTGATCAATCCTGAAACATGTGACACTGGAGCTGCTCACAGAGAGCTGGGTTTGTGTTTGTTGGACAGTTTTCGTGTTAAATCCTGTTCGTCATTAAGCAAAGCAGAACAGATTTAAATCTTTATTATTTTTATTATCATGTTTGAATCTGTGCTGCGTAGTCACCTGCAGATGCTCGGGGAGGAAAAAGGCAGCACACAGGTTGCATTGTTGGTGGGAGTCCTGCTTGGGAGAATTTGAGACCTCTAGACTGTTCAGCATAAAATAAAAGATTTCTGTGCAGAAGAGTGTTTTCCTTATTCATTATGTACATTTCCCCCTGCACAAAGAAAATAAGACTTGTTACAATCTGTGATTTTTCCTCCTGACCACAAAACACTGGTGTGTTTAGTTCCACAAGCGTGCAGAGTCCAGTACTTCTGGTCTGCTGGTGTCCTAATGAAGTGCAGAAGCTTCTCTCTCTCTCTTCCCTCCATTCAAAAGCCTCGTCCTGCTTGGTGTCACCTCCTGTAGTTTTCTGGGTCATTCCCCAGCATAGCTCCCATCCTCACAGTAGCTAATGCTCACAGCTGTTTCTCACACTCCAAGACATTTAGTGCTGTTATTCACTGGAAATGTGCATTCAAGGGAAGGAATGCCCCTTAAGTTTGTCTTTACTCTAGTAAAAGAGAATCTGTATTTGTTCACATCTTTCCTGCCTGTAAAACAGGAGATCTGTTGCAGCCTGTAGCCTTCAGTGCGTTTTCACACTCTGGTGCTGGGATGAGAATTTACAGCTGGCAGTTTTAAGAGTGAGATGGAAACCTGATTCCCATTCCCCACTTTTAGAAGGCTGCACTGGCTTTTTTTATGTAGTTTCACCTGACTGTGGTGAAAATGTTGCCAAATGCATTCCTGAGTCCTGACATCTGTCATCTGGTTGTAGTTAACACACAAAAACACATGAAAATCAGATCAGGAAGTTTTATTTGAATCTGGGAGGGAACAAGAACATTTGATGCTGCATTAATTACATTTATTGTAATAATAATATTAGTTGAATGTGTTTTACTTACAAGCTGCCTGAAGTCCTTGTAGCCTTTTAAATGGTTTTAATTGTTCTTTGGGCTTTCTAAAGATCCTTGAAAGTTTTTGCAACTTTTTGCATGTTTCTTGTAGTTATTTCATGTGTAGTTTGTGTTTAAAAACAAGGTAATTGACTAACAAAAGCAGAATTATCTGTTTTAAAACAAAAACCTATCTACGTTAGATGTAATCTACACATATCTCTTATATGTATCTATTTTTAGTGAGGATTTACATGCAAACATTTGCTGCATTTCTTTTGTGTGGCGCAATTCAAACTTGTTTATTTAGCATCCAGGAAACCACAGAGAACATCTCAGCTGGTAGAAGTTAATGTTAGCATTAGCAACTCCACCACACAGCAGAAGCTCCTCCAGGCATGTGTTATTTGTTTAATGTTGCAAAGCAAAGGGGCTCAGTGGTCTAGTTATGGTGCTGTTAGCCTATCAGGAGTGAGATTTCTGAAAATCAGGAAATAAGTCTCTAAATCCTGCCATTTGAAGCTAGTTTCTCCTCAGGCTGACTTCTACGTCCTCAAACAGGTGCACCGGAGCTTTTTTCCCACAGAGAATGACTTACATGGCATTCGTTCCTACTAAAGACCACACGTATTTAAAATATGAGTAAAGCTGACCTTAAAAAATTGCATTTATTGTCTGGCTTTTAGTATCACATCATATCGTATCGTCTTTATTGTAATACGTATCACATCGCCAGATTCTTGCCCATATACACACACACTCGCTGGCATTATGTATCATTTCTGACTGTTGACTTTCAGACGTTCAGATTGGTGAAATGCCTGATGCTTTTTTAGAACCTGTTTTTGGTTTCTGTGTCTGACTCCTGTGTTTGTCTCAGCTTGTTAACATGTGCACAGACATGCTGATCGCCACAGGCTGGCTGCTGCATACCTGCTGTCACCCTGTGAACCAGAACTCTGCAGTTTTAGAGCTGTGTGTGTGTGTGTGTGTGTGTGTGTGTGTGTGTGTGTGTGTGTGTGTGTGTGTGTGTGTGTGTAAAAGAGAGAGCTCTATGCCAGCTTTACAGCTATTTACATCAAAATCATGGATTAATCTATTGTTTCCAACAAAATTCAGGTTTGATCCTCTGAAAAGTTTTGGTTTTTCCCCTCAGCAAAAACCCACACAGACTGAAGGATCATTTGTTTCCTTCTCTGTGTTTGTTGTTTCTTTTGGGGAAATGAAAAGCTGGGCGCACAGTGGTCCTTGTCTGGGCTTCGACAATGATCACGATGAAAGAGAGTGAGAGATGAGGGAGGGTGGGTGGGAGTCGGAGGGGGGAGACAGGAGAAGGTCTGCTGGATGCTTTCTTCACTAGACTGTCATTTTTTTCCAATGCCAGGTCTCATAAAGCCTTTTGTTTTCCATTTATTCACCGAGTGAACGCCTCAGGGATCACCAGCTGCTTTGCTGCTTCAGCAGGTGTAAAGTGGAAACTAAACAGCTTTAGCTCTCAGAAAATTGCTGCTTTAAGAAGATTATAAATCCTCTGAGGAGAAATGTGACCTTGTCACACAGGGAAAGGATTCCCTCCTGGATAAAGACAAGGGGGACAGGACTGATGTCACTTGTTTGACCTTTCTTTCTTCAGCTGGAGAGAAAGTAGGTCAAAGTTCAAAGGGGTAGTAGGAGGCGGTGGAACGGAGTGATTTATGAGTCGGATTGATTCTTTTTGACAAGGATGAAATGAGGTGTTTCAGTCAATTTCTCTACAGAACAGATACATCTCCTCTCATTAAATTCAGTAAAGTCTGGATGGTTCCTCCCCCATCACCCCATCCCACACCCTCTTCCGTCACCCCAAATCCTTGTCCCTCCCTTTTGGATGAAACTGTTGCAGAACTTGACTGAGAGTAACCTCGGCGCATGCTTCCGTTAAGCCAATCATTACTTCCTGATGTCTCTCCACCGCCCCTCCCCTTATCAGCCAGGCTCTTTTCTTCTCCTTTTTTTTGAGCACTGCCAAGTTTCACTAGACTGCTCCGGTTGGACTCCACACGTGCAGAAGCGGAAATGTTGCATAAATGAGGAGAAGTAGCTGCTGAGAGCTCTTAGTAAAGGCTGACAAAAGCAATGTTGATTGAGTTGGTTGAATCAGCAATGCCACAAGTTGTAAATAGTTTTATGGTTGATACCAAATACGTTTCATGACGTTCTTTTCATAAAATCCCTGTTAAACAGTTTTATTCTTGACATTTTCAGTACCTTCCAGAATGAGCCGTTTTCAGAGCTCTGTCACTAAGCTGGAGCAGGCCACACACACCCACACCCCGCTCGAGCTGCTATAGGCTGAGAAGCTCTGATGTTGGTAGGGGTTCAGAGCAGAGCTGCTGCTCATTCAGCATCTCTCTCTTGCATGTGAGAGGTGGTTCAATTCTAATTTCCCAGTGTAGCATCATGAAGGAACTGTTTTCTGACCTAAAGGTCCCCTCTCCTCAGGAAGAACTAATCTTTTTCTGATATGCTCAAGGCCTTTTGATGCCTCTGCATCTAAACTGTTTTAACTAGCTATTTGCCTCCCCCTACAGCTCAAGAGAAGAAAGAAGACCAAAAACTCTTCTTCAATTAAATAATGATCAAATACATGTGTTAGTCCAAATAATCATGTAAAGATCATGTTAAATCAATCAAATCAAATGAGAATATTAATTACTTGATATAATCCTATGATAGTATTTTAATAAGTAATATAACTTTTAAACTACACACTAGACTGATCACATGTAATGTTAATCACATGACACATTCCTTTGTCTCTCCAATCAGAGCTTTCCTTTCTGATGCGTGGCATGATCTGTGCGGTGTTTATATTTGTGTTCATTTTTGATTCGACCATAAATCAAAACATCTGAATTAGAAAACTAACTCCCACGTCATCCTTAACTCAGTTCAAACGTTCTAGAGTTGCGAGCCGGCCACTCGTAAATTTTTAACCACAAAGAACCTAACGACAAGCTGGAAAATAAACCTGTTGCAAGCTCCACCTGACGCAACGCTCCTTCAGAGTAAAAGCTGAACTCACTGACCCTTCAGGGTCCCCAATGACGCTGTGAACCAACTGCTGCCTACCTGGGGGCATTCCAAGACTAGTCTGTCGTACCGTACGCTGTTTCACCGGCTTCTGTACCAAAACAGGGTTTGAGAACCTGGCATTCTGGATCTACACGGAGGTCTCCGCAAGGGTATGTAGCTCTGCAAGATAGCGTCTGAATGTGGTTTTTGAAACTCCAACCATAGTTTAGAGCAAAACATTCGCTCCCACACAGAACTATGGCTTCTCCGGAAACGAGGGTTCTGATAACAACATTCCACATTCACACCATCCATTTAGCCTCATTCACAACTAGATCCATCCATCACATAGTGTTTAAAGTTAGAGTTAGCCTTGTTTTAAATTGTTTAGAAATAAATCTTCTTAAATGTTTAAACTAGTCTCTCTCTCTCTCTCTTTTTGACTCTGGGTTATTACGAAGTGTTACCTAATCCCTGCAATAAAAAGTTCCGATCTTCTGATTAAAGGTAGTATTCAAAGATACATCAAATTGATTCCATATTTTCTATGGAATCTCACATTTGATGGTTTCCTACGTAAGATGTAACTATTGAGCCTTTACACCAGTTTGTGACATCACAAATGGGGTATTTTTGAAACAGCTTGTTTTGGGATCATAAGAAAATAGAATACAGACTGACAGGTTTTATTTCACGTTTGGAGTGTTTATAGAGGTGGTAGCGGCCCAAATGGCAGTGCAAAAGGTGAATTTTGCATAATATGTCCCCTGTAGGGATTCTGTTCATTAATCTGGGTTGAGGGAAATGGTTTAAGATTGACTTTGGCCTTGTGGACTTTCTACTGAATCAGATTTAGCAAAAATAAAGGAGATTCATTTAAAAAGTGCTAACTTAAGAAAAGGGATCTTATTTAAAAAATCATATTTGCTATAAATTCAAATGTCTTTGTATTATTTAATATTTCTAACCTTTGTTTAACCAAATGCTATTGAAATAAACTTTTTCTGAGAGTGGTGGGAGGGGTAGAGGGGATTGAACCAGCAACTCCTCTTAAGCTTTTGACAAACTGTATCACAGCAAAAACAAAAGCAAAAATAATAGAAAGGCAACAGTTTCAGTGAGAAAACAAATAGTTGGGTCAAACTTATTTAAATTCCCAAAATGCCAATTCTCACACGTCATTGCTTCCCGCCTTCTTTTCCAAGTCAGCAGACCTAAACTTCTATTTATGCACCACATCATTTCCCCTTTTTTTCACTTTCATTTTTCTTCCAGCTATGCAGTTCCAGGAGTGGCTGCGGTCACTTTGCTCCCACGTAGGACTGAAAGTGTCTGAATCGGAGGAGGTCTGGAGTTTGCTGCCGTCCTTGCCCTCCCTCTCCCTGTCCACCTCTCTGCTGAGCTTAGGAGCTCTGGCCTCCTTCACCGTGTACTGGCTGGTGACCCGTCCTCGGCCCTTGCGTCCCCCTTGTGACCTTCAAGCCCAGTCTGTTGCTGTCGGCGTGAGTGGCTGATCACAGCGTTATGTAAAGTCATCATCATGGGAGTTGTTTTGTTCTCGGTTAAGATTGAGTTTGTTTCCAGGGAGATCCGAGCTGCAGGCGATCCGCTCTGCTCAAAGACGACACGCTGCTGGAATTTTGCTATGATGAAGTCAAGACGGCGTATACTATGTTCCACAGAGGTCTGAAGATCTCAGGTGAAGGATGATGACAAGTTTAGCATCATCCTGGATCATGTCAGTGTCTCACAGGTGTCTTGTGACCTTCAGGAAACGGTCCGTGTCTGGGCTTCAGGAAACCAGGTCAGCCCTATGAGTGGATCTCCTACCTCCAGGTTAGATATGTTTTTAATTTCATTCCTGAGCCCCAGGATCACGTTGGTGTAATGGGTTTTCTTCACTGAGAAGTGACGGCGTCTCCAATCTTTCAGGTGGCTCAGGAGGCACAGTGGATGGGCAGTGGTATGCTGGCGAAAGGCTGCCAGAAGTATATCGGAGTATTTTCCCCAAACAGACCTGAGGTATAAACTCATCCTGGCTTTAGATTGAGCTTCATTTTTCCTGCAGGTCATTACACACCCCAACTGCTCCTAATGCACCTGATGCATGGTGAGTATTAGCTAGTAATTTATGCAGATCCTACTAAAGCAATGATCTTAGCATTAGGAAGCAAATGGATCAAACCACTGAGTCATTTAAAATCGTGTTTTAATTAAAAGGTAAATAAAGATTAATGCAAGAGTCAAATAGATGCAGTCCACACAGGAAAGACGCTGGCATCAATTCTTGTAGTAAAGGGTTCAAACATCATTTTAAACAACAACAATAATGTACTTGTATCTTCCTAAAGCCTTGTTGGCATGTTTAAAGCGACCCTAATGGCCATACGTTGGTACGGTCTTACTCAAACACACATATTCTGCCTGCTAGCGATGATTTAGGTATGTAATGCCCCCTATCAACAGGGAAAACACACATAATCACTTTAACGTTCAAATTGATCGCAACACACTTTGATGAATGAGTGAACAAGTGTAGTTTAGAAGCAAAGATCACTTGGAAAAGTTGATTCCATCCATAAACAAACGATGACACAGCAGTGTGCTTTGGCAAAATTAAGACTGGACACTTAAAAACAAATTCAAGAATAATATTTTTTCTGCCGATGAGATCAAAATGATATTTTATTGTTGTATCTCATTAAATCCAAACTGTTGTGAAGAGCACGGTAGTGGAGCTGTGATGATTTGGGCCTGTTTCCACCCACAGCTCCCAGTGGTTTAGCACTGTGACTGGTTTTAATATTTCATAGTTTGTTTATCTTATAAATGATTGGTCACCCTGGCAGCCGGCGCTGGGACCCGGTGCTGTTCTGGAGCAGGTTGGGATACAACATCCCACGTGTTAAAACACTCGGTTCTAGCCAGCAGGTCTTCTACTGTTGTATTTATAACAAGCCACTGTTACATCTAATGAAATATGAGTTCTCACATATCTCAGTGATGCACTGATTAAATACATCACGCAACAGAGAACCTGATATTATTGGATTTTTTTTACATATAGACAGTTTTCCATTTCAGATTCCGTTTTCTAGCCAGGTTGTTCTTACGTTTTCTGTATTTTTCATCATTCTAGCTTGATGTAGCTCCTTGTCGATGCTCTACCTGACAGTATATGAGCTTTAAGAGTTCTAATAATAATAAATGTCACACACACACACACACACACACACACACCACCACCACCACCATTTTGATGTGATCTTTATTTGTCCTTCCTCAAAGTGTGTATGTGTGTGTCTCTTAATATTTATAATAAGGTGTGTGTGTGGTTGCATTGTGTTAGCAGTACATCTTACAGAGCAATATCTCTGCTTATTAGCTCATTTTTATTAAATATATACATCAAGCACTTTTTCTTCTGTCATTTGTGTCGACTGGCTTAATGAGAGGCTGAGCGCTCCGATGGAGCAGAAAATTAGCTTTTACTTTCAATCCACTCCCTGACTAAAGTCTATTTACAACACAACTGTTTTTATTTTGCAGGTGGGAAGCACCTGACAAAACATCCATGTCCCCACACACGCACGCACGCACGCACGCACGCACGCACGCACGCACGCACGCACGCACACACACACACACACACACACACACACACACACACACACACACACACACACACACACACACACACACACACCAGTATATCTGTCAGAAAAGCTGGGAAAGGACTGAATCCTTGTAACGATGGTGCCTTGTCTCCCTCTGCTGGTGACAGTGGATAATCTCAGAGATGGCCTGTTACACCTACTCCATGGTTCTGGTGCCGCTGTACGACACACTGGGGATGGAGGCGATGGTCCACATCCTCAACCTTGGTGAGATAATCTGAAATCCAGTTCAGTCTGGCATGAAATGAAATCCCCCACTGATGGAGAAATGAATGAACAAAGTTGAGACATTAAAATGAACAAGAACAAAGTTAATAAGTGTGCTTAAAGCAGCACTGTTAGAAAACAAGATTTAACTGAATACTAAACCAAAACAGTTTCAAACGTATCTTTTTATCTGGTTCTTTCAAAGACATTTCTAATTAAATGCTTGTTTGAATCGGCCTAGATGATTTAAACAGGGTACATTTTGAATAATTGAAAATCTAAATGAGATTTGACTTTTTAAAAGACTAAAACTGCACGTGAAGTAACTTAAGGGGATTCAAAATGTTTTTCTTATTTTTTAATAAAACATCCACCCCAGGATTTTAAAGCAGTGCTGCTACATTCACTCACTCCTGTTTCTGTTTGCCCAGCTGAGATAACACTAGTGATCTGCGACCGAGAGCAGAGGGCGGCGTGTCTGCTGGAGTGCAAAGAGAACGGCTCCACTCCGAACATCTCCTGCCTGGTTCTCTTCACTGACTTCAGCCAGGCCTTCGCAGAGCGGGCCAAGAAGTGTGAGGTGGAGGTTTTGAAACGGGACCAACTCATGGTGAGTGGGTGTTGGAAGCACTAAATCACAATTATCTTAAACGATGAAAATGATGTGTAAATTGATGTGAGCGCTTGTCTTTTTGCACATCCCAGGAGCTGGGAAGGCAGAACCTCAAAGATCCTGTGGTGAGTGTCCAGGCCAGAACAGCTAACCCTTTAAATGCCTGCCTGACAGCCCCTGTCCCATAAGATATCATTAACACTCGCTCGTTGGGGGATTCAGAGTGGAGGAAGCCCTGAGTCATGTTCTCTTCTTATTTATTTATTTATGTATTTTGCTGCATTGCAGCCGCCCCAGCCTGAGGATCTGGCAGTGGTTTGCTTCACCAGTGGAACCACAGGTACGTCTGATCCCAGATGTCTCCCCGTAATTACACCTCTCTCCCATCATTAGGGAAACGTCCCTCAGTGCCCACTGACAACCTCTCTTTAAGCTACCACTGGAGGTTCCTTTGCTGTGCGGGGCGCTGCTGCAGTAATCTCTTGTTTATTTATCCAGGAAAGCCCAAGGGAGCCATGATCACCCACGGCAACATCGCCTCCAATACTTCCTCTGTCATTAAGATCCTGGAGGTCTGTCTAAACTTCCACCTCCTTGTCTAATTGAGAACAGCCTCACAGCTCGCATAACTTCCCATCCTGCATGCTTCTTAAACCTGACCCCCCCCCCCCCCCCCTGCTGTGTTTAATGGTATGATTAATTGGACGTTTGATCACCCCTGTTGCTGTGAGGTAGTTTAGCTAATTGCTCGTCCAAAGATTTTGCTGTTGAATAGGCCGTGCAGCGTGTTTGATTGCCCTCGATGTCTGACAGTCCTCTCTCTCTCTCGTGCTTTTGTTCACTTTACACGTCTTGTTTCCTCTCAGGGTTCGTTCGCGATCACACAAGAGGATGTGTCCATCTCATACCTGCCGCTTGCCCACATGTTTGAGAGGATGATTCAGGTAGTCGATTCTCTTCGCAGATGTATTTTCCCAGCAGGTCTTTGCCTCTGAACCGCAAATAAAATCATTTGTACCACAGCTCACGATGTACTGCTACGGGGCCCGAGTAGGATTCTTCCAAGGGGACATCTCTCTTCTTATGGATGACATTAAAACTCTCAAACCCACCCTGCTTCCTGTTGTACCTCGGATACTCAATCGCATCTACGATAAGGTCAGAGAAGTTCAGACGTTTAAGTTTGCTCCAACTGTGAGGAATCTGCTGAAACGGACTGACTCGTTTCTTTAAAGATCCAGGGTTCGGTGAGCTCTCCGTTCAAACGGCTCCTGCTGAACTACGCTGTGAGGAGGAAGCAGGCGGAGCTCCGTGACGGCATTGTGCGAAACAACAGTTTGTGGGACAAACTGGTGTTCAACAAAATTCAGGTGAGCTTCTGGAGCCTTTAGGTGCACCACTTCCTCGATCGTCCTGGCACGTGTTTATCAAAAGATCTGGCTAGTTTACTGTGAACTGCTTTTGAAAATCATATGTCGTTGATTTGATTGTCTTGTTGCCAGGCAGAATCAGTCGATTTTAGTCCTAAATGACACATTTTCTGTGAATCTAACTTCACAGCTTGAACCACCTGTGTTTTTAAAGTAGCTCTTGCATTACAGCTGCACATGTAAACAAGCAGCCTCACAAATAGCAACGATTCGAGTCCAAACTTTCTCAGGAGAAGCACAATAGTTCCAGCTATTGATGCCAAAATCACTCGCAGCATATTGGCCCTGTGGGAGTGTATTGGAGAGGCATTCACACATGCAACCAAGAACTGAAAGATTTTGGCTCGGTGCTTTTATTCAGATGGGAAACTATGACCGAGGGTACAATAGTTGAAACAGAAACAAGCTGGGATCCATGTCGGGATGGTACGCGAGTGGTTTCGCTTTGTGTTTCAGGCCAGTTTAGGAGGAAACGTTCGATTTGCCCTGACTGCCTCGGCGCCCATCTCCCCCACGGTCATGTCCTTCCTCCGAGCCACTCTGGGATGTATGATCTGTGAAGGCTACGGACAGACGGAGTGCACTGGAGGCTGCACTTTCTCTTTGATAGGGGACTGCAGCACGGGTAAAAAAAAAAAAAAAATTGGTTTTAAGCTGCTTTGCGCCAAATCTCAGCTGATGAGCAGATGTCTCTTCCTCAGGCCATGTTGGCGCTCCCGTGCCGTGCGCCATGGTGAAGGTGGAGGACATCCCTGAGATGAACTACTATGCAAAAAACGGAGAAGGAGAGGTGAGAATTTAGGAAAGGCGACACCCTGTTCCCAGATATCCTCATAAAACAGCCCGTCTTTATTTTTTAGATCTGTGTGCGTGGCCCCAGTGTGTTTAAAGGTTATCTGAAGGACCCAGAGAAAACAAAGGAGGCCTTGGACAGCGACGGCTGGCTGCACACCGGAGACGTGGGCCAGTGGCTCCCTGTAAGACTAAACAATGATGCATATTTATGTACTATCGTTTCCTGTGAGCAAATTAAAGTCGAACCCATTTCCTGCCTCAGAACGGCACATTGCGCATTATTGACAGAAAGAAGCACATCTTCAAGCTGTCCCAGGGCGAGTACGTCGCACCAGAGAAGATAGAAAACGTCTACCTGCGTTCTGTTCCCGTCCTCCAGGTGTTCGTCCACGGAGATAGTCTGCAGGTAATGGAAAATTGTGTTTAATGTATCTCCCGTGTCCAAGGTGAATACTTCACGTTCTTCTGTGTTTTGTGGCTCCAGTCTTATGTTGTAGGAATAGTTGTGCCCGACAGGGAGGTGTTTATGGACTGGGCCAAGGAGCGCGGATTTGTTGGCTCCTACGCGGAGCTGTGTCAAAATCCCGTGAGTCTTATTCCTAATTCTTAAAAAGATCTCCATTTAATGGGGTTTGACATGCTTTATCCTCCCAACAGGATGTAAAGAGTTCAGTTTTAGAAGACATGAGAGCCGTGGGGAAGGAAGCGGGCCTCAAGTCCTTCGAGCAGGTGAGTCGTCGCCAACGACACGGCTGGTCTTGCTTTAATGTCAACAAGCTAACAGGAACTTTGCATCTTCTCAGGTGAAAGACCTTTATTTGCATCCGGAGATGTTCAGCGTCGCCAACGGCCTTCTCACGCCTACCCTGAAAAGCAGACGAGCAGACATCCGCAGAGTGTTCCAGGAGGAGCTATCAAGCATGTACAAGACGACAATTTAGCTAAACAGACCGCCTGAGGGCCATGGCGTCCAGAAGGGAAGATAAACTAGTCCTGCAGAGCCTCGTGTAGAAATGTACAGTAGGAGACATTCTGACTGATGGGCGTCTAACGAATCCAGATCAGGGATTTGCCAGATTCTGGGGGATTACTTTTTAGAAGCTACCTTCAGAAACCTGAAGTTGGGTATTTTTACTCTGCAAGATTAAGGGGATGTCATTATCATTACTGTAGGTTTATGTGTCCTCGTATCACCATGACATAAGCTCAGTGGTCAGTCTGGATTCATCATCGTTTCGACTTTCAAAGATGTTAGAAATAAAGAGAAATTTTGTCTCAAAATTAATTTACTTCATGATTGACGACACATCACAGCTGAAACATTTACCAACGTACAAATCAAACTACAGAGTTCCCTTAGCTGTGTTAAAAAAAGATGTAAAAATAAATAAATAAATGCTGATTAGGAAGAGCACCTTCATTAGTAAAATTAACGTGGAACACAAACTCAGAAGAGGAAAGAATAATATACTTGTGAGGCCACACAATAACAAACCTTCATGAATGTGGTGTGGTTTTCATACTGAAACTCAGCCCAAACCACGGGTGGAAACAAAAGAGTGCAATAGCAGTATGACTTCGTCCAAAATCAAAAACTGGCATCCATTCCTGGTGTTGAGGGTGAAGAGAGACTTTCTAGAATCACAGCAACGTGTGAGCGTCTCTGCTAACACACTCCAACCAACAATAGAACAAAGGACTGGAGTTAACAAAAGAAAAGTGTGTGTCATGTGTGGTCCCTCCCACTAGAGGGAGTGCCAGCATTGGTTTTCCTGGCATCTTCCTTGGATCCTGAGTGTCCAGAGACATTCTCACTTCTTACACTTAAAAGTCAGGATCACGTAGGCACATTATTGACAGGTGATGTTTAAAATGATTAAAAGCCCTTAAAGATAGCTAAAGATAACCAGAAAAAAGCCCCAGATCTACAACCGTTTCAGAGCTAAGTAATAAAAACTACCTTTAACAAACTTTAACGGCTGATTAGACTAATAACAAACTGGTTTAAATTTTATAACAAGGCTGGCAAACATTGCCAAAACCCTGGGTAGTGTAATCCTGGCAGAATGAACGGAGTCCTTTGCTATGAACATTAAAATAAACTAAAAAACACAAAATATTGGCTTCTGAATTGTCAGAGCTGAGAGTTAATGTGGCATTCAGCTCCTTCGACTTTCTGCACAGAGAATGAAACATGAGCATGTAGTGCAAGAGGAATGGGGGGGGAGAAACAAACTGATAATCAGGTTAAGGCCGCTGCTGTCCGCTTGAACTCCAGAGGAGCTTACAAAGGGCCGTCCATTCAGAGGCATGAAGAGCACACGTCCCCACATTCAGCCTTCCTGCGTCAGTCGTCAGCAACAATGGACAGAGCGCGCAGCTCGGTGAGCTTGGCCTCGGTCTCCCTCTGCCTCTGCTCGTCCGTCAGCCCGCCCTGATCGATCTGGTCTGTTAACTCGCTGAAGATCTTGTACATTTCAGTGAAGTAGACTACCTGGATGGTGGAGAAAAGATAAAAGTCGAGTCGTGCCTTCAAAAAATAGATTAAAAAAAAAAAAAAGCCTCTAAAACAGAACTCTGCTCCACCCGCACAAGCTGATGGTTCTCTTCCTCACACAGGCTGGGCTCCTAATGAGAAGCGATCTGAGTGAAGGGAAGAGGGAGCCCACATGAACTACTCTAACAAAGCCCCCAAAACCAGCACTCAGTGGACTGCAGTCTCGCCCGATCCAAACAAGAGATAAGAGTGTTCACTGAAGAGCCTTCTTGACACTTCCCACCCCTGCTTCTTCCCCTCAATGCATGAGTCAGGCTGCTTTAATGATTAATAGACCTTAATCACATTACAAGACTCCAGAAGGGTAGGCAGAGAACGGAGGGACTGGGAACCCCTTGGAACCCACAAGGAGGCACGTTTCAGTATTTATTCACACGATGCTCATGAGCTTACCAAGTGGACGTCTCTGAAAATGGCACTGGCTCATCAGAGCAGAACTATTAAGACCAACCAGGAGGAAAAAAGTTTGCTTTTTCATGTAAATGGTCACGACAATGCAAGAAGTATTTGTGGACTTAGAACGTTGCAGTAGGCATTACCGACAGCAGCAGCCAAGAGGAGTAATGTCAGAAACCACTTCATACCAGCTCTGTCTGAAAGATGTTGCCTGTTTACACCAGAATTTGCCACCTAAACCACACGAGTGGGCCGTAAGTATTGGGTTACCGCTGTTTGTAGGGGTAAAACGGATACATGCCTTTTCCTCAAAAGCACCTTGTTGAAAGGGCCAACGGAAATGTCCACATGACAGACCAGACCAGAGTGTCCTCCATACCCAAAACCACCGTACAATTACCCGAGTCACCGTTGGGAGGGAGGCTCGCTGTGGCCTTCAGGGTGAAGCTCAACAATCTGACCTTTTGCTGAGGATTCATTCAACATCAGCCACATTTACTCAATAATTTGAATCATAACAGGTCCATGAATGATGTATGTCTACAGAACGAGGATAGGCAAAACCATCTTTGACTTTTTAAATAAACAAAACACGTAATTCCTCAACATCTGCATAAGTTGTGGACCAGTCCCAGGGATCTGCTGCTGGGTAGAAGGAAACTGTCCATAAGGTTCAGAATCAGGTCCGATCACCACTCACTTTTGTTTAATAAAGATAACACATCAAACAAACAAAACATTAAGAAGATCCGTTTACCTTCCCATCAGATATTTGTACCACATGAGCTAATCTGAAGTTCAAAGGCCACCACAGAACTCCATCATTGTCATTAGGTCGGAGATAATCGGGTTTACTCATTAGGAGAGTGCCAGCGACTGACCCAAAGAGGAAATGACATGACTGTGAAGTCCACGAGGAGGGAGGGGGACATGGCGGCGCTAACTTCAGACACGCAGCTGCTTAAAGATCTAGCTTCAGGTTAGAGGAAAGCCTGCAGGACGGCAGTGGAGCCAGACAGGCGAGGCCTTCCTCACAACAGTGTGGGTCGTCACCGTGGGGTTAATCACGTTAGGACCACAGGGCGGGAGACAGACGGGCTGAGATAAACACACACAGCTGGAAGGGTGTGTCTGCAGCTCCGACAGCCTCCGATCTCCTGCAGAGGAGCACCAACCTGTGCACGGATGAGAGCCTCAAAGCTGGGCTGGAAGTAGTCGATGCGGCTCTGGTAGAATTTGGGCATCTCGTCCAGCAGCTGCTGGTTCTTGGCCTCAAAATCCTCCTTGACCGGTCGGAGCTCTTCTTTAGCCTGGAGCGTGGAAGAAAAGAAAAAAAAAAGCAGAGGTCAGCGCCTGACGGTTCTAAATTTAGAGCCGAGAACACCGATGTGTGTCGTTTAAATCACACGACACATTTTTCTACACAGGTTCAAAATACCTACCGAGTGATAACGGTTAGTCAAAGCTACAATCATTCCTTGATGCATCTTTACTGATCTTTTTCTTATTGTTATGAAAGACATTTGCCTTATTCCCACAGAGATGCAGCGCAAAAAAAGGCTGTAATCACGACCAGAGTGAGGAGGAGTGGGTGATGTGGGCAGACTTGGCTGTGAGTGGACTCCAGCACCACGGATCTCCGTGTGAATGTATTAGTGGGTAGTCTGCTGTAGGCATGGAGGTATGGAAGGCACAAACAATTATTGTGAAAGGGTGAGAATTTTTATTAAGGGGAAGGAGGGGAGCTGCTATAAGGAAACCGTAACATACTGTTTATTTACTCCCCTCCTCACCTCTCCGTCTATTTTCCTCCCAGATGGAAGTTAAAACAGTAAAAGAAACGTTGTATAAGGATCATTTCTTTAAGTGCACATGGACTCAAAGGGCAGGCATGTAGGGCCTCTTCAAGGCTTTGTTCCCCTGACAGTGCTTTTCTCAGTGTGTGTGGGAGGCTCACCGTGTGAGGATGTGTTAAAGGCAATAGCATAGGCAACCGTGCAACACTATCTGTGAATGTGTGTACTTCGGTAGTGGCCTCGTGGTGTGTGTGTGTGTGTGTCTACAATTCTCAATTATGTGCCTGTAGATGTGCAGCAGTGCCTTTTTGAAACGGCACTACTCGAGAGCCTGCTAGCTTGCGTGGGTGAAGGAGTGCACATGTACTGTGTGCATGTGCTCAACGACTTTATTCACATCCAGTCAGCATTTGTGTCTTTTCCCCGCTCATCTCGCTCTGTTCACGGCACACGTACGAGCAGGTGAACCCCGCTCCCCTCGAGTCACAGTCAGGATTCTAGCAGCACCTGATGGAGCTTAACCATGGCGGGTCCGTTTTTTTCTTTCTCTTCGTATTTCTCCACTTTGGACTGTAAGCGTTTGTAGTCCTGCAGCGCCTGCTCCCGACGCTTCACCGCCATGTTCAGGCTCGGGAAGACGCCGCTGTACCTGAAACGAGCCAGCAAACAGAAACGTCAAGCGACGGCAGACTTCGCCAGCAGGAAAATAAAAGAAACTTTGTGAAATATTCAGATTCTGCATTCCATCACATCTCCATAAACGTCATCATGATTTAATGAAATTGCTCTCAACATCTTACTGTAGAGGTGCTCTCAGAGGACAGCTCTGCATTAAGCTTCCTCTCATCTATTATCTAATTACTATAGTTCAGAGTGGCATGAAACAATTCACTTTGTGACAATTATCATATTCCAAATGAAAATATATTCTTGCAACAAGAATCCTGGTCTTCTGCACTAAAAATAGGAAAGCATTCATCTGTAACTTAGCAACAGGAGTCGGAGCTTCATCCTGGGACTTGTTGCGCTGGGTTTATGGTTGACGGGGAGCAGGAATACTGTATGCAAATATATACATATCACATCTAATATGATTTTATGAAAAACAGACATGTCTAGTAAAAAGAGTAAAGGAGCCATTAAAACAGTCGTGCTATTTCATCAAGAGTCTGGATGTGAAACTTCTTTGGGTGAAATGGCCGCCAGCATCACCAAAACTCGGGCAAAATCCATCTTTGGTTCTTTTTTTTTAAAACCAAAACAGAAACCAGTAAAAGTGTTTTCAAAGGCAGACTCCAGAATTATTCACACAGGTGCCTACTACATATGAGTCAGGAGTAAAAACAGTCGTAATGAGGAATTAGATCAACCGTTTTTCAATGAGTCATTTAAAGCGTTTTATCAGCTGCGTAGGCTCGCTACTAGAATAGCCTTCTTTTTCTCTACCCATAGCGTTATTAGCCACAAAATGTGTGGGCTACATAGTTTACGTTCCTCTCCACGCCATCTCTTGCCCTGCTGTGTGTGTGCAGCAGTTGCAGGAACCACTAAGAACTCGTGAACTGGTTGTGAAATCCTAAACAACAACTCTGTCTGAAAAGAACACCTACAGCAGGCTGATGGGGCAAGGGGGAGAGCTGAGGCTTGCTTTCAGACAAACAGGGATCATTTCCAGCAGGAAGTTGAGCAAGGAGTGGTCTTGTAGTGTATAAGTGACATCACATAGCTCAACAGGGCCCAGCCCCACGGCCCACGCTTTACCGCTATTTATAAAATCCCACTTTGGCCCAGTTTACGGCAGGGGTGGATGCCGATCCTCAAGTCTACTATCTGCTCCAGTGTACGCATACTTCTAAGTGCCAAGGGATTATGTAACTACCCTCTAGGCATGACCGCTCTCCAACATATTTGTTCTGTGCTGACAATGCAGCGGCAAACCAGCTTTTACACGACACAATGGATCATAGATAAATCACTGGTGTCGTTCACCTGCTGCTTTCTTTCTCACGACAAGCCCCAATGCATGTTTACACCTGATAATTAGGCAAGACCGCTGGTGGTAGTAACTTTATTTAAACACAAAGACTTTACATCCCAACCATCACAGTTGAGATGAAGCAGGAAACAGTAGTCTATTAATTAACCCATTCCATTCTCGTTTCTCCATCTCAGAGACTCGGCTGTTTCCGGAGTCATGTGTGAAAGCATGCAACATTCCTGGGACAGTTCGCTCTAAAACCACCCCGACCTGGGACTTTTCCCTAGACTTCCTGATCCTGGCTGAACTACTGGTCAGGTTTGGTTTTGTGTGAGGGTTTCCTGGTTAGACGCTGAATGCGGGCTGAGGGCACACTGCTGTCCATGTGACAGGTCAGGGTGCGGTGAAGTGGCTGGATGGAAATAGCGTATGAATCCATGTGTTTTTTATGAGAAGTTGCCAATCCACAGACGGGCCAGTCTGAGCTGTCAGCCAAGCCCAAGTCTGGTCCAGACTTGGGCTTGGCTGAGGCTGGCCGTCCCCTCTCGACTCTCACTATCACATAACTCACTACTGTAAAGAATGCACGAGAGCTCTAAAAATAGGAGAATGTGTTTACGAGTGCATTGCTGCCTTTTCGTTTGAGATAAAAACTAAAAGTTGCATCACCTGGTAAAGCTCTCATTCACTCGGGTTTTCAGTGTGGTCTCTTGGATAAATGAATGCCCTGTGAGTCAATCTCTGTGTGGGGAAAAAGCTCTCGCGCTCCTGTTTCCGGAAGCAGAAGTTAGTCGGAGTAGTAGGAGGCGGGAAACACTCATTATTATCCATGACACACAAACATCTGATCTCTGATTGGCTAACAGCAGAGCAACTCTTCCACTGCCTCTGTTCGCGCTTTATTGATTACAAAAATGCAACGCTGATGTTTTATCTCCACAAGACTGAATTTGTTCTGCCGTGTTGTGGAGTTGTTACTGCTAATGGTTAGCTTCTACTAGCCGATCCACGATCCGCTCTCCCCTGGTAAGAAAAAAATCAACACAGCCTTTAGCTGTCGCAAACAAACTTATGGGCTCGACACACGGGAGGCGACAAACGACCGCGATCAGCGAAATATGTCGCTGTCGTTTTTATTACCTGACACACGGGAGGCGATCCGCGGCCAGCAGCAAAGCCGTCTACGCGTTCTGTTCCATGGCGAAATCGAAACTTCCGTTGTTTTGTTTGGCTGTGTCAGGTTGGAGGGAATTAAGGTTATTTAAGCGGTTCAGAGTTAAAAAAGCGGTACATATGATGTTTCACAAGGTGCTGCTAGAGTTATGTGAAATCTTACTTCTGATTTTACTATAAAACATAATAATAATCAACTTCTCCTCCATGTTTGCTCGGAGATGTGCGGAGCATCCTGTCCGCTCATTGGTCAGTGAATGAAACCTCCGTTGATTGGTCCTCGTCCGAGCGACAGCGATGAAAAGTTGAAAATGTTTCAACTTTCTGGGATCGCGTCGCTGGGTCGCCTGTGCACGACACGTGCACGAGCGCAAAATTTCACACGCACGTTTTTCGCATTTCGCTTGGTAGGAGGGAGACCCACGATTATCGCTTTGTCGCGCATGTCTCATTGAAAATGAATGGAGGAGAGGCGATGTCGCCTCCCGTGTGTCGAGCCCATTAGACGAGGCCATAAATGTCAGCTTCTGTGAGGCAGAAGATGATGGATCATTAATCCATCTATCAGATAACAGAGAGTTGTTGAACATTTTAAAGGTAAAGACCCACAGTCATCATCACACACTGGTGAAATGACATCTCTACATTTGACCCTTCCCTGTGGGAAGCGGTGAGCTGCAGACACGGCTGCGCTCGGGAACTGTGGTGGTTTAACCTCCAAATCCAACTCATTAAAGATGTCAAGCAAGGAGGCATTGGGTCCCATTGTTAAGGTCTTTGGTATGACCCGACCGGGATTTGAACCCCGATCTCCTAAAAGCACACACTCTACCACTAGGCCACTGAGAAGGTTCAGCATGCAAATACCAAAAGTATTTCAAAAAGTAGAAGTATTACACAGTTTCTCAAAGTAAAGTATTGTTAGGAAAACAAAGTGTTCAATGGCTGTGAACTGTGAGAACCTGAATGTCTTTTTTGTCTTAAAAGTTTTTTCATGTTCATTAAAATCCAACTCACAAACCATAAACACAAAATGATGTTCAGACAAATTTAAATCTTTGTATCCCCGACAAAACCCTGAACCTCCATCATTCAGTTCAGCAGCTAAGACCACATACCCCCTCCTGGCTTTAGGCCTTGAGACGTGCTCCAGGGCCAAAGTCCTCCTCTGACAGAGAGAGGTGATGGTGGTTTGTCCAGTTCTAGCTCAATCTGGGGCAAAGGTCTGAAAACAGGCCTGACTTTTGTCTCACCCAAAGGAACAACGGAGCAGAAAAGGGCCACAGCGGAGCACCAGATAATACAAATGCTTGGATGCCCACGCACACCCCTCCCCTCACACAAACACAGTGATGTCATCTGGTGACCCCACAGAGTGGATAAAACTCACGATGGAGCCTAAGAGAAAGGATGAGACACGGAGGGTGGAAAAGGAGTGTTTATACATTTGTTTTCTGCTCATTTCCACAGATGAAGACAAAAGGATGGATGTCAAAAGCTTTAACACAAGTTACACACGAACAAAGCAGCGTCAACTAACAAACAGACTGTATACAAATGACAAATATACACAGTACTAAGTGAAAGTCTTCCATTAATATAACAATCTTCTTTTCAACTCGTCACTAATTGTATTTACGAAGCCACAAGATCACAAGCCAGAGGATTGGGAGAAAAATTAATGAAGGACTAATGGAATCTTAATGGAAGCTTTAAAGCACACCAGCTCTGGTATTTTATTATTTTACAAACAGCATCTTTGTCAACTAATAACTAGTAATGCTGCCTTTTAGAGAGGTTAAAAGTAAAACAGAGAGGTCAGTTTGGTTTGGCGTTTATCTAAAAAGCTGCTTCCTCTGCACTATTTTAGAATCACGTTAAAGGAAAAGTTGCTTTATGGTTTAAAAACATCCCCTTAAAGTCTAGGCTGGTGTTAGCCTATTGCATATGCATGTGTGTGTGTGTGTGTGTGTGTGTGTGTGTGTGTGTGAGTGAGTGAGAGACAGAGAGAGAGCAAGTGTACGCTGTCCTGAGACAGTTCTTCCCTAACCAATCCACGGTGTCGAGCCCAGGAAGCTGGGCCCTTTGCCATATTCTGAGCCTGCCCACACGTCCGCCTGCCGCCCACCAGGAAGAGGAAATTAGAACCATTCCATCCTGTCATTGCTCTGCCACCAGTGCACATGAGGGAGACAAGGCTGTTCACACATGCAGACGCTGGTCATACAACGATTCCCTTTGCATCAGCAATTTAAAAATGAATAAATATAAAATAAGAAAAATCAACATTAATCTGCTGTAGACGCTGTATGCTTGTGTACTCTAATAAAACACATGTTTAATCTCCTGGGAGGAGCCAAGAGCAGGAAGAAATACCTTAACTAGCACTCCGGAAGACGGGTTGGATGGTCCAGCCACTCCCTTCAGTAACTCTGCATCGCATTTGTGTGTGTGTGTGTGCGTGCGTGCGTGCGGAGTTACACTTGAGGACTGGTATAGCACTCACTGCTTTTCAAATGGGGGAGAATATTAGGAAGGCCAAAACACACTTCCCTCCAGACACACACACTCACCACAGCTCATTCTGAGTTCCTACTTACTGACCACTAGAAAGTTTCTTCTGATCCTGGAACACATACATCCGTTGAGGTTGTTCATCTCTGCTCTGCGTTTCATTTGATCCGTTTTCAGATAAAATGTTAATTTGATTCACAAAACAAAATTACACATCACAATCATCACACCATCTTCTGATAGAGTTTGAGTTTGATTCAACATACTGAGACAGAATCCAAAACAATATGAAAAGAATAAAGAATGATTTTTATGTCAGCCAATGAGACAAATGCCCCCCCCCCCCCCCCCCCCCCCACTGCCACTTCACTGATGAGATAAAAAAGACAGTTGAACAGCAGGAATGGCAACAGAAGAAGAGTCTGCGGGAGATCTGTTCTTTATACATAAACATCTTTTCAGCCATTTTCTGAAGAAATCAATCTGCTTGCAAACTCCACCGTATAATTTTCATCCCTTTACCCATGCAGAGCTGCTCTATAAATCAAATCAACACACAAATGCAAGCGAATATAAATTGGTTGATCTGTATATTAACCAATTTGACTTATTGGGGGTGTGATGTTAGTCATAGGAGTCTGGAAGGCACAATACAAATACAAACCACTTACCATTTATTTACCATTCATTCACAAAATTGAACAAAAAAGTTTTGAAGGGGTCAGATCTTGTTTTACTTTGCAAACTGCTCCTTAAGCCTCTTTAAAGCTCATAAAACTTTGTTGGGGCTAAAAATGGCCCAGGAGCCCTAAGAAATGGTCAAATACAACCCCATAATAAATCCCTACAAGCTCCACAGAGCTTGAGGCCAATACTCAGGCTAGCATTAACAGTAGCGCTGGCTAGCATAGTTCTGCTGTTAGCATCACTGTACGCAGACGTTGAAGTGGGTTAGGACTAGGGCTGACCGATCTATCTTTTTTGGACCGAAATTGCGATTTCAAACTGCATGATCACATGACCGTCAAAGCTGCGGTTTTAGCGGTTTTGACTGATCCAGGATCAGTTGTGTAACTTTTTTTTTTTACATCCGGGGTTTCCCCCTATGTTATGGCGGCGGCAAAAGCCTGCACAGGGGAGGGGGGTGGGGTGTATCATCCAGAACCGAGCCCAACTCCACAGCTGACAGAGCAGCACGTTCAGGTTATTTTCCTGTTTTATGTTTCCACACAAAGCGCTGCTAGAGCCGATGATAATGGCACCGTAGGTGAGCCCGGGACAGAGAGAGAGAATGTAGTTGAGTAACCCCCAAATTCCACTACCTCCGCTCCGCTCCGACATGAACGCCGGAGCAAAATCGGTCCCGTTCTAGTCAATCAGAGCAATTCCACTACTGCGGCCGTGCTCCGGCCGTGCGGCGCCCTCTGTTCCGGCGTCCGGCAAAAATAGAATCGATCCTATTTTTGCCGGACGCCGGAGCACCTCCGCAGTAAATGGACAGAAATCACAAACGCCCAACAGGAAAAGGAGCGAGCACAACTTCCGTTTTTCACAATACATCGATAAACAAAAGGCGTTTTTTGTTTCATATGCACAGATTTAACAACTTTTAACAACTATCAATGGCGGCTGAAGTTTAAATGCACAAAAGTAAGCCATAAATACAGTTTCCACTATCAAAGTAGTCACACTTTGTTGATCCAAACACTGCTGATCTCTCAACACAAATGATGGGCAGATTAAACAGTTCATTTCGATGATTCTCCCACACAACGGGTGCTTGGCTCTAACTTCCGTGTTTATTGCTCGGACTGTATCGCAAGATCTCGAAAATCCCGCGCATGTTTGTTTGCCCACCTCAGGTCTCCGCACCGGAGCGGAGCCGTTGTAGAGCGGGTACCAGTAAAAATTGAGTTAGGAAGCGGGGGCGGACCGGAGCGGAGCGGAGGTAGTGGAATTTGGGGGTAAGGGAGAGAGAGACTCCTCCCACATCGGAGCAGGTTCAGGCTGACTTCTAACGCCTGGTTTATGCTTCATCAGCGCGAGTGCGGAGTCGCACACTTTAGTTGACTTGAAAGTTCAACTTCTCTTTTAAAAATGGTTTTAATGTTTCTGATGGCACACGTCAGTTCAAACAAGCTAAGGTGTCAGAATGTGTGCGTCTCTCTCTCTGAACTGACGTTTTAGTGAGGAAAAACTATCAAGACGGCTTTGAAAAATGTGCAGCCAGCCTGCCGCAGTAATGCAGGGAAAACTGTTCATTTTGTTATTTAATACATTTAAAATCTATTTCTACCTACAGATATCCTCCATGCATTTTTGGAGTAGAACATGTTTTTATAAAGCTCCTCTCTAGATAAAAATCACAAGCACAAGTTGCTTCACAAACACATAAAAAAATAAAAAGAAATAATAATGGGAGAAAATATTAATAGCGTTTTTATTGTATGATTAAATAGTGAATATTAATGTGAATGAGTTGTTGTACTTGATTAGAATCTAGACCATCTTTTCCCGTAATCCACAGGATGGATTGGCACTAATGTTGGACCTCTGTTTGCAGAAAATCGTGAATTGAACCGAAATCGCAATTTCTGCTAGAAAAATTGCAATTCAATATTTTCCTAAAATCGTTCAGCCCTATTTGGGACATACAAATGTAAGTAGGCATGTCTAAGCTGATGATGCGTTAAACAAGCTTTTCTCAGAACCAACCATTTCTTCCTCGCCGTTACAACTCAGAGACAGCACAGACATTTAAAAAAATATCCTCTAACTTGCCATTTATTATTTCCCCAAAAAGAATACTGATTAAAAAAAAGTCTCTATTGCGTTACCCAAAGATACACGTAATCCTGAGTTGTAACAGAATAAATAAAAAGTAGAAGAAGAAACAGCAATTTAGCAACGTATGAAAAATACTCACTTTTTCAGAGGGTCAATAACGGTCTTCTGGATCTGGTTTACCTGTAATAATCAAAAGGACAACTATTAGTAGAGCATCAAGGAAGGGTTAAACATGTAATTGTCAAAGTGTATCACATGAGCACTGATTTCAGAGCTAAACAGTCCTTACATTTGTTGCAAATTGGTGTGACACAAACACCAGCGGTTGTGTATGATTCAAACAGAGCAAACAAACAAAAAAAGAGTGGAAAAGGGGAGGGGGCAGGCATAGAAACTTTCATGACTCTTTTATTGTACTCAAGCCCCGAGGAGAAATCTCTGAATATTCATTGAGCTTGCGATACAAACGGATGGAACCGTCAGGGGACGGACATGAAAGCAAAACCCAGCTGATTTCAAATCCTGTGCAGGGTGGGCTGTCTTACGAGATGAAAGTTCTTAACAAACAAACATTTTAACAATAACGGTTTAAATTTTCAAGCGTTCACCTTCTGGTAATCAGAAGCGACAAGGGAAGGAAGGAGGGTAGAAGGAGGTGTTAAATGGAAGTAAATGAACACCGCTTCTCGAGGCCTCCAGCCTCAAAAGCAAGAAGTTAGAGCACAATTAATAAAGTTTTTAGCATCATTAACAATGCAGATTTCAAAATGACTGTTAATGAAAGAAAAAGTGAGCGCTACTGAGCTGCCTCAACAAGGTAATCAACTGAAGGATGAAGGGAGCAGTGAGGGAGTTTAGGGATTGAGATGTGAGGCGACTTCAGCAGAAGAACGACGAGCAGCTCCAGAAGCCATATGTTCCACTTCTACTGGAAGGACAGTCAATCACACAACAGCAAGGAAGCAAGATCACAGCTGTGCTTTGTAAAAGTGCCCTGACCATCTATGAGAACATACAGCAACACACTCTGCTTCACACAGGCACATTTCCAAGTACAAAATGGTTGATGGTGGTTTGAGGGAAAACAGAGAGCCAATAACAAATAAGAACATGGGAATTCACATTTTCTTTGTTTTACATATTCACATCCTATCCCCCTCCCCGACCGGAGCTGCGCTGCTGCTTTTAAGGTGAGAGCATGCAGTGAGGAGGGAGAATAAGAGCGGCCGATTTGCTTAAGCATGCTGGTGCCCTCTACCCTCTGCCCCTCCCCACAGTGAGGGGGGGTAGCTGTGATATTCCTCGGAGGCCCCGCAGAGCCTGAGGCCGATGCTCAAGCAGCAGTCTCCATCAGTGAGTCACGGGGCAGAGGCCATCCCGGCACACAGGCCTCCCAAAAATATACACAGATCGCTGAGGAAATCAATATCCCTCCAAACGGAGCATCTTCCACTGTGCCGCCGCCATCTACACTGGGGCTCGGCTTCGGTAGCAGTGCGCCGGCGGGGCTGTGCGCCCTTCTCAGCCCCAGAAATAAACACACAGACCTGGGCCACTGCTGCCTTCATTATCGCTGCACGTTTTATCTGCTGGCTCTCTCACTTGCAGGCCCGGCGGCACCACATCTCGTCTCAGCACGGAGAAGAGCAAAGGGTGGATGCTTTTGTGTCTGTTTTGCTGGAGCCGTTGATGCCGTCAGAAACAACAGCCAGCTTGAAGGGAGAAGTCAGAGTAGTGTTCCAGTGAGCTGTGCTGGATTATAAACACCTAGCAAACCTTAGAGGTGATGCACACCGAAGACTGACCAGAAAGTTCTCACAATCGCTATTCTGCCTTTGGCTCACTTTCAGCCACTCTAAGAGTAAAAAAAGAACGTGTAAGGCATACATTTTCACTGGGTGAGATTCGGATAAGAGCAGACAAAATCAGATGTGGCCCAGCTGTCAGAATCCACTTTTTGACGTGTGAAGATGATTTCAAAATAGTGTTCGAATCACATGGAAGGCAAGTGGTGGGCTTAGAGTATCAAACACAACTGATCAGTTTACAGTCAGGGGTGTGTGTGGTAGCATCTTCCCTCCTTTTAGCCTTCAACTGATGGCAGTATAACAAGTTTACCTCATAAAACTGCATAATTTCTCAATGAAAATAGTAAAATAAAATAAAAAACGATGACAGAATCACTCTCCTGGTCACACAACTCACCAAATGAACCAAATGAACCCAGGTCAGAAAAACCACAAACTCAGTCCAACCTACATTTTACTTTGTCTAGTCGTTTTAAATGGCCGCTGTAAAACTTGATGAGTCTGTCTGAGCGACAGCAGCCAGGAGGTAGAAGTTACAGAATAAAGCTGCTTTTCTTCATCTCAACCATTAGAAATTATGACACAACATTACAGGTCCTTCTCAAAAAATTAGCATATTGTGATAAAGTTCATTATTTTCTGTAATGTACTGATAAACATTAGACTTTCACATATATTAGATTCATTACACACAGCTGAAGTAGTTCAAGCCTTTTATTGTTTCTAATACTGATGATTTTAGCATACAGCTCATGAAAACCCAAAATTCCTATCTCAAAAAATTAGCATATCATGAAAAGGATTTCTAAATGAGCTATTAACCTAATCATATTAATCAACTAATTAACTCTAAACACCAAAAGATTCCTGAGGCTTTTAAAAACTCCCAGCCTGGTTCATTACTCAAAACCACAATCATGGGTAAGACTGCCGACCTGACTGCTGTCCAGAAGGCCATCATTGACACCCTCAAGCAAGAGGGTAAGACACAGAAAGAAATTTCAGAATGAATAGGCTGTTTCCAGAGTGCTGTATCAAAGCACCTCAGTGGGAAGTCTGTGGGAAGGAAAAAGTGTGGCAGAAAACGCTGCACAATGAGAAGAGGTGACTGGATCCTGAGGAGGATTGTGGAGAAGGACCGATTCCAGACCTTGGGGGACCTGCGGAAGCAGTGGACTGAGTCTGGAGTAGAAACATCCAGAGCCACCGTGTACAGGCATGTGCAGGAAATGGGCTACAGGTGCCGCATTCCCCAGGTCAAGCCACTTTTCAACCAGAAACAGCGGCAGAAGCGCCTGACCTGGAATACAGAGAAGCAGCACTGGACTGTTGTTCAGTGGTCCAAAATATTAATAATTTTTTCAGATGAAAGCAGATGTTGCATGTCATTCGGAAATCAAGGTGCCAGAGTCTGGAGGAAGACTGGGCAGAGGGAAATGCCAAAATGCCTGAAGTCCAGTGTCAAGTACCCACAGTCAGTGATGGTCTAGGGTGCCATGTCAGCTGCTGGTGTTGGTCCACTGTGTTTTATCAAGATCAGGGTCAATGCAGCTAGCTATCAGGAGATTTTGGAGCACTTCATGCTTCCATCTGCTGAAAAGCTTTATGGAGATGAAGATTTCATTTTTCAGCACGACCTGGCACCTGCTCTCACTGCCAAAACCACTGGTAAATGGTTTACTGACCATGGTATTACTGTGCTCAACTGGCCTGCCAACTCTCCTGACCTGAACCCCGTAGAGAATCTGTGGGATATTGTGAAGGGAAAGTTGAGAGACGCAAGACCCAACACTCTGGATGAGCTTAAGGCCACTATCGAAGCATCCTGGGCCTCCATAACACCTCAGCAGGGCCACAGGCTGATTGCCTCCGCATTGAAGCAGTCATTTCTGCAAAAGGATTCCCAACCAAGTATTGAGTGCATAACTGAACATAATTATATGAAGGTTGACTTATTTTGTATTAAAAACACTTTTCTTTTATTGGTCGGATGAAATATGCAAATTTTTTTAGATAGGAATTTTGGGTTTTCATGAGCTGTATGCCAAAATCAATATTAGAAACGATAAAAGGCTTGAACTACTTCAGTTGTGTGTAATGAATCTAATATATATGAAAGTCTAATGTTTATCAGTATATTACAGACAATAATGAACTTTATCACAATACGCTAATTTTTTGAGAAGGACCTGTATATATTTATATCAAAAATAATGAATCAACATGTTTTGTGATACGTTTAAGAAATTTTTTAGTTTGTAGTTTCTGCTTCCCTCTCAATCTAGCACTTACTAATTTTGGTGCACTATTATAGTCTGAGAAATAATCACCGTTTCACCATTACAGCGATTATTTTACATTAATTGATTTCCCACCTAACATTTATAAATCACACACACATTCTATAAAGTATTGATAAAGTTTATGATTTCATTATATTAAGGTTTTAAACTCTAGAAGATATTTATTGTAGCTTTTAAGAGATTCAGTTTAGAAAAATTCATTTATATAATCAAAGTAATCTCTGTAATTTTGAAATGACCCTAAATTGTTTCTTCCGGCTCTTGGAGAGTAAAGACACATTTTTTTCTCCTCTCCCTCCCTCCTTACCCCAAGGCTCTTTGTCCTGTCTTTGTGTGCACGGCGCTTTCTGCATTTTTTCTGGAAACTGGAAATTATTAAAAATGGATCTGGCCAGTTGGCCTCTCAACGCGATTGACAAAATTTTTTCAACGATGAGAACGGGAGAAGGGGCTCCAGGATGCCCCTCTGGAACAGGGCCAGCTGGGTATATTATGGACTCCTGGAAACAGTGGAACCTGATATGCCTCTCTCAACTGTCTGTAGAGGATTCTGAAGATGTTTGGATATTCGTCGTTTTGGTGTTGGGATTCCTGCTGTTTGGCCTGAGCAGTTACCTGGCTTGCCAGAAAATTAATGAACTTTCGAGGAATATTGGCTCAATCCCGGAGCTCAGGGATGGAATGCATCGTGCTGTGAACGCACAAACTCATAATTGTCGAGATGAGTCGTAAGCTTGGAACTTTGGCTGAGATTCAGGCTCTGGCACAGAAGGTGGATTCCATCAAGGAGCGAGTTGACGGATCAGCACGGATCGGGATAGATTAATTATGCCATTATTGGATCTAGAGGGGTTGAAGACCAACAGAACACTAAGGCAGAGAGGAAATTATCTCTGTCTGTCCTCAAAACAATTCTTATCTGAATCTGGTGCCCTTAGAGCCTGTGAGGCTGAAGTGAATACTCCCCCCTCAGAAGAAATGTGTAATGCTGCCGTCGCTATGGATACTCTTTCTCTCTATCCCAGCCTGGGCGGGACTGTGACCGGTGAAGGCCGTGGAACCGTATCTAGCAGTCAATGTGCCCTCCAACCCATTATCTCCCTCCCCTGTCCAAACGGAGGTGATGAGCGCTGCTCCATGCGGCTGCACGCACTGAAGTGAAGACAGTCCTAACCCTACCTCCCCACCTAGTGGACACTTATGTTGTGTACTGTCTGAAGTATGTGTGCATATCTGTCTGAGGTGTTTTTTGCATAGCAAAGCTACCCTCTCTGTTGAGGGTAACTCTGAAGTGCCTTTTTTCACTCCCCCTGACTCTATCTTCATATAAACCCTCTTGATCTATTACGGTAGCGCGACGCAGGTTGCGAATGACCACAGTCACCAATTCTTGTCATGTGTCTATGTATGTATGTCTGATCTCAGAATTGTGTGTATTGAATGTGTGTACAGAAACTCTAATTTCCCTCTGGGATTAATAACGTATTTTTGAATTGAATTGAATTAGACTTGCCTAATAGCCTGTTATGAGTTTCTGTAAAAAGACAAAAAATGTTTATTCAAGTCAACACTAAAGGACGGAGACCTTCATGAAATGAGATGCAAAATTCCTACTAGTGCATTTGTTATAAATATCCTTAATTATCATTTCTACTAGTTCAAATCTATATTTTCAAAATTGACTAATAAGAATATTATTTGGACAAGGATAGGGTTGTCACGGTAACCGGTATAGCGGTAAACCCCGGTAAAAACGTTGACAATAAAAATAACCGTCCAGTTTTTAAAAAACTATATTATCTCGGTGGGTTTACCGTGGCCGCGGTTTCGGCGCGATGACCCTTACCAGCCACCGTCGCTTCAGCTGAAGTTCCCGCGGCGCGCACACGCACTTTTTTATTTGCAACGGCACCAAAACTTTGAAGCTGAAATAATGGCCGAAGGAGGAGACGGCAGCGCCCAGGACATCCATCAGCCCTCAAAGAAGACTAAATCGGAAGTATGGGCATATTTTGGATTTCTGAAAAATGCTGAGGGACAGTTAATAGAAGACGGCTATCCCGTTTGCAGAACGTGCAGGAAACAAGTGTCTGCAAAAGGCAGCAACACTTCGAATCGAATGGCACATCTGCGTGACCATCACCCACGTCTCTACAGCCAGTGCAAGGTAAGTTGACATTAGCATTTTAGCTTAAATGCATGACGTGAGAACTTTTGGTTGAGGGAGAATGCAACGAGTCACTATATACTGCAGCCGCAGCGTCCTCTGCCAGCATTTAAACCGTGTCACGGACACCCTGTTGCTGGATGAAGCATCTTATTTGTTGATGATGAAGAGAAATATACAATTAGTTCCTTGTCATTGATTTGTTTACTTATTCAATGCCATTTATACTTGAACATTTGGATTTGATTACATAGTGTAGTAGTTATTTTAGTAATTTGTTTAAAGTGGCTATTTGTTTTAAATACATATTTTTTAAGGTTGACTTGTACAGTGCTCAAGTCAAGTGTGGACTGGAGTTTTAGATTTTCATTTTGATAATGAAGAAAACAAGTATATGAGAAAACAAGTGGTGTTTCTTTGATTTGTTTACATATTGTTTATGTTTTGAATGTTTGGATTTGTATAATTTAAACCTGCACTGACTACTGTAACATGTTCCAGAAAAATAAGCTATTTGTTCCTTTACTTGTGAAAAGTTGCACTTTTGCTAAGGCTTTGTGTTATTTTAGGTTTAATAAACACTGTTAAACCTTTTCAGAACTATTTCAGTTTGTGTAGAACAGGACTCAATGCTTTCTGAACATATGCAACACCGTTTAAAAAATACCGCGATAATACCGAAAACCGTGATAATTTTGGTCACAATAACCGTGAGGTTAAATTTTCATACCGTGACAACCCTAGACAAGGATAAATAAAATTATTGCTGTCTGGAACAGGAATTACAAAGAGGTGCTGTTGATTAAATGCTTAATGGCTTGCCGTACTAGCTTGTTATAAACAAATATATGGGAAACGTAGCACAACACTACTAAATGAATCCTTGTTCACTGGATTGTTATAATAGTAATTGGTCTGTATTTGTATAGTACCTTCTTAGGGTTCTACAACCCCCAAGGCGCTTTACAATACAATCATTCATCCATCCATTCACACACTGGTGGGGATGAGCTACAGCTGCCCAAGGGCATACTGACAGAGACGACGCTGCTGAGCACTGGCGTCACCGGTCCCTACAACCACTACCAGCAGGCAAGGTGTGTTAAGTGTCTTGCCCAAGGACACAACAGCAGCATAGGGAGCCTACGTCTCCTCCCTTTCCGGTCGGCTCATGGGTCCCCGGAAGAAAGAAAAAATGAATGCAAGTCAATGGGGCTAAAAATGCTATTTTCTAATCCGCTTTGCCTTTGACCCTGGATCGCACATATGTTGTACTGCAATTTAAATGAAAAGTAATGATGGGTGTTTCGACCACGCCAGTCACGTACTTTGAGATTTATCAGCTTGTAAAAGTTTGTAATTAGCATAACTACAAAAAAGACCTCAGCACGTCGCATATGTGACGCCAACACAATCTCCTCTCCCCAAAGTAGCTGCTACTTTATGGTGGCTCTTTCCTCCTGAAGGAAGGATTTGATGTAGAACTTCTGTTATTCTCCGTGTCTGGTTCGATGACGTCACTTTCGTGAAGCTCATTCGTAGTCCTGGACTTATTTTCACACAAAACCTAGAATAGTGTTTCCCCCCATGCAAAAATAAGCGCTTTCTTGGTATCAAAATGCTTCTTTAAAATTCACAGACATCATATGTGAAATCATGGCACAAAACAAGCGGAATTAGAAAATTGCGTTTTTAGCTCCATTAACTTGCATTCATTTTTTTGTTCTTCTGGGGACTCATGATCTGGAAGTAGATGGGCGTGACTTAGGCTCCGTATTCTCTGGTGGGTCCCGGGATCAAACCTACAACCTTCTCATAACTGGACAACCCGCTCTACCTCCGGAGATACTGCTGCCCATTACTGTAGAATCACTTCAGTCACTAACATTATTTGACTCAGTTGGCACTTATTTGTCTGCGTGATGATCTCAGAGATGATGCCAACAAGATGGGAGTGTTGCAAAGTTCTTTTCTGCAGGATCTGCAGATGGGGGAAGCCATCACCCCGAGTTTCTCCTTTAGCACCTTTGGGAATCTAAAATATGCCCACACAGGAGACTTCCTAGGTGGAAATGGAGCAGTCCCGATGGTTGTTTTCACTGGTTCTGATTCTGCTGCGTGTGCACGTTCAGTTTCACTTTCATCTTTGACAGTGCGGGCCGCGCTACTGTCTTTTATTATTGGCAGTGTCATCTTGACATCTTAATGGTGGGTTAACCACTGTTAATAGTCAACCCTGGTTAATCCCTGCAACCCTACTCATGGTTCAATTTTTAATTGACTTAAATTAAGAAAATAAATAAATAAAACAGTAAATAAATAAGACATCCTCTATAACAAATATCTACACTTCCAGGTGAGACATAATTCAATTATCCTCCATTTTCTATAGCATTCACTTCCTCCCCCTTCTTGGTTTACTGCTGCGTGAAATTATTCTACTAATATTGGGAAAAGCGGTGAATATTTTACTAAAGCATATTAAGGGAACAAGTGTGAAAAATCTAGAATTGGCAGGGAAACGAGTCAAGAAAACAATGATGGAGGGGAAAAAAAGAGTCAGTGGTGTATACCTTCTGATCTCGGAGTTCAGCCATGTTTTCTCTTCCTTTTTTAACTGCCTACCCTTCACAGTGTAGTGCCTTAAGCAACCACACATGTGCTGCCATTATGATTCACATTATAACTACCTGTGGCAACAATTCTAAACACAATCCTGGCAATTGAATAGAAGAGGTTAAAGAACAATTTCTTCTAAAGTATAACTGTGAAAAACGCAGACAGGATTATGCTCCATAGCTCGCAGTTCTGCCCGACAGCACAGAGGAGTAGAAGAAGAAACATTAAAGGAAATGCCTTTTAAATTAGTGAACGCTGTAAAGACGCCAACCAAACAACTATTTTGTACAATCTGAAGAAAAATGTGTTTGCAGGAAAACCTGTTTATTAGGATCTCCAAGTATGAACAGTGATGGGAATAACGGCGTTTAAAATAATGGCGTTACTAACTGCGTTCTTTTTTTGGGTAACGGAATAATCTAATTAATAACTTTTCCCACTGTTGCAACTCAGTTACTGTTACTGGGGACGGAAGGTTGTGCGTTACTATGTGCTTGTCGAACATTGAGCAACAGTGTGAGGCTTTCTGACCGCCACGTCAGATGCAGCCAGGGAGAGAGGTGTCGGTAACGCACTTACAAACATGATGATGATTGGCCGGGTGGGCGGAGACCCTCACTGTCTCAGTCACTGCATGCTGTACAGAGCAGTGATGGGAATAACGCCATTTAAAATAACCGCGTTACTAAAAAAATATTTCTTTCAGTAACGAGCAAACTAATTAATTACCGTCTTCTTTTAACAAAACGTTGTTTCTGTTACTGATAAGGAAATGCGTGCGTTAAGTAGTGCGGTGTGTTGAAGCTGTCATCAGCTGATCAGGAGCTAAAGAGGCACATGTTTTCATCCAAGTGCATCACGGCCCGTGAAGAACGAGGAAGACGTCATGAATAGTCTACGGCTGCAGGTGTGGATCTGCAGCCGTGACCTTCTTAGCGTGACAGCGGGATGTCCTGAAGGTCCGCTCACCTGTTCACCGCTCAGACGTCACGATCTTCTACCTTCCTAGATCATCCAGCTGTAACCTGTTTCTGATCATGTCTTTAGTCCCGCTGTAACACTGATGCATCAGTCTCAAACGTCATGGAGCTCAGGTGTTATTAGAACTACCTGTGTGTGTTTACCACCCAGCTTCAGTTCTTCTGTGGTTGGGTCTGGCCCAAGTTAGTAAATGTAAGTCCTCCATCAGGCTTGTGCCTGTTCTAGTGTCATTTTAAAGGATTTTATTTATTTATTTAACCATTGCTAGATTAGCAGCAACAGAAATGCTACTAATAACACTAGGGCTGCAACAACGAATCGATAAATTCGATGAAAATCGATTACTAAAAGCGTTGGCAACGAATTGCGTCATCGATTCGTTGTGTTGCGCAACTCTTCCAAAAGCCCCCTCCCCTCCTGCCCGCCGTTGCGCGCAGACCGGTGGAGAGCCGGTAGGTGTTTGTAAGAGGAACATGGCAGAAGCAGCGAGACCCCAAAAAAGTAAAAACTTCTAAAGTTTGGGAGCATTTTCAGTTAAATCAGGCGAAGACATGCAAAGTTTGTAGGTCAGATTTAGCATGGCACGGGGATACTACGGTGATGATGCAGCGTCTTAAACGCAAGCATGTCAGAATCATCAGTGAGGAAGGAGAGAGCTCGGTGTCCGGGTAAGTTAAAAACTTTCCAAAAGTGATTCACCCAAGCCCCGGATTATTACACAGGCTAGACATGCCCTAAGCTCGTTAAAAAAAAGTCTACAAAATTGTAAGCGCGACGCTATTAGATAGGCGGGGGTGGGGTGGGGGGGGGACTCGCGCCGCTGCGAACCGGTTCCGCCGTCACATTCCCGCAGAAACTTGTTGATCACACCGGGGCCAGACTACCATGTGGCTTTACAAACACAATGTCCTCAGAAGCGAAAACGCTTTTAAAAGGGAGGGAGGAGTCCTAACTGTTGCTGCAGGCGTGTTGTGTGAGAGTGCAGTTATATACTGGTTAATATATTTTTGGGTTCAGTTGCTTTCATGTGGCCTAATGTGAGTCTATTTGGGATCATTGGAATGATCAGCAGCATTTCTTGATGTGACTTTATGGCAGTTGCCCAGGGCATCATCGCAAGGAGGATGGCATTCATTTACTTTTGTTTTATTTGGTATTTTTCAGTCATTTTTGGAAATAGTGATTAATTTTGATTAATTCACAGCCTATGTTTAATTACATTTAAAAATTAGTTGTTTGACATCTCCAATTATAATAAATGTCTACAGATGAGATCAAACAAAACAGATGAGAATTGCCCTTAAAGAGCAAGTCACCCCCAAATAAACTTTTTTTGCTGATAAACTAAATAAACGAGTGTCTAATCATGCTGCAGACACGTGTCGTCAATAATTTGGCACTTCAGTGCATCTTAGTTAAAATTTAAATATTCTGCCTAAAACTGGCAGTGTTGTGCCGTTGTCAGGTAAAAACTCTGCACTGTATTTTAATTTAAATCTGCCACAGCTATTGGCTAAGAAGTATGCTATGATGTAAACTGGTACATTATGATGCCGCAATGCTGTCGTGAGCCTGAGTGTGTGTGTATTTGTTAGCGGCTCCGCCCTCTCGGTCTGCCAGGCAACAGCATGTGTTGCATTTTTCAAACATGAAGCGGGAGTGGAGTTAGACTCTGGTAGGGGTTGACTTGCTCTTTAAGCTGTTTAACTTGGACCAAGCATTTTAGGTCACAGATAGGTGTAGCTTAGGGTCTCTGTCTATACACCTTATAAGACAATTTAGGTGATGGCATGTTGTTTTTCTGCTATGGAACTGTTTTCTAATAATGTTGTGTTTAATAAAGTGAAGGAATGAGAAAAATAACGTTTCCCTAGCAGTTTTAAAAAATGTCCCTATGTAATCCGATTAATCGATTAATCGTGTCGAGACCCCATACGATTAATCGATTATCCAAATAATCGTTTGTTGCAGCCCTAAATAACACACAATTATGTGAAGCTGGAAAAATTAAAACACTGTGCAAAATTACATTCATTTCTGTAATTTAACTAGACTGAGAGACCATTTAAAGGCTCGGGAACTTTTACAGGTGTTTCTATTTGCTATTATAAACGTTAGCTGATTGGGGTCTTGTTAAACATCACACAGTGACCTTTTAATAGTCTAGATAAGTGTAATGTTCCTGTTAGTAGTTCCTCCTGTTAAGTGCTTATTTATTTAAATAATTCAGGTTTATAAAAAACATTTTGACACACATTTTATTATGTTCCAGTCATTAGTCATTTATATTTCACTATTGTAGTAATTTATAGTAAATTAAGTAAATTCAATTAACCCATTTTTCTTGCATTCTTTAATGAAAAAAGTAACTAAGTAGTTATTTTTCTTGGTAATTAGTTACTTTTATAATCTCGTAACTCAGTAACTGAGTTATTTTTTGACAAAGTAATTAGTATCTATAATTAACTACTTTTTAAAAGTAACTTTCCCAACACTGAGTATGAATGAGGTTTATTCTGCCCTGCTGAAGCCAACTCAGAGGAAGTTCAGGTTTGTCCGTTTTTAGTTTTATAAATTCATGCCCGTTACTAATGCTCCCCCTTTTTAGACACTACATCGGATGAATCATCAATAGGGAAAAAAAGTTTGAACAGAAGCCAAGTATTTGTTTTATGCAAGCAAACCAATATATCTGTGCCCTCCAAAAGCTGTGAGCAACTCTTATGAATTTTGCAGCAGGGGAAAGTTTCTGATGGAGAAGACCCCATCTATTGTACTGGAGTTATTTTAGACATCAGTGAGTCATTAATGCATCAGCTGATAACCAGTGTATTGAGCTTATAGAGGATGATACCACAGATGCTTCTCTGAAAACAGCAGAAGGCAATACATACGGATAGTTTCAGCGTAACATTGACTAACATGTCTAATTTAGACAGAATCTTCTCAGGTTCTTCTCCTGCATGTCTGAAGAGAAACATAGCACCTGATGATACCGTTCTAAAACTCGTACTGAGCGCTAAGAAACGCTGAGAGTGAGATACAACAATTAAGCAAAACTGAGTCTGACCTTCTCCTGATTGAAGGCGTCCATCCTTTTCATAGCCGTGTCCAAAGCAGTTATGGAGTCCAGGAAGGCCTGGTCCTGCTCACACAGCGGATTACTCAAAAGGTCTGCAGAGATCTTCACTGCAGCTTTGGACATGGCTGACAGCATCACACACAAAACAGAAAACTGGTTAAACGTGGTTTCAAACACTTCATGGGCTGTTATGTGGTCCTTGTGTGGGAGGGTATCTAAAAGAAAGTTTCTGTGCACGAGGCAACAAGATGGCCCAATGCTGGCTCCATTGTGAAAATCAGATAGGTTGGCTGGGCTGCCAGCATTATTGAATATTTACCAGAACAAAAAAAATGTTTTTTTTTTCTTCCTGAAAGCAGAAATAGTTTTTAATCTGAACACAACACTTTTAGTAACAAAGCACACATCAGATTATGATTTACTGTCAAAACAAAGTTATTCTGCTTGATCGAGATGCTCTTTAAACAAATGTTCATAAATCTGTATATTTTTATCACTGTAATAAATCTCCTGGCTGTTATAAGAAAGATGTGTTAGTAAAGGCTCATGGAAGTCAAAAGATGACCCTGAGGTCTCATGAGCAAGTAAACTAAGTGTAAATAATCAAGTAATGAAATCAATAAGAGGATCTGTAACATTTTAAGTGCTATTTGTAAGCATTTTCTTCTTCATGGTTCATTGCTGCAAACCAGCTGGCACAGAATCTCTACTTCCTGCGGGGTGGCTACACATCCAGCATGGCAGTCCTCTAATGGGCCATTCCCATCTGTACCGGGTCGGCCCGGGCCAGGTAGCGTAGGTTGTTTACATATCTGGGTGGCCTGGTATTTTTCCGGGCCAACCAAGGCTCATTCTCAGCCCTCTTCTCGAGGGGGTCTGCTTCAGGCCGACCAGGGCCAACACACCCACTGCTTACAGCAAATTCACACCTTCCATTAGAGCAAGCCTCTGATTGGTGGGTAGAATCAGCCCACATGGGCTTAAGACAAGGATGTGTGAAATCAACCGGGCCAGGCTGGGGCCGACTGGGGCTACCCGGCCCGGGCCGACCCGGTACAGATGGGAATGGCCCATAAGTCATTCACCTCACTCTTTGTGAGTCACTTGTCCCACGATCAGACTCCAAATGAACCGCCTCACAAAGATGAGCTTACAGAGATCGCTGAGCTTAGCAGAGCAGACTGCGCAGTTGGCAGCTGTGATCCAAAGCAGCAGAGTAGGAGTGTGTCTGAGGAATACTCAGTGGAGAAACAGCTGACAGACAAACGGTGACCCGGCCAGTCTGCTGGTAGTGATGCATAAGAGATGACGGTCGGTTGGGTATTTCTAAAGCTATCTGGTTCTTCTGTAGTTTGAGTGGAATTGTACTATGATTGACCTCTAAAGGGTAATGATGGCCCTAATGTGACGGTTCACTACCTTTGACTTCATGAATGAAGACAAGTATAGTAGTAGTGTACAGGTGCTGGCCAGTAAATTAGAATATCATCAAAAGGTTGAAAATATTTCAGTAATTCCATTCAAAACGTGAAACTTGTACATTATATTCATGCAATGCACACAGACCAATGTATTTCCGATGTTTATTACGTTTAATTTTGATATTTATAGGTGACAACCAATGAAAACATCAAATCTGGTATCTCAGAAAATTAGAATATTCTAAAGGCCAATGAAAAAATGTTTGTTTCTCTAATGTTGGCCAACTGAAAAGAATGAACATGAAAAGAATGTGCATGTATAGCACTCAATACTTAGTCGGGGCTCCTTTTGCCTCAATAACTGCAGTAATGCGGCGTGGCATGGACTCGATCAGTCTGTGGCACTGCTCAGGTGTTATGAGAGCCCAGGTTGCTCTGATAGTCGTCTTCAGCTCCTCTGCATTGTTGGGTCTAGCGTATTGCATCCTCCGCTTCACAATACCCCATAGATTTTCTATGGGGTTAAGGTCAGGCGAGTTTGCTGGCCAATCAAGGACAGGGATACCATGGTCCTTGAACCAGGTGCTGGTGGTTTTGGCACTGTGTGCAGGTGCCAAGTCCTGTTGAAAGGTGAAGTCTGCATCCCCATAAAGTTGGTCAGCAGCAGGAAGCATGAAGTGCTCTAAAACTTCCTGGTAGACGGCTGCATTGACCCTGGACCTCAGGAAACAGAGTGGGCCAACACCGGCAGATGACATGGCACCCCACACCATCACTGACGGTGGAAACTTTACACTGGACCTCATGCAACGTGGATTCTGTGCTTCTCCGCTCTTCCTCCAGACTCTGGGTCCTTGATTTCCAAAGGAAATGCAGAACTTGCTTTCATCAGAAAACATAACTTTGGACCACTCAGCATCAGTCCAGTCCTTTTTGTCCTTGGCCCAGGCGAGACGCTTCTTGCGCTGTTTCTTGTTCAAGAGTGGCTTGACACACGGAATGCGACACCTGAATCCCATGTCTTTCATGAGTCTCCTCGTGGTGGTTCTTGAAGCGCTGACTCCAGCTGCAGTCCACTCTTTGTGGATCTCCCCCACATTTTTGAATGGGTTTGTCGTCACAATTCTCTGCAGGGTGCGGTTATCCCTAGAGCTTGTACACTTTTTTCTACCACATTTTTTCCGTCCCTTCGCCTGTCTGTTAATGTGCTTGGACACAGAGCTCTGCGAACAGCCAGCTTCTTTAGCAATCACCTTTTGTGTCTTGCCCTCCTTGTGCAAGGTGTCAATGATTGTCTTTTGGACAGCTGTTAAGTCAGAAGTCTTCCCCATGATTGTGGTGCCTTCAAAACAAGACTGAGGGACCTTTTAAAGGCCTTTGCAGGTGTTTTGAGTAAATCAGCTGATTAGAGTGGCAGCAGGTGTCTTCTATATTCAGCCTTTTCAGAATATTCTAATTTTTTGAGATACCAAATTTGGAGTTTTCATTAGTTGTCACTTATGAATATCAAATTTAAATGTAATGAACATTGGAAATACATTGGTCTGTGTGCATTGCATGAATATAATGTACAAGTTTCACGTTTTGAATGGAATTACTGAAATATTTTCAACCTTTTGATGATATTCTAATTTACTGGCCAGCACCTGTAATCGACGCAGTGCTGACATTCAGCAAAGGTCCGGTTCTTCGCCGGGTGCGAGTTGGAGATGGGACCTGAGCAACAGATGGAATCCATTAACAATAATGAGGCCCTGACAGCTATGACACTTTGATGATGCAGACATCCATATTCCAGAGCACAAAGGAGAGGAAATGAAGGAGTCTCTAGCTGCTGTATCCGTCCCCGCTCATCCACCCCCCACGCAACTGACTACTAACCACAGGCCATTTCGACTGCTACTTCCCCAAACACAAACTCAAGAACTGACAAATCAAGTAAATAAATCTGAATAAAGACTGTATCTGATGAGAGCAAAAATAAGCAAACTACGGAGTAAAACAAAGACTGTACAACTGCGTCATTGGTTACAGTAAAACCTGTAAAGAAATGTGATGGAAGCGCTGATCGTTTTACTCGTCTATGTGAACATTTAGACCACATGAATTAAACTGGCTGCCACATATCTTTGTGACCAAGAAAACCTGCTCAGCAACATTAAGCATGTCAGTGGGAGTCAAAGGAAAAACCAGTTGATAACACAAGTTTCTGATAGAACACACCTAAATCAGCATCGGTGCTTTTCTTCATGTCTTTGTGAAGCTTCTTAGTCTGATCCTCCAGCCTGTTGGACAAGAAGACAAATGGATAACGTCTTACATAAAACGGCACTAACCCTAAAACACCGACCTGTAAGATTCTAAATGAAAAACAATTTCATTTAGTCTAAATGTTGACATCAAAGACATACAGATGTGGAATTAAAATACCAAAAAAGTAGATCAAATTAATGTAAAATGATAGAATTACACATTTCATTGCTTGCACATAAAACTTGTTACCTAATTACCAATACAGGAGACCCTTGTTGTCTCTGTAAACTACATTTCTGCTCTAAAGCATTAATGTTTTCAATCATTCCACTCCACATATTCAACTGATGGGTGGTAAAAAGGCAATTACCAAACTAGGGAATCTAAAAATATGTGCCATTCATTATATCAATTAGGGCCAGAAAGGGGTTTAGGCTCTCCCAAGAGACCGCTATCACATCGCTTCTCCCGGTTTGATCAAAATTGCAACGTTGAACGGTCTCACTTCCATCATTTCAAAGACTTTTTTATATGTTCAGAAGCTCAGAAGGAAACTCACTAAATGTTTTCTCGGGCAAATACAGAGGGTACATTAGAAAAGTAAAATAAAATGTAATATTGTTTGTTTATTTAAGATGTTTTAATATGCATACTGGTTTAATGACTTCACATTTGTGTGTCTGCAAATAATAACGAAAATAATATTTATGCTGGTTTTATATATTTTGTTCAAATAATGTAAAGGATGCATAAAGTCAGTTTTATTAACAATAACCAGGTTTGGGTATTTAGTTTATTCTTCAATGAGCAAGCAACGCCTAAATTAACTTTTTTTTGCTGATAACCTGTATAGATGAGTGTCTAATGGTGCTGCACACGTGTAATTAGTAGTGTGGCAGACTTACTTTAAATTGAATATTTCAGCCCAAAACCATAATTATATCTCCATCTTCAGGTTAAAACTCTACTCCACATTTATTTAGAATCAGCTGTGGTTGATGGCTAAGCTGAAAAACGTGACGTTGTCAACAAAGTACTACGTGGCTGCGCTGCACTGGCCTCCAGGTGAGGCAGCCGCAGCTCCACCTGGCTCAGCCACTCACCTGCCAATATGACACATTAGCGCTCTGAGCCACTCGCCTCCTTGAAAACAAACACCCTCCTCCCCTTTTCATCTAATGGCCACATTTAACAGGAAATCCTCCAGAATGCTGCAGAATCTGTGTCTGCTTTTCTCCTGAGCGGTATGTCTTCTGTGAGTGTGTGCACGTGCGGGTGCGCACGCGCTCATTAACAACTCGTTTGTAGATTGAGAAACTCAGACATCACACGGGGGGGGGGGGGGGGGGTTGGGGGGTCCTATTACTGCCTCAGTCTCGCTCTCTCGGTCCGCCAGGCGACACCTCTTTCAGACGCGTTTTCCTAACAGGAAGTGTAGATGAACTACGTCTCCACCCATGCCTTGACTCTCACTTTAACTTGTAAGTATTTGTTCAGTTACTGATTAAAATGATCATCCTTAGAGTTTTAACTGAAAAAATCCAGAAATTTCTGGTTATCTTTAAGATGTTTTTCCTCTCATCCAAGTGGCTTCTTCAGTTCTGAAACTTGGGTTGTTTAGAAGTTGTGGTCAGAAATAGGGCTGGGCAATATGATGATTTTAGACCATTTTACGATCTACACATCTGATGGTCTGTCATTTTTGAGAGACCTTCTTATCACGATTCACAGCTCTGCTGTTGAAATTCTGCCTCTGAATGAAAAGGGAACTTACCTCCGGCGAATGACACGCCTTTGTTTGACCCTTAACCAATCAGAGTGAGTCATAGTAATATATTAGTGCCCCGCTTGTTTTCACCTGTGTGTGAACAAACATGGCTTCGGCCGCGGCTGAGAGCGACAACGAAGTTTTCGTTCCGAAGAGGAACGCCTCGTCCGTCACCAGATGACAAAGAGCAGTGAAACGTCATTTGCAAAGTTTGCAAGGAGAGCGTCAAGGCAAGTGATGGCAAACACCACAAACTTGTTTAATCACTTGAAAAGAAGGCATCCCAAACAATAAAATGAGAGGCAGCTGGCAGCTAAAGCTAAAAAGCATGCGGCTGCAGCGGCAGCGGCTAGTGCTTCTTCCTGGCAGCAAACGCTAACAGAAACACACAAAACTCACTCCCTACGACAGAGATGGCAGACAATGGAACAGCGTGACAGATGCAGTGACGTACCACTTGGTTAAAGATTTGTGTCCTGTGCGAACAGTAGGAGTGGGATTTAAGAACATGATAAAAACATTGGATCCGCGCTACGAGTTTTCCAGCCGCAAGTATTTTTCGAACAGCGCCATTCCACGCATGTACGTTGAATGCAAAGTGAGCGTTGCAGAAAATATTCAGAATGTGCAGTTTTTTGCTACCACAAGCGATCTCTGGTCCAGCCGCACATCAGAGCCGTATTTGAGCTTAACTATCCACTACATGAGCAACTGGGAGCTACATAGTATTTTGAACAAGTTAATGTTTGCACAATATGTTTGCAATTGACATGTTTGCACTTTAAATATGTTTACGATTTTAATTTATGTTAAGTTACTTGAAAAACGAGAAAAACTGATTTTTGTAATTGTTTCTCTCAGGGCTTTTATCATCTCTGGTGTGAGTTTAAAATATAAGTGTGTTAGCACTGTGTTGATTATCCCTAATATGACTAAATGTTTATTTATTCAATGTTTCTCTTCTTTAATACGCAATTGAAGTTATGCTATTCATGGATAAAAAATCGTGATGAAATCGAAATCGTGATAAAATATTGGAAAAATCGTGAGATTCTATTTTTGCCATATCGCCCAGCCCTAGTCAGAAACAAACTCTGATTGAGCTGCAAGTCTTTTTTTTTCTCCTACAAGTAAAAATTGTTTTTGTCTACATTAAGATGATGTTATTGTTCATGTAATTAAAATTCATGCAGAAGTTCAGACTTTCATTAATTAAGACCTATTTTAAACATGTAAAGTTTTTTGACTCTGCCTCTTGAAATCCCCAAAATGACTGGATCAACACGGACAAGTCTGCTGCAGCAGACTGCTAGCCTGGCAAGCCAGACTAAATAAATGTATTATTTAGTCTGGCAACACTCCAATGATGGCTCTCGGTTGTGGGGCGGGTTCTTCTGTTGTCTTTCAAATGATCTCCGCATTCCACTGGACAATGAATGTGACATACTCTTGTTTCACTCTGTTGCATCATCCCACCCACCAGGCATATAGAGTGCCCTGATTGGCCCACAAAGCAGATAAAGCTCTGTGATTTGTTCACTAAGCAGATAGAGCACTATGATTGGCCCACCATGATGGACCAGTCACAACTCTTTATGTGTTTGAAACCCCTCTAGAGAGCTGTGATTGGCCAACCAGAATGCTGTTGGGGCTGCAGAGGTTCCAGTGGAGCATTCCTAGACCAAACTTTGCAAAGCAAGAATTTGGTCTAGTTCACTAGGCTAGCAGACTGCAGGATTTGGAGCCTTATTTCCTGATATTAGGATGCCTCAGATTGGATAACAGCAACGCAACTCTACCACTGACTGAGTTTACTCTACGACACTGATGTTTTATCTCCACAAATAACACAAGCCAGGAGGAGCTTCTGCTGTGTGGTTGAGTTGCTGATGCTAACAGTTAGCTTCTACTAGCCGAGACATTCAATATTGTTTCCTTGATGCTAAAACAACAGCCTTCCTCGTCGAGAGCCAAGAAGAGTGAGTCCAAGCGACCTCTTGACTTTGATCTGTCAGGTTTTTCATATCCTAGAGTTTCACCGTCTATATTCTTTCAGAAGCTAATGCAGGAGATAAGTGTAGGAGACTATTTCCATGTTCAGTCTGCAAAAAAACTCAGAGTGACTGATTTTAATCAGAAATAAATCACCTCTAACCAAGTGATAAAAAAACTGATGGGAACAAACGGTAACAGCAGGTAAATCCTTCCTTTCATAGACCATGCTGTAGGATGATCCTTCCTGTACTGTAAACAATCTACCACATTTTGAAACCTGTACACTCTCAATGCATTCCTATAATTCTTGTTTGCACGTGTGAAACTCAAATTCCATTTACTACCTCCTACATTAAAATGTGTTGCACATTACTGTTGCATCTTCTCTAGTCTCTCAGCACGCCGACAATGAGTCTCGAATCTTTCCCAAAAGTGATAATAAGGCACCCACTGGTGCAGCTGCTGCCATGTGCACTGATGTCCCAACATTAGGCCTAAATAACACAAACTGAACTGCCTTTCAAGCACCTTGAGTGTAATACTTGGTAATGAATGGGCATTACTCCACATTTGACAATTTGCACAAAATTCCTTTTAGGTGACTGCCATTCACACAAAAGCAGGAATTTGCTCTCAGCTGTTGGCCAAGAGCAGAACTTCTACCAAACCTTATCCAGAAGAAGAACCACTTGGAAAAAACACCTGCCTGTACAGGTTCAATTAGTTGCAACAGGGGGAAAAAATGCATCTTTAAATTAAAATGTTTTCTTTGAAAAACGTGTATCAGACAATTATAAATGCCCTTTAATGTTATGTTTTCTAGACTATCTTGATTACGGTGAAACAAACATGTTTAAGTCAAAAATGTTAATTCTCACTGTAAAGATTCTGTAAGGACGGCAAAGTTTTGTGCAACAATAACAGAGAACAGCTCAGGACAGGTTGCACTAATTTCAAACATAATACCACATCTTCCCAACTGGGGAACTTTGGGGCAGCAGTAGGTATACAAGTTTTACAAGAAAACAGCATCACACTCAAGAGTTGTAATTGTTGTCATTGTTTTGTATTTTTCAAACGATGTAAGTGCTGTATGTTTTAAATAACTTGTGATTGGTAATGAGCGTCTGTGCCAATTACCTTAGTGTAAACAGCTGATCTAAAGTATTCAATCAAGACCTGATCCAATACTGGAGGTCAGATCGAGAAACCCAAACAACACATCCATCCATTTTCCTCCGCTTATCCGGAGGCGGGTCACAGGGCCAGTAGCCTAAGTCAAGAGGCCCGGACTTTCCTCTCCCCAGCCACTTGGGCCAGCTCCTCCAGGGGAATACCAAGGTGTTCCCTGGCCAGGTGAGAGACGTAGTCCCTCCAGCGTGTCCTGGGTCTCCCTTTATGTCTCATCCCAGTTGGACGTGCTCGGTAAACATCACCAGGGAGGCGTCCAGGAGGCATCCTGACCAGATGCCTGAGCCACCTCAACTGGTGCCTCTCGATGTGGAGGAGCAGCGGGTCTACTCCAAGCCCCTCCCGGATAACCGAGCTTCTTGTCCTATCTCTAAGGGAGAGCCCAGACACCCTGCAGAGAAAACTAATTTCGGCCGCTTGTATCCGATTCTCGTTCTTTCGCTCACTACCTAAAGCTGGTGACCATTGGTGAGGGTAGGAACGTAGATCGACTGGTAAATCAAGAGCTTCCCCTTCTGACTTAGCTCTCTCTTCACCACGACAGACAGGTACAATGCCCGCATAACTGCAGATGTGGCTGCCCCTCCAACGTGTCCTAGGTCTCCCTTTACACCTCCTCCCGGTTGGACGTGCTTGGAAAACCTCACCAAGGAGGCATCCAGGAGAAATCCTAATAAGATGCCTGAGCCACCTCAACTGGCTCTTCTCGATGTGGAGGGGCAGTGTATCTACTCCAAGCCCCTCCCGGATGACCGAGGTTCCCACCCTATCTCTAAGGGAAAGCCCAGCTAACCCTGTGGAGAAAACTCACTTTGGCCACTTGTATCCACGATCTCGTTCTTTTGGTCACTACCCATTGCTCATGACCATAGGTGAGGGTTAGAACGTAGATCAAGTGGTAAATCGTGAGGTTCTTCGCCTTCTGGCTCAGCTCTTTCTTCACCACGACAGACCGGTACAACGCCCGCATCACTGTATCAAAGATTACATTTGTCCAAAATGTTGGTACATAACTGAAGATCTGCTGTAAAAGTGTCTTGTAGAGCTAACACAAGCAGATGTCATTGAGAGACACATTTGAGAGAAAATAGAAAAGTCAACTATAATGTCTAATTCACCAGATATTGGTGATTTATTTCTGGGAAAAAGGACATATTAAATGTTAATTCAATTATTGATGCTAATTACAGTTTTAATTGTTTATTTAGCATTTTTCTAGTAGAGTTGTCATGAATGAAAAATACAGAAAATGATTTTATGTCAATCATTATTCAACTGCTTTTAAAACCAGCAAATGAACATAATTACAACCACTATGCTAATCATGGTAATGTCAAACACTAATCAAATATCTACTGTTGTACAAAAATAACACATTTTCAATCACTATAGAAATATGTATACAGAACTTTTATTTTTAGTACAATCAGCATTGAACAGAAAACTCATCTGTCTCCCTTTAGTTTGGAAAATCCTGCTTCTTTACTAAAGGACCTTTTTATTTTTAGATTATATTTTATGATATACACCTGAAATTATTCAAAATAAAATGTCATCATTAACAAATAAGAAACATTACTGTTGGCTTGTGCCAGTGAGCCTTTAGGCCTCAGATGCAACATGATGTGTTGATATGGATCTCTGGGGTGGAGAATCTAAATGTCTGCACATGCCTGCTGCTCTGACTCATCCATAAGGTCTATTGGTACCACTCCTTCTTGATAAAGGGCCCTCCTACTCAACAAAACCCGACTAGAAAACTGTGCTCCCACTCATTTTGCTAGGCCCTCAGGGAGTTTCTATAACCTGAAGCCTTAGGATTTTAAGCGCTCTCAACTCTGGTCTCCAGTTTCACACAAACACTGTAGAAATATTTAATAAGTCTATAAGTTCTTAATTTTTCAAAATATTACAAACAAAAACCCATCAAACAAATGACTAAAAATAACAATGCAGAATGTCTTCATCCTCTAAATGACTAATATTTTTCTCAAAAAGAAAAGTGCTGGGAACTGGTTTAACAGACTAGAGAGCTAGCAGCTAAAGGAAAAATCTTACAGAAGTTTATAAACACAAAAAGACTTTGTTATAAACTGTTAATCCATTTTTAAAAGCATACTAAGCAATGTTTTCATGTTTTTATGTGTAAAAACAACCCTTTACAGGGTGAATGTAAAGTCTCTCTCAGCCCCTTGTGAGGAGGATACCACGTTTGCAACTTCAGCCTGTCCGGACTGCTGCCCTGAAGTCTCACAAAGTCACGGTTTACGGAAATCCATGCTTACACCTCAGAACAGACAAGCTATACCTGGTTATACCTGGTATTGTAACGTGTTTATCATGGCGGAGCCTCAGAGGAAACAAAGAAAACGTTTATCTGATGAAGATGCAAAAATAAAAAGAATGTCTGGCCCCAATAGGAGACAAACAAGAGTAAACATTGGGAGTTTTCTGGAAAACGAGATCTCAGAGACATGATTCCTACATGTTTCAGATCTTGAACACAGTTGATGCACACACACACACACACATTTGCATGCTGGTGGTTAGGGCTGGGCGATATGGCCAAAAAATCTCCGATTTTATTTGCTTTAATTCGATTTCCGATCTTTTCCGATTAACACCCCCCCCCCCCACACACACACAGAAAAGGACACCAAGAAGTACAAACAGCAGACCACTTGAAGCTACTTTTGATTTTATTTAATCAAAAGCAAAATGTGTAATGCTCTTCAGGGATGAATAGTGAATAACTGAAAACCCTCTTGGAATCAAAGTGCCAGGTGTATTTTGAGTCATACTCTGTTGTCTAGACTGAAATGAGACAAACATTCCCATTAGAGTAACACCATTTACTCAAACATTAACAATACATTCAAATACAGGTAAAACTAAACCAACCCAAACAGTGCGACAACTAACAGGGATAAATGTATCTTACTTTTCAATCCAAAAACAGAAAAAAAATTAGCTGTCTTTAACTTGCATTTACGGTAAATGATTTACTTTGCATATAATTTTAAATAAAAACATAAGTGCAAAACTTCTTTCTTGGGTAAACTACTAATGTAAACAAAAATTTAGAGTACAAAAATTGCAAAATAAATAATAGTCAACTCCAACTGAAACTGATAAAGTGCCAACTTTGGTTAAAAAAAATAACTTTAACAAACGATTTGTGTCCCTGAATGTAGAAACCGGAGAGAAAAATCACATTTTGGTTGAGCTGCTGAACATGAGATTTGTGCTTAAGTTTTCAGTCAATAACATTTACACATTTTTGGCAAGGAAAATCAGCCTGTCCACTGCCTCTGGCTTGAGGCAAGCTCGGCTGCATGTGACAACTCCCCCTGCCACACTGAATAGCCTCTCAGATGGGGCACTTTTTGCAGGGATACTGAGGTATTTCTTGGCCAGGTGACTGAGCCTTGAGAAGTTTGATTTGTTGCTCTTCCACCATTGCAGTGGATCAGTGTCAGGATCTACCTCTGGCATAAGCAGATAAGTTGCAAGTTCAGTCTCTATTTTAGCCTCTTCCGACTGGTCAGGGCCAGGGGTTGGCACACTCTTCTTGAAGAAAGTTGCTAAGGTCTTTTTCCTCTTGGGATTTGGCTGAGGCCTTGCCTCTTGGTCCACCTGCACAACTGGACCAGGCTGTGGTGTGCTTTTGTCAGTGGGGAAAGACAGAAGTTCACTGACAGCTCTTCTTTTGATTTGCTCCACCTTGTCTGGGTCGATGTAGGATGTCCGGAATCTTGGATCCATCAGAGAGGCCATGTCCAGCAGTTCATCTTTGACAGGATTGCTGTATTTGTTAACAAGGTATCCCAGTATGTTGCTTTTGATTGTTTTGGTAAGCTCTGTGTCGTTGTCCTCAGGCTGCAAAAGACTTGTTTTGAACAGATGGATAACAGGCTTGATGTATGAGACACTAACATACATTTCCCCTGATAAAGCATCTGTAAAATCTTGGGAGTGCTTTAACTGCCTTGTTTACTGACTCCAAAACCTCGATGTCTTGCCAAGAGGGCACGAGATGGCGGCTTTTAACTTCAGACCCCAGGACACGGGCAATAGCCTTCTCCTGTTCCAGGAATCGTTCGATCATCTTTTGGCGGGAGCCCCACCTGGTTGGAGATTCTACTATAAGCTGATGAGGGGGGAGGCCCAGCTCTGACTGAGCTAAACCCAGCTCTCTTCTTTTCTTCCAACTGTAGGAAAAAGCAGCAACTATCTTCTTGCAAACTCCAATGGCTCGGTCTATGCGGGGATCCTTAACACCATTCTCTGTACGATAAAGAATAAAACACAAAGACATACATCACTATTGGGGACTTGAATAAACAACTACATCCACCTAAAAATGATTTCTTCTGTATGTCTTATGTATGAACACAGTAACTCCTGCAGTTGTTACACTGAATATATGTTTGGTGTATATTATTTTTATTTTTTAATCCATGGGCAGAACTTTGCAGCAGCACAGTGATAAATAAGCACAAATAATATTAACATATTTAGAAGAAAGAGTATTCAAAAGGACACGATTAATATGAGCAGAATTATGTGCCATTAGTAACTGAATTTGAATTACTCCAGGTTGAAATACAATTTTCAGTTTCAGAAGCAAATTTAAATAAGCTAAACTGAACCTGAGGGGAGGGGGGTGAAAGTGAGCGTTTGGAGGCTCAATTTGCAGTAGAATAAAATACATTTTTAAACCAAATTCATCCATTTTCAAAATACAAAACTCAATTTCAATTTAATGACAATCATTTCCAAACTGAACTTTGAACTTTACCCTCTCAACAGGAAATCTTTATTCAACTTTCCAGTGTCAAACTGGTAGCATTTATGTTTACCTGCCGCTCCTGCAGTGTCACACTCTAAAACCTCTGGGCGGAACACAAACAATATTGCAAGTTCCATTGCTACAGTAGTGAAAGACGAGCGTCATCCAGCTTGGCTGTGGTTTGATGTGCTCTGTCGAAATGTAATATTTTATTTTACTTATTGTCAGACTTACCGATAGCGTTGTGTAGTTTGTGTCCAAAGCACTGGAGGTTTGGCCATCCGTTCACTTTCAGGGCTTTAATCACGTTGGTCCCGCTGTCAGTCGTCATGCAGGATAGACGATTCTCAGACAGGTTCCAGCAGTCAAGAGCGTCTCTCAGTCCTTTGGCGATAAGTTCACCGGTGTGGTCCTCGGGAAAGTATGACGTTTGGAGGGAAATACTACGTAAATCCCACACGTTGTTAATGAAATGCACCGTTAAACTCATATAAGGCTGCATTGTTCGACTGCTCCACATGTCGGTTGTTGCCGAAAAAAAGGACAGCTCCTCCAGTTCTCTGCCAACCTTTTTGCGTGTGTTTCTGTACAGCTGCGGCAAGACTACTTCACTGAAATACTTTCGGCTGGGTAGCTCATACCTGGGATCCAATGTTTTCATCAAATTTATAAACCCCGTCTTCTCCACGGTATATATGGGTACCATGTCTTTTGCTATGTACAAAGCGACCGCGTCGGTGATTGTAGTCCACCGGGCCCCTTTCTTGTCATATGCGGTCCCCTGTGCGAACGATTCGGCTACGGTTAGCTGTTTTTTAGCCACTGGTTCTTGGTCACTGCGGCTCTGTTCGTCTCGGAGAGACTGGCATTTTTCGTGTTCGGCTTGATGCCTCTGTTTAAGGTGTTGAAACAAGTTAGTGGTGCTGCTGCCTTTGACTGCGACGGGTTTTAGACAAAGGTTGCAGCGTGGGGTCTCTTGTTTTATGTCTGTTGCAGCAAACCCATACCAGTTCCAAACAACAGATGATTTTATCCCTTTCTTCGGAACAAACTTCCCACTCTCACCGCCTTCACCGGTCGCCATGTGGTCGCTTGCTGTCTGTTGTTTTGTGTGTTATCGCTCGCTCGTGGGTGAGGAACCTGATGCTACGGGACCTCCGGAGGGCCAAAAAGCGCCATTACAAAAAACTCGATTTACTTACTTTATGAATCGCCCGCAAAAAATAATTCGAATTAATTCATTTGATCGATTTTTCGCCCAGCCCTACTGGTGGTGATAAACTACAACTGCTGCTGTGGGGCTCACCAACAGAGCCAAGGCTGCTGTACACTGCTGCCACCAGTCCCTCCGACCACCACTGGCGGGCAATGTGGGTGAAGTGCCTTGCCTAAGGACACAATGGCAGTGACCAACTGACCAGGGCTCAGACATGCAACCTTATGATTATGGGATGGACACAACTCATCTGCCACTGTTGCCCCATACTCAAAATGATCACTGCAGATCTGTGACGAAGTGCTGCCCGTTCCGTTTGCCATTGTCCTCTTCAAAAAACCACTGTTTTCTAAGTTGCTACGGTAGTTGGAAGTAGGGTTGTCACGGTATGAAAATTTAACCTCACGGTTATTGTGACCAAAATTATCACGGTTTTCGGTATTATCGCGGTATTTTTTAAACGGTGTTGCATATGTTCAGAAAGCATTGATAGTCCTGTTCTACACAAACTGAAATAGTTTTGAAAATGTTTAACAGTGTTTATTAAACCTAAAATAACACAAAGCCTTAGCAAAAGTGCAACTTTTCACAAGTAAAGGAACAAATAGCTTATTTTTCTGGAACATGTTACAGTAGTCAGTGCAGGTTTAAATTATACAAATCCAAACATTCAAAACATAAACAATATGTAAACAAATCAAAGAAACACCACTTGTTTTCTCATATACTTGTTTTCTTCATTATCAAAATGAAAATCTAAAACTCCAGTCCACACTTGACTTGAGCACTGTACAAGTCAACCTTAAAAAATATGTATTTAAAACAAATAGCCACTTTAAACAAATTACTAAAATAACTACTACACTATGTAATCAAATCCAAATGTTCAAGTATAAATGGCATTGAATAAGTAAACAAATCAATGACAAGGAACTAATTGTATATTTCTCTTCATCATCAACAAATAAGATGCTTCATCCAGCAACAGGGTGTCCGTGACACGGTTTAAATGCTGGCAGAGGACGCTGCGGCTGCAGTATATAGTGACTCGTTGCATTCTCCCTCAACCAAAAGTCCTCACGTCATGCATTTAAGCTAAAATGCTAATCTTAACTTACCTTGCACTGGCTGTAGAGACGTGGGTGATCGTCACACAGATGTGCCATTAGATTCGAAGTGTTGCTGCCTTTTGCAGACACTTGTTTCCTGCACGTTCTGCAAACGGGATAGCAGTCTTCTATTAACTGTCCCTCAGCATTTTTCAGAAATCCCAAATATGCCCATACTTCCGATTTAGTCTTCTTTGAGGGCGGATGGATGTCCTGGGCGCTGCCGTCTCCTCCTTCGGCCATTATTTCAGCTTCAAAGTTTTGGTGCCGTTGCAAACTAAAAAGTGCGTGTGCGCGCCGCGGGAACTTCAGCTGAAGCGACGGTGGCTGGTAAGGGTCATCGCGCCGAAACCGCGGCCACGGTAAACCCACCGAGATAATATAGTTTTTTTAAAAACTGGACGGTTATTTTTATTGTCAACTTTTTTACCGGGGTTTACCGCTATACCGGTTACCGTGACAACCCTAGTTGGAAGTGTGTTTGGGGCTCTGACATATGGCTCAGATGTTTTGCACCACCCAAAAAGAACACATTACACCAATGGGACCACAAAGTTGAACAAAGTGTAGCTACACTGAATTTAAACAATTCTGATGCAAAGCCTGGCCAGTATCTATAATAAACAGTCATTCGATGAGAAAACTTACTTTTGAAGTTTCTCATATTCACGCTCAAAGTCTCTCTCGACCTAAAGAAAGACGAGGAGAAAAAAAGATGAGTAACAGCAGCATGAAGGAATTTAATACAGGGACTGGTAGTAATTACTTGTTTGTAAAACCAACAACAAACGAGCCATCTTATGTGGCATACGACCTTATGATAGCCCGTCTCTCATCCCCGAAGAACATGTTAAACAAGTTACAAGGCCCTCTAAGTTTCCTGTCCTGTGGTTCTGTGGGCTTCTGAGTTTAAACACAGCAGCAAAAGCAATCCAAGAAACAGTTGACACAAAGTCACAAGTGGACCATCTGACTGGACTGCACATAACCCACTCCATGGTTTTTGCTTAGGATGGCACAGGAAGCTGGAAACCCAGCTAACAGACACTGCTGGGCCACAGACCCATTACAGTGGAAGTGGTTTTTGCCAGCAAGGGAAACACCTACTCACCGTCACTTCAAGGTAATCACCGCTGCCCCCGAAGTCGCTCTAACAAATTAGGATCCACGAATACACACCACTGTCATGTGTGTCCACTTCTATGCATGACAACTACAAACAGCTATTCTTTCAAAATAAAGACCAATTTTGGGTTTATTCATCTAAAACTTTTTAAGTTCAAAGGTGACTTACAGTTTTAGAGACGATCTGTTTTTTCGGTTGTCCAATCTTGAATGGGATCCTGGAAAGACAAAAAGAGTGATGAGAGGTGACAGACATAAGAAAGTGGAAAACAACCACCTAAAAGGTGAGATTTCTGAATGTGTAGATTGTCATCAGCTGAATGATGCTTCGACAAAAGTCAGCTCTAGTCTCAGAGAGCATAAGCACCTCTTTTAGACCGGTACACAGACAGTAGGGGGGCTGTTAACCTCTGCTCCTCTCAAATTTGCAGTCAGTGCCATGTACATTAACATCATGTCATCACCGATCACATCTGCCATCCATCGCAAACGGATATCTGCCAACAGCAGTGGTTGGACCCTCTTTAATGTGTGGTTTTCCTGCATGACCACAGCTGACAATCAAATACAGATGCTCTATTGTTTATCAGGAAAAATGGTAAGCCTTTTGCAAAATGTCAGATAGGAGCCTGCATGTACTGGGACTACTAACAACAATAAAATATGTCACAAGCTGTTTCAAAACCTTGCCTATTCCTAAATATGTTCATGCAGGGAGTCAGAGTGTAAAAAAAATCCACAAGTCAGCCTCAAAAATGCCACCGACTGCAGCTTGTTGTAGCACTAACGGTTTGAAATCTAAGCCTGATGATGGACAGTTGCTGCTGAAAGGTGTGGTGAGACAGCAGCTGCGTCAAAAGGAAGGTGTGTAGACTAATGAGATGGAAAAGTGAGAGCGAGATGTAGGGTCTCATTGTGCAATCGGGGAATGTTACCCAAGTGTGGCAAAGATCTTTTTGATGACAGCTCAATCATAAAACTCAATAAGGTCAAATAACCACAACCTTGTTAAAAAAAAACAAGAAAGAAAATACATATTTCACTGGTTCTCATGGTGGTTTTCTTCCTACCACACCTTACTTCAAGTCATGGTTTGAAAATGTGCCGTTAGTTATGTAAAACTTATTGTTTTCCAGCTAAAGAAAGTTGATTCACTTGTGATGTCATAGCTTGGAAGAGCCAGCATGGAAAATAACAGCAGAGATTACTATTATTATTATTACAGCATGGCGTGACTCACCTTTCACTAATAGCCTGGAAATACACAATGACATTATCCTGACACTCAGGTGTAGCTGTCAGTGGAACTTGTAAGAGGTTCCCTGGTTCCACCACTTCCTAAAGAGCTGAGTGTAAACTTGGCGGGAGATCAAATGGTGTTGTCCCGAAACTAGTGACGAACAAGCCTCCTACGGCTACAATGAACCTTGAAAAATCAGCTTTAGCTATGTGATTGATAGCATTATGGGAAAACCAGCTAAGCTCTGTGAGACACTTTCAAACCTATGAAAACGAGTTTTGTGCTTAGGAACTAGTTATTAGGTTTAAAGGTAAATCATAAGAACCAGTCCAGACAGTGTTTTAAGCTTGTTGTGAAATGTTCTCCTGCATATTTGTAAAATGTCATTCTCATTAGTGAGAATCTTCTAGAAACATAGTGTTTGTTAAAAGTAAAATTCTGTAAGAAACTATAGTTAACATCTGCAGCGCATTACGGCAGCAGCGCATGTTACTTGCGAGCTCCGTGGCCCTTCAATTCACTCTGGGAGCAGGTTGGACGTGGAGCGGCTCAGCTGTGGTTTGTGTAGTTGGACTCGCGAGATCACAAGATTACTAGAGACTTAAAAGTCTATCGGAGGATCTTTTTATTCTGGGTAGATCATTGGTCCGCATAGCTGTCACCATTCTGACGAAGCTTTCACGCCAGGCCGTCATCGTACGTGCTCGCTCCTGAGTTAGCTTTCACTTCCTGCGCATTCTGTTTATGTGTAGAGCGATATGCATTTATTCTTGCCGATCTCTCCGGGCTATTTTGAAAATGACAGAGTCGCTAGAGAAAAAGTGTCTTCAAAGTAATGATGAGAAGAGAAAGGCCTCTGACGTGGGAAAAAGGAACCAGAGTTTTTTATAGGAGACTTCAACGATGGCATGCATTGAAAGCAACAGTTGGGCTCCCCACAGATGCCTCTGTTGCCGGTTTTCTACTAGACGGGCAAGCTAAAGTTCGGCATGCTATTTGGAGAAATTCATTTCAGATTACTGTTAGAAGTGCTGCAAGGTCAGCATCTACTTGTAAACAGAGCGTGCACTTTTTCAAAACGTGGGGAGGGCAACTATTTCCTGAAATTCAGAAACATTCTCCTCCATACCTTTAATGTTGTATGCTTTAAAATATTTTTAATGGATAAGATTTTAAACTCGCCATCTACTTCCACAATTGTAAATATTTCAGGTTGGGCCATTTTTTTTTTTGGTGTTGTCTTTTTAAAACTGACATGTGGCATCATTAAAATTACTGTGACTCTCTACTGCCAGGATATTCATGCTGAAAAATGGATTGTTGCTCTTCTCAAAAGATGCAGGAAGCAAATAAGCCGTTCGGTCACCAGTAAAGACCCAGTGTTTACATAAGTAACCACAACTACAATAATCTGTTAACTTGAAATGTACTAAATGTTTTACACTTATAGTGTGTAATTTCCTGTTAAGCCCTATGTTAACTGTGGAGCTTGATGCGTTTCATAAGCCTGTCAGGGCAAAAATTAGGACCCAATCCTGAAATTCAACGGAGCTGCCGGTGTGAATCAACCCATAGGCTATAATGGATTTTATTTGACGCAGAAACTTGCCATTGCCGTAACGTGCCACTGCCGTAACACGCCAAAGACACCTCCAGTGAGGATTGGTGGCAACCTTTGCTATTTATCTAAATTGTTACAAAGTAAATTATAATGCTTTCATCAAAGGATGACTACATTTTTGTGTTGCTGATTAAATAAAAGACCTATTAGAAAATTTGTGTCTGACGACAGTTTTCTGAATGTGTTTATGGGGCAACACAAAGACACCAAGGTTTATTATATTAGTATTTTAAACTTAAATTAAACAGAACCAACTGGACCCCCCCCCCCCCAAAAAAAAAAACCAAAACAGCAAATCATCAAACAAACAAATGGGGAGAAACAAAAATACTTTTGCCACTGCCTGTTTTCCAAGCCCTAATCCAGGGTTTTTCCTGCGTTCAAATTTGCGTGGCGGCCAACTGCAGCTATTTTTGTGCCGCCCCAGCCTGATTTCACTCTGCCCCCAGCTATATGGATGTTATTTTAACTGCAGTGCAGCGTTGCGCCGCTGCAGAGGCGCAGTATCAGCAGCGGTGCACCGAAAAGCCCTAAAACTGCTGCAGAAAAAGATTAAAAATTGCTTTTTTTGCTAGTTGATACATGTCTATGATTGGTGCAATTGACGTCCTGATTTTCTGCCAGGCTCTTCCATATCAGAGCAGGGCTGTACAGTGCGACGAAAAAAAACTGTGTGCATATCTGTCTATTTTTAAACGTAGCACTGGTGCTACATCTTTGAATTACTATTTTCCCCAGAACTTTATTGGACAAAAGTAAGTCATGTGTAAGAAAAATGCTTTCTACTGGCGCACAGTGTGGTAATCTCATCAACATAAATACACGGGTAATCTGGATGCAGTGGAGGGAAATAAAGGAACCAGCAAAGGCACAAAGGCAGAACTGGTCCAAAGTTTGGGATCAAACGTTCAGCTACACGCAAATTGTCTAATGCTAAAGCCAACGGGTAGCAGTCTAACACGATCAAGTGACGCACAGAAAAATATATGATGATCGTAAAACTAAGAAAGACTAAACTCTACAAGTGGATGAAAAGTCACCACCATCCTGTTTATTCTGCATCCTGCAGCGCTATGGATCAGAACCGCTGCAGGTGCGAGTCACATTACTGCTACAAGTCTGCCCCACACACAGGAGCAGGATGTACGGCAAGCCATTGTAGTATATAATTCAGAAACGCTTCTATCTTTGAACATAATTTAAACTGGATTATTGCCAACCCGTACATAATAGACAAGCCACTAATACATGTTAGCAGCAGAAATTAAATGTTAATACCTTTTTCAATACAAATGCATGTTAATGAAATGCATTATATTTTACTGGATATATTTATGTGTTATTCTGACTAAGATGAGTGTTATTAATACGAACCTAAAATGTTACTGAAATGTAGGTCAAATATTTAAAAACATTTTTACCTATAAACATCAGATGAGAAAAAGGACACTAAACACCAGTCTAATGCATATTATTGAGCCTTTTATAATAAGAGTCTGTTATTTGAGCTTAATAATTTTGTTGTTTTATTTCATATTTTTTAGAAGCAAACCAGTTTTGTTTCACTTGAAACGTTGTCAAATGGAATATTCAATTAATCAACAGAAGCTTAGATTAGAACAAAAAATATTTACCTTTAAAAAAGTGAGGTAGTTGAATGCACAAAGTATGCATGTGCTGGCGCATGGTCAGGATGGTACCACCTCTGCCTCAATTTAAGCCAGGAAAATCCCTACCCTAATCAATACATTACAACCTGCTCTTTTACCCATTTGCAATCATTATCAACATGTTAGTTGACTAGCAATTATACGGGTATCTGATCTGTGCTGTAACAGGGTACACGTCACCGCCATCATGCAACCACGTAAGCAAGAACAAAGAAGCAACAGTCTTCTCTATTCGGGACACATTATGCACACACTGGAAGAACCAGCGGCTTTTCACAAAAACTGCAAATGTGAGCGCTATTAGAGAGATACTGCATCGTTTGACCTTGGATGTTCCATGGAGCACAGAGGACTAGTTGAAGATGTTGGGAAGTGGAATTGTTTTGATGATGACCCCAAAGTCAAACATCTTACGTCATAAAACCTAGTGTGCAAGCCTTGCTGGAATGCATCAGTCAGCAGAGACAATAAGGGACTCTTTTCTTTCCTAGAGAACGCCACTCTTGACCTTGTGGTTGGCAGTGCATGATGGCAAAGATCTGCTTGCCAGCTATGGACTGTTGAGCTAAACTAAATGACGCCATCTTGCTTGAAAATGACACGAAGAATGAGTAATCCCTTCAAAAGTAAGTGAATATGCATACGTGTCATCAATGTACTGAAAAACTTTGTTTTTCTTTGTTTCTGTTTGAACTTGCCTCATGAATAGTGAAAAGTAATGAATGTAGACCACTTTATGTTATTGAATCGTTTACAATACATTCTGTTAGTACTTTAAATGCTAAGTTCTACATTCCATGTAACACGAATCTACGTCAATGCTGCAGAAAGCCAAATGTACACTTTATATGCCATACATGCATGACTAAATAAAACCCAAAGTCAGATTAGAAATGCATCACTATGACATGGGAGCCATTTTGACTGTGTTTCAATCAACATTATTTTTCCATGATTGAGCTTAAAGTCTAAAGACTTATGAAATGCAGAATGAAAAATCTGAATAGTCGGTTTATGTTCCACAATGTAGAGCTTTAGGCCAAGTAGTTTCAAATAAACAAATTAATTTAGAAATTATTAAATGTAAGAAAACACCACATTAAACTTAAAGGTTGAATATGGAACACAAACACCAAAACGGCATCTAGTGCATAGAAGTTGTGGTTGCAACAACAGAACAAGGTTTCCAGCCGTCGGGATGCCAGTGACGAATCGTACAGGGTAAGGACTAAATTCTAATATGTTTATTTTACAACAGTGTTTAACGTTAGAACATCTTCCTGGCTCAAAAGCAGCTGCTTGACTGGCCAAATTCGCCATTTTCCACAGTGCTAGCCTCGCTGTGCCAAGTGGACTGTTTACAGTATCTGGCAACCTGCAATGGTGCCCTCTTTTAGCTGGTAGACGTAAACATAAACCCAGTGTTGTGCCCGTCAAAATAAATATTTAGTAATTTTTTGAATAAAATATGGCTTTGCAAATACTGCACATTCTAAACGCCCCGCAGAGGCATTATTTATTTAAAAATATAGCATTTTTTTATTGGTACATATTCAACCTTTAACCCCCCAAATTTTGTTATTTTCTGTTTTCCTCATTTGCTTCTTATTTTCTTGTCCATCTGATCAAAAGCATTTAAAAACTAACATGAAACATGCAACAATGCTTGGTTGTACAAGTGCTGTTGGAACTCACAAGATTTGCAAGTTTTAGTCCGAGATGCATGTTTCTCAAGATGTATAATGTGTCTCGTGAATAAAGAGAAAGATATTGGAGAGAAAAGCTAACACACTGGTCAGTTGATAGGGCTGAATGATTTTAGGAAAAGATTGAACTGTGATTTTTCTAGGAGAAATTGCCATTTCAGTTCGATTCATGATTTTCTTCAAATCAAGATTCAACACATTATTCACAATATAGTCATATAAATCACACCATAAAAACATTAAAAGCTATTAATTCCTTCCGTTGATATCTTGTTTATTGCATTGTTTTTCTTCTTTTTAAATGTTCTTGTGAAGACACTTGTGATTTTTATATAAAGAGGTGGATTTGAAAAAAGAACCATCTGATTACTGGACAGACAGACTCCCTCCTGAGCTACTGCTGCCTCAGGTGCCAAAGTCATTAAGGTGCTACTAGTGCAAAATAACTTAGTACAGGTTTGAAGAGTCTATGTATTGTACATTTATAATTAGAACAGAGAAAAGATGCTCAGGGAGTGGAAATATTTGTTGGAATTGCCCTTTCTGACTCTGAAACAAAAAAAAAAGGGAACCGACTTCAGCTCTGTCTAAACAAATAAATGAATAAATAAATAATCACATCAACAAGCAACCTGACTTGATCCATCAGCAGGGATGGTGCACATAACTAACTACTGAACTGGGTCTAGTATCAAGTGCTGATTTGCACAAAACAAGATGTTTTAACTCACGGAGGCTACAGTTCTGTTGTGTGAGCAGAGTGGGAGCGAACTTGTATTGAGCGTGCACGTTTTTGCCGCTTGTGCGGAGCGGAGCCGTTGGGGAGATGCCTTTCAACAATGGAACCGACCGGAATACTGAGGTAACACTGGTGAGCAAAGGTGCAAGCTTAATTAGCAACGGGAGAGGGGCAAACACAGCGAGTGAAACAGAGGACGTGTTTTTGTCGGACAATATAAAACGTCAACATGTTTTCACAAACAGTGTTTTTTTCTCTAAAAGGTGAGAAGATGCGTTTTCATGTCCACTTTGTGATATATTGATAAATCCTGTTCTGCTGCTGGAGAATCGGCCTCTCTCACTCTCTGTCACTCACCCAAGGTGCTGAGAGACAAGAACATTTGCGGCAGCGACAGACGGTCACGTTTAATATCAGCTGTAGTAAGAGAGCTATGCAAGGGGAAAAAACAGGAAAATAATTGATCGCTCTGTCAGATGCGCTCAGCTCCAGTACCGGTATCCCCCCCCCATTGCTGCTGCTGTAACACAGAGAAAAAACCCTGGATGTATAAAATAGCTGACAACAGACCCTGATGCTGCTTCAGCGTTGAGGCTAATTGATGGCATTGTTTTGTAAAAACAGCTTTAAAAGTTTCAGATCAGCAAACACATTTGAAAATCAGACAAAATGCAGTTTACTAATCATGATTTTACTTGTCAAAAAAGAAAAGCTAACCAACCTGGCCCTATGAAAATAAATGGTCAACCTGTGGAGGTGATGTGGCACAATCAGGTATTTTCACATACGATTTAGCGATGGTGGTATAAAGGGGTATGGGGGAAGTCTCTGCGCTGTCATGGTCTTCCTTTAGCTTGGACAAAACTTGTTTTTATCTCGATTGAAGCTACACTTCTTGCGTTTTTTTTTCACGAGCAGCTCCAAAATGTGGATGTCCTTCACAGTCCACGTGAACTTTCCTGTGATCTGTGCTTCAGTTCTAATGGCAAGAAGCTCTTGTTCTTGCATTTTGTTGAATGAGGCATAATGTGTGTCTTTTTAAGATATTTCCACCAACTTCATGTTGTCAGACAAGTGTGATTTCTTAATTCTACAGGTCTATCACTTACCAGGTTTGGGTGTGGCCAAACTGATCTCAGCTTCCCAAATAATGTGATTTATAATTAAATTCATAATAGGGGTCAATCATTTTTCCACATTTGGACTGGCTGTTTTGGATTGCTTTACTCCCTTTATTTAATAATTAAATCATTATTAAAGAACTACATTTTGTATTTACTCAGGTTGTTTGCTGGTCTGAAACATTTAAATGTGAAAAAAAAAAACAAGAAATGTCTAAGGGGGTACATTTTCACAGAACAGAATCAGTTTTGTTTTGCTGCAGTGACACTGAAGCCTCCAAAGGAGAAATGTGGTGGCTTTTACTGGATTACATCTGTAGATGTGTTATGTGTGCGATTTCTATAAATGCTGACTGAAAATAAAAGCGCCTTACAACCACATGAACTTCTTTCAGGAACCAGGTTGTTACTGTGCAAACACGGAAATCTTGTAATTTTTACCAACTGAGACATTCCAACATGCAATGCAAGCTGCAGTGGTCCAGTGATCTTAGCAATGAGTAAGACTACCTCCAACTATGAAAAGAAACTCAGAAGAGCAAGATGATAATCTCTGATTGTAACCCAGGATTTATATGTTCAAAGCATTCAAATCAACCTCAACAACCCACAGAAATATATGAAGATGGCTGATTTTCATTGCAAACAACTGCTGTAAGCTTCCTCTGGTAATTCTAGGAAATAAATCTTTTGCCCTACGTACTACTTTTCTTGGAGAGATGCCGCACATAAAAGGATACAGCTAGAAACACATACGTTTCACTTCTATACTTAGTTATCTGTAGAGGTCACAGACATCTTGGCTGAAGAATGATTACCAAAACATTCAAACAAATTGATCAGCAAGTGTATGTGAAATAGTGAAAAGAAGGTGAAAACATCTCCCACCAACATTAAATAAGCATCTAAATATAGTCAGTTAAATTACTGCACTGACTAATTCCATTAATTAGATCAACAATAACAAAGGACTACTCGTGACTGATGATCAAATCCCTTTAAATGGCTTCACCACTGACACTGCTCACAACAAATGCCATTGTCACACTACCTCGCACTTAAATGGCTATGAAGCGATTGTAACTTACATTCTAAGTTTCTAACATACAGTTGTTGGGTGATTTTCTATGACATGTCATGGGAGATAACATATACTGTATTAGCTATAGCTTTTAAATGTTCTACAAACTAAGATGGCGAATTAATCCGTGTTTTGAAACGATCACTGAAATGTTATAACTTATTGGTCTAATATTCCAAGTGAAACATGGAACTGGGGTCTTTAGAAGATGTTTTATTGAAAAACGCAGGGTTGAAAAAGCTAAAAGCTAGCCCCGGTTCAACTGTACTGTCTGTTTAGCACTTCCAGGAACTAGCCGGAGCCCGGTTGATAAGCCTTTCCTCTCTAATTTCGAATAAATCACTACAGGTTATAATTTATTGTTAATCAATACATCAGCGATGAGGCCAAGATACATACCAACTCATTCTGAGTGAACTTTTATTCCGGCTGCACTTGGTTTTTGTATTATCTTCCGAGAACCATCACTTTCTACCGCTCCACAGTCGCTCGTGCTAACAGGAAGTCATCAGAGTTGGCGTTTCCTCTCAGGAAGTTCAGACAGAAACGACAAATATCACAGCGATGTTTTTTTTTCTTTATAAAGAATGTTTTCATAAAGTAAGTGCCTTTTTGTGGTGTTATTTGTTTATATGGTGTTAGTTTAAAATGTATTGAAAGCATAGATTTCTTTAGTTTCATTTCATCATTCAAATATAACAGGAATCTCCAAAGTGCGGTGTGTGGGCTATTTGTGGTCCATAGAGATAATTTATGCAACCCTAAAATACAGCATGTAGTGTAACAACTGCATTTTACTCACAAGATCCCTCCCAACCACGAGCGTTTCAGGTGTGAAACAGGAGCGTTCTACGCTGCTACGCTGGTCCCGCAAAGTCACAAAATCATGGGAGAATTGAAACACCACGTGTGATTTCAACAGTCCACGCAATAACAAGAAAGGGGTAAGATAGCTGTATGTATTCAAAAAAGTCTTTGGTTATTTTTCTGTTCTGTTTACATAACCCATGGGGGTTTCACAGGAAAATTACATGTTTATCTGCATGTGCCTTTTATTTTGAAAGTTTCAGGATGTTTTATACTGCTTTCCTGTTTGACTAACTGTCTGGACTGATCTAAACTGTGGAGTTTGACATGTTTTGGAAGAGTAGCATCTAAAAAATAGACTTGATAGCGTCAAGTTGCTTCTGAGGACTCTCCAAAACATCACCAAAAACACTGGAATGGAACCCGTCTGTTATAGCGACGGCAAATTGCCATGTAGTATGTTTTGTGACACTTTCACGTCTGGTGGAAATAAGGGGTTAGCCTTGAAATCTAGATGAACTTCAGCAGAAGCAAAGTGATTTTGCTCTGCATGTTGGTCTAGCCACGCTAATCTGAACCTCTGCTGCCTTGGTCAATCTTGTGGCGTGCCAGTCAAAGCGCTGTATCGATTTTGGTGGACCAATCACAGCTTTCTATCAGTTCCCTTTCAGTCGATTATTCACTCGGTACAACGAAGGTACTATGGGACATCACACCCTTGTGTGGCCTGGCTGAAGACACATTTAATCACACCTGTAAGGCAAATGAAAGTGACGCTGCGTGGAGGCCCCGCCCTCCACTTATATGCGACCACGTCACTGTCATTCCTCAGTTCTTACACTCTTCACTAGGGATGGGTACCTTTGACATTTGAATCAATCCGGTACTAATTCCCGGTACCTATGAATCAATACCGGTACTTAATGGTACCAATTTTCGATACTTTTGAGTGTTTAATATTTTTTATTCTCTTTTATAATTAAATATATATTTTTCTCAATATATAACAATATTTGATGTATATCACGATAAATAACATACAACTGTTTGTATTTTAACATCGTCCTTGTAGTTTTATAAGTTGATAATTAAACTGAAGCAAACATCTTTACTGTGAACTAAATTTACTGTGTATTTTCATTCCTTTTACCGTCCTTTTTCAATTGATTTTTCCTACTGGGAAGTTAGAATTTCCGAGGAGAAAGCGAACGCACCATTAGCTGATAACAACGGTGGCAATGGAAGCTAACATATCAAGCTAACGTTATCTTAAACAGTTTATTTAACTGCTGGAGCAGATTTAAACGATGATGCCTCACACTTAAATCGTTGTCACTGGTTTCATCTTCACCCAATCACCCGTCGCATTTAGTAAAGTGAAGCCAAACTTTAGAGCGCGTTCATGTTCTTCTAGTCAAAATTTCGGAGTTCCGAGGAGAAAGCGAATGCACCATTAGTGAAATGGAAGCTAAAAAATCAAGCTAATGTTATCTTAAACATTTAATTACCTACCGGAGCTGCTCTGTTTACAACTTGCTCGCAGCGACCGATGACATAACACTCTTGCGCATGCGCAGCTGTCTAGGCAAGTTCTCGTTGTGAAGGACGGGTACCGAAATGAGGCACCGTTTCAAATAAAGTGAATCGATGCTCGGTCGGTACTGTGGAATTTGGTCGGTACCTTAAAATGTACCGAATTCGGTACCCATCCCTACTCTTCACCTCACTGAGAACACATCAGGCAACTAGCTGCGCTATTGAAAGATAGATTAACCGCTCGCTGACTGGACTCTACTTCCTTCTGGCTAGCATTCCCGCCCACCGAGCGCTATCTTTCGTGGCTCTTCAGCTTCTCCGCTTCGTTCTGCTGTGTGTCTCGCAATGAGCACCGTGTCGGACGTCACTTCACGTAAAGCCACTTTGCACCCCTGTACTCAGGGCTGTGGATTCTCTCTTCACGAGAATGACTTACACGAAGCGTGCACGGTTTGTCTGGGAATTCTCCACGCCAGGAGACCGCTTGTGGACCCGGAGGCGTGCAAGTTCTGTCACAGACTCTGCCGTCCCACGCTTGAATGGCACGTGAAGCTCCTACAACGTCTCCTGGGAGATGCTGCAGTTTCGCAGCAGGACCCTAAGCTTTCCCGTTTGGCCCCGGCTTCCCCCGGCTCTGACGTGGACAGCCTAGTGATCGCAGTCCCCGCTACTAGCTGGGCAGATCAGATGGAGATGGCGGACAATTTAACCGGACCAGACCTAGAGGCTTCTCAGTTTCCTCCTCTGGCAGAGGATGAAGGAGACATTTTGGACATTTGCCCCAACGGTCAGGACTTGCTCGAGGACGAGGAGGTCCTCTTGGCGGTGGAGTATTCAGCTCCGGCTGCTACTTCAACCTCCGAGCTGCGTGATGACACTCCTTTTCTCCCGCTCTGCCGGCGGGCAGCGGGGAGGCTAGAAGTGGACTGGCCCGCTCCTCCACCTGCACAAAAGAAGTCCCGCTTCTCTGGATTTTACCTCCCCTCGGAACCAGCAGAGGTAAAGAACTTTCTGCCACCGTACCCGGATTTTGTGGCTGAGCTCACAGCATCCTGGACCAAGCCGCTATCCACCCGCACCACAGTCCCGGGTTACGGTCAGTTCTCGGACCTCGACAACGCAGAAATGGCGGGATTGGTTAACCTCCCTCCAATGGAGCCCTCTCTCGTGGCTTACATGGCTCTGACCTACAATAACGGAGTTAGTGGACAAACTAATCTACCCTCCAAGCCATGCCGCTTCTCAGCTGCACAACTGGAGAAGATTTACCGTGCGCAGGCCTCCAACGCCCGCGTTCTTAGCTCTTCCACCATGCTCCAGACCTACCAAGCACTTTGCCTGGCAGACCTTGGAGCAAGGGTCCCACCAGACAGCCCCCTGACCCCCCTCATCAATAAGATACGGGTCACATCGGACTACATCCTTCGAGCGGCCCAAGGCTTTGCCCTGCTGTTGGGAAGAGGAATGGCCTCAACTGTAGTGGCTCAGAGGCACCTGTGGCTGACCCTTTCTGATGTCCCCGACAGGGACAGGGCTAACTACCTGGACGAGCCTGTTTCACCCAGTGGTCTGTTTGGTCAGTCCCTCAACGCTATTCAGACGAAGTTCGAGGCCCAGCAGAAACAGACTGAGGCGCTACACTCCATCATTCCCAGGCGGGAAGGGTGGCGCACGGCACCTTGGTCTGACAGGAAGAACCTGGCCTCTCCTCCACCCCAGAGGACAGCCTGTCCAGCGGCAGCGAAGGGCTCGGTGCCAGCTCGGACCCCGTCTTTCCCTTCTCGCCACTCCGCTTGGAGTAAAGGCCCTCCTGGGGACTCACAGAAACGCTTTGTGAGCTGCAAGAAGAAACCTCAGTCGCCCTGATCCCGGGACCCACCTTGTTCGGGGTTTGGACCCTGTTGGGCTACAAAAACCCAGTTTTCCATGGTTGAAACGGATCGGTTCAGCTACGGTTCAACCCCACAGTCCAAAGAAACTTTGTTTACTGCCCCCCAGGGGGCGAGAGTTGTACTCTTCACAAAAACATGCACACAAATGTAATAAAGACTGCTGTTTGCACTCGACAATGTGTGGATGCAATGTGTGTCAACAATGCTTCTCAATTTGGCCCCATAAAGCTGCGTCAACTCGCTCCGCTGGTGAATGACAGCTCAATTTTCACATTCAATCCTGTCTGCAATCGACCTCTGTGGGAGCAGGAAAAGCTGCTGTTCTCCCGCTCTGCTGGAGAACAGCAGCTTTCCTCCGGTGGCAGACATGATGTTCGGAAAGCCTCTTGTTCCGCTAGAGGGCAGCAGCTCCCCCACCAGGGTGCTGAGCGGTTGCCTCGCAGTAAAACTTCACCTCTGGCGAGCATGCAGTGTCCCCCTGGGTCGAGCCCATGGTTGCCATGGGTTACTGACTGCAGTTCCTGGTCAAACCACCCATATTTACGTCTGTTGTGCAGACATGTGTAAATACTGATGCTGTGGTCATGTTACGAGAGGAAATTCAGACTCTACTGTTGAAAGGAGCTATTCGAGCGGTCCCTGTCGAGGACACAAACAAAGGTTGGTACAGCCGCTACTTTGTTGTCCCGAAAAAGGGGGGCGGACTTTGCCCTATTTTGGATCTGTGTGTGTTAAACAAGGATCTGCGCACGTACAGGTTCAAAATGTTAACACTCAAACAGTTACTGGATACAGTCAGTCCTGGAGAATGGTTTACTACGATCGATCTCACAGATGTTTATTTCCATGTGGGAATCCACCCCGATCACAGGCGATTCCTGCGCTTTGCTTTCGAAGGGAAGGCCTACGAGTCCATGGTTCTGCCTTTTGGGTTAGCTCTAGCGCCCCGCACCTTTTCGAAATGTGTGGAAGCCGCACTAGCCCCCCTCAAGGAGGAGAGCATCTGGATCCTCGCTTACCTAGACGACCGGGCTCTAGTAGCAAGTTCCCGAACACAGGCAGAAGCTCCCACTGCACAGGTACTTTCACACGTTCAAGCCCTGGGGTTTTCCGTGAACTACAGAAAGAGTTCTCTAGTTCCGAGTAAGAGTTTCTCCTTCCTCAGGCTGGAAATTTGCTCTCGGTCAAGCAGAGCGTATCTCTCGGGCCAGCGAATAGCCGCGCTACGCAGTTGCTTAACACACTTTCAGCTGGGAGCCAGACTGACACTCCGCACAGCTCTACAGCTGCTGGGGATGATGGCTTCCTCCATAGCCATGGTGCCTCTCGGACTGTTAAAAATGCGACATTTCCAGCGTTGGGTCTGCTCTTATCATCTCCATCCTTCACGTCATCTCTGCCGGAGGTTGACAGTCACCAGAACCTGCATGGTAGCTCTCCTCCCATGGAGAGAACCAGGGCTTTTCTGCCAGGGTTCCCCATTCGGGAGGGTGTCAGAACGCATAGTGGTGACCACAGACGCTTCCCTCAGAGGCTGGGGGGCTCTGTATGGGGGTTTAGCGATGAAGGGGGTATGGTCCTCGACCCAGTCAAGGTTCCATATAAACTTTCTGGAACTGTTAACTGTGTTTCTGGCCCTGAAACACTTCAGTCATCACCTGAGAGGACAACATGTGCTGGTGTGCACAGACAACACAATTGTTGTGTCATATGTAAACAGACATGGAGGAACACACTCTCTTCCTCTACTGAATCTGACCCACACATTGCTGCACTGGTGCAATCTGAATCTCCTGTCTCTCAGAGCAGCTTATGTCCCCAGGTACCTCAACCACGGGGCAGACTTGCTCTCCAGGGGCGGACCTCTGTCAAAGGAATGGAGGCTCCACCCTGAGGTGGTGTCCCAGATCTGGCTTAGGTTCGGCAGGGCAGTAGTGGATCTGTTTACGTCAAGCGCAAACACACACTGTCCCCTGTTCTTTTCCCTGACGGATCAGACTGCTCCAATGGGATCGGATGCTCTTGCGCACCCTTGGCCCAACGTTCTCTACGCTTTTCTGCCGGTGGAACTGATTCCAGCAGTACTGGAGAGAGTGCACAAGTCGAGCACATCTCTGATTTTGGTGGCCCCTCAGTGGCCCACAAAGTCTTGGTACCCGGAGATTATCAGTCTGATGATAGCTCCCCCATGGAAGCCCCCCATCAGACAGGACCTTCTGTCACAGGCACAAAGGGAAGTGCTGCACCCTCACCCACATCTGTGGAAGCTGCAGGCCTACCTACTGAAAGGTCCAACCTGTTAGCTAAAGGTCTTCCCCCGGCAGTGGTGAATACTATTCAGAGCTCAAGAGCATGCTCCACTAGGGGTTTATATGCCTATAAGTGGAAGGCTTTTGAAGTGTGGTGTGTCTGAGCAGGTCAGTAGTTCCCTCACAGAGCTCCATTGTGGACATTCTGTCGTTTCTACAGGATCTGCTGGACAAGGGCTTGTCATTCTCCACTTTAAAGGCAGCCATTTCGGCTTCCCACGAATATTTTAATGGAGTTTCTCCTGGCGCTCACCCTTTAGCTGTTCGGTTCATGAAAGGGGTTCGCAGACTAAGACCTGTTATTAGATCATCTGTCCCTTCTTGGGACCTCGCTTTGGTGCTGGAGGCCCTGTGTGGTCCCCCATTTGAGCCTATTGAATAGATCAGGATGAAGCTTCTGTCTTATAAGACAGCTCTGCTCTTAGCCCTTGTATCGGCTAAAAGGGTGGGAGACCTTCATGCTCTTTCAGTTCACCCTTCCTGTCTGAAAATGTCATCAGATGGAGCTAGGGTCACTGCATCCGAATGCTGCGTATTTGCCTAAGGTCATCCGGCTCAACTACAGTTCCATGACCATAGAGCTTTCGAGCTTCAGTAGTCCCCCTTTTGCCTCTGAGGAGCAGAGGAGACTGCATTGTCTGTGCCCGGTTCGTGCTCTGCAGGCTTATATAGATCGCACTCGGAGTATCAGAAAAACAGACCAACTGTTTGTGTGTTTTGCCAAACCCTCCATGGGGAAAGCTTTGTCGAAGCAAAGACTTTGTCATTGGATTGTGGAGGCCATTTCCCTGTGTTACAGCGTCACTGGCTCCCTGCTGCCCCTAGGGGTCAGGGAACACTCTACTAGAGGTGTGGCTGCTTCTTGGGCGCTGTTTAAAGGTGTTTCAGTTGGTGACATTTGCTCAGCTGCAAGCTGGGCTACACCCCACACCTTTGTGAGGTTTTACCGCTTGGATGTTTTGGCCCCTTCGGTGGCCCATGCGGTTCTCTCTGCTGGATCTGACTTGCCATCTTAGGTTGCAATCTCAGGTCAGGTTTGATAGCTGCTCATGGGGCATTTCGATAAGTCCCATAGTGCCTTCGTTGTACCGAGTGAATCGACTGAAAGGGAACGTTAGGTTATGCATATAACTACTGTTCCCTGAAGGAGAGGAATGGAATGAGGTACAACGCAGGGCTGTCCCATTCACAGCCCAACATGGTGAAGAGCGGCTATCGAACTGAGGAACGACAATGGAGTTGCTTATAAGTGGAGGGCGGGGCCTCCACGCAGCGTCACTTTCATTTGCCTTACAGGCGTGATTAAATGTGTCTTCAGCCAGGCCACACGAAGGTGTGATGTCCCATAGTACCTTTGTTGTACCTCGTTCTTCTTCTTCAGGGAACAGTGGTTATATGCATAACCTAACGTTTGGTGGGCCAATCACTACGCTTTGTCGGATTGGTGATGATGTGACAAAGCGGAACAACTTTGGCATCAAAAGTGGACTATTTAGACTTGTGCTTTTCTTTGAGTCAAGCACAGATAGAGGTAACTAAGTCCTTTGACAGTGAATGGTGGACTGTCCCGTGGACTAGCATCAGTAGCGCTGAGTATGTCACATTGTTCATTGTCCAATAGCATGTGGAGACAGTTTGAAAGACGACTGTAGATTCCGCTCATCAACGGAACTTTCCCCATGGGTCGTGGCCAGACAGTTTATTCAGATATAAATAGGATAACTTGCCAGGCTAGCAGGCTGTTGATGTAGCTTAACACTTTTAACAAATGTAATGTTCAGATTTTCTACTAATGGGAAACCTATTTTTAAACAGTGCAAATATATAATATAATAAAAAGGAAATTTTTTACAACCTAAACCCAAGATTCAAGAATTGGTTAAGTTCTGAGTTAAAAACGGATTCAAGATCAGAACTATTGTGCCTCCACTGTTTTTATCAGTGATATTTTTGATTGCAAATAAGGTGGAAAAAATCTAGATATCAGTCATGAAATTTTGCCCAAAAATCAGCAGCACATTTTAGCTGACAATGACATTTACAAATTGGAATCGGCAATAGAAAAACCCATAGATGTCAATTTCTAATTTGGACTCCCCCAGCCTATAATAAACACGTCACAGATGAAAACCTGAGCTTTCTGGGATCTATGGTCTGTGTAGGATAAACCAAACCTGATTGGATATAATTGTAGGTTTTGACCTTGACCTGATTTAACCGTTGGTCCAGAGGTCAAACAAGCAAGGAAATCATCATTTCAAAATAAGAAAATAAAATGGTTCACAGCACATCCGTTTGAAATTATTTACATTTGGTATATAGTATTTAACTAAAATTAGCCGATTACCAATAAGATTCAAATGCCCACAAAATTTGCGAAACCTTTTCCTAATCTGCAGGAAAAAAAGCTGGGAATCAGATGCCAATCAAAGACAAACCAAGCAAAGTGAAGGTAAGTTATATTTTTCTTTATTCAAGTACTTACATTGAAATAACCAAACAGTTGCATTACAACTAACTGAAGGTAAACAGAGGAACACATCTCCCCATCACAAGGATATAGTCAAATTCGTTTAAATATTCAGCTCGTCATAAAAGGACCTTATTATAAGGTAATTAAAAACAAGAAATAGGCAAAAGACATCCACAACACTTTTAACAAAACTCCTTGTTTTTTTCAACGAAAAGAAAAGAAATGAAAAAGCCAACAGAACAGCCATGGTGTGTTTCCAATTGTCGGTCTTGCGTATTAAGTTTCTCCCGTTTCACTCAGTGTGACTTTTTTTTCATGCATAATAAAGAAACGAGCACCACCCACTGCATCTGTGGGTAGCACTTTGAAACATGTCCGTGCACATGCAAAAATGAGGGTATTCTGTTTGTGAAAGGAAACACGACACAACAGAAAACAGTATCGACTCCATCTCAACACCAGTGTTGAAGCCCGCCAATCCCCTGAAGCCACTTTCTTGTTTGTATAAGACATGAGTAGCCTAGATTATCTACATGATATTGAAGTCACAAAAATGTTTTTTAGTTTAGTTTTCAAGATATTTAATTAGAATTATTCATCATTGTCATAAGTGAAGCCCACAGCCTTTCCAGAGGCCAATAAAAAAAAAAACTGAAACAGTCACACACAAACATGAGCTGCTTTCAGCTACAAGCAGACAGAGGTCACATTTATGATTTGTTGCTCCTGTGGAGTTCAGCTCATGTATTGTTTTTGATCAGCCAACCCTGCAACCCAGTTTGGGGCAAAGATGGCATGCTGATGTTGGCACAGATCCAACACAGGGACGAGAACGTGGATGGGCACATCCCAACTTCAGAACCGTCAGCCGCCTACTTTTGTCCAACCGAGCATAAAGCGCAGAAGCTATTACTGGATAAATGTTTAAGCTGAGCTTTTATTTTTGTTTAAATTGGTGGTTTGTGTCTCTCTAGGGCATCCACACAATACAGTAAGATCACCAGGAAGCCCATGTTGTATTTTAAGAGCCTAATGGAGGAATGAATGGAGGCGGATTGTAAAAAGTTTTTTTACAAAATGTACAAAAATATCACACAGAATGGGGATCTCATGTGGACATTGTGGCGTCTGCCTCACTTTGCATCATTCTGCAATACAAAGAAAATGTATCACAACACTTTACAGTAAGGTTTATTTTATTAACGTTAGTGCATTATTAAGCATTAACAAACAAAGGATCCCTTTATCAACGTTACTATTATTATTAACTATTAAGTGTCCTTAATGTTAGGACAAAGGGCCAAGGGGGTGTCTGCTTAGTAATGCATTACTTAACATGGTTAAACAGTTGCTATTACTTTATTTAACAGTTTATTAATCCTTAATAAAGCACCAAATAATGTTAATAAAGGTATCATTATTGTAAAGTGTGACCCAATCTTTTAAACTATTTTGTCTTTTGGTGACCCAAAATCTTTTGTGACGAATCAAACCTTTCAAACAATAACTACACATTTTTGGTTTTCTAGTCTTCTGCTGATTCACAGCAGCTGCTGCTTATGAGCTGGATCGTTGCTATCAAATGTGCAAAGATAAATTAATTATTACAGATTATGAATTAGAAAGTTAATGTAACACCCAACTCCAAAATAAAAATGTTGCTTCAAGAGCATTTTACTGTAATGTTTTGTGTTGGAACAAAAATAAATTTTAAGTTGAACGATTAATGCAGGAGATTTTGTGTTTCATATTGCGAACTAAATGATTTGTATCAGGTTAAACGTTGCAGGCTGCATGAACTTTTAAACTTTTTTTAAACAAGTGCAAGGAGGTCTGTTCATTTCGTGACGTAGATGAGTGCAGAAAAGACTCTCTGAGGCTAAATTAATTGGAAAATGAATGGATCCTTGCCAGAAGGCTCAGCAGTGAAAACCGTTCCAGGACAAACAGTGTGGCCTGTGAAGCTCATTTCTGCATGCACCGTGTTCTCTGTGGCACCACTTGCCTGAATCTTTCCTTTGGCCTTTGCCTTTGTCAGCTCACATCCTGTTTGAGCCTGACTGCCATATTGGCTGACCGGTACAGTGTTTTTATTTTAATATCAGCAGGATTTAACAATGTTTATGGACATTTTATTTTGCAGTTAAGGATCTCAGCTAATGGGGTGATAGAAATGCATGAGAAAAATGGTTTAAAAGAGAGCAAATGGAAATTATTTTTGTGTTGGAGAGAAAACGTGAGAATTTGGAACAAATCCAAAAGTTTCCTTCAACAAGAAAAGAAGAGAAAACTCACAAAAACAATCTAGTGCCAGAGTGTTGTTTTATAATGTCGTCTCTTATTTGATTCTTATTCTTTTTTTCTTTCTTTTTTTTTACCAATTTTTTTTTAGCTATGCACTGCTACAATACCTGTTAAAGTTAGTAACTGCAGACCTACATGCAGGCACAGAGGAGGAAAAATGAAATTGTGCTTTTGAAATTATATTTGCCAACACAGATAAAATGCATGTGAAACCAGTGAGAAGTCCAATAAAATGTTTCACGAAATTATAAAAAAATCAAGTTTTATCTTCTTTTATCAAAAAAGATAGCAAAGGTCAGTGAATCCTTAGGAAAAGATAATGTGCACATATTTTGTTTCAGTTATTTGGGAGAATGTCTTCAATATTAGTGTTTTATATAGAGAGGACAAAATTACAAATAAATAAATAAATTTAAATTCAGAGACCACATAGCGCTTCCTTTAACCGGTTTCCACTTGAAAGCATGCAGATGGTGCTGAATCCATCCATCCATTGTCTGAACCCGCTTTGTCCAAGTAGGGTCGCGGGGGGTCGGGTCTGGTACCTATCTCCAGCGGTCAATGGGCAATCAGGCGGGGTACACCCTGGACAGAGAGCCAGTCCATCGCAGCGTGCCGAATATTTTTTTCCTTAAATGTGGAGATAGAACACCATTGTTTGCACTCCTGCATTGATCCAAAATGTTTTTTTTTTGCCTTCACCTAAAACAACAAAATAATTTGTAATATAACTATATTACTAAAATATTTTAAGATACAACCTGCATAAGCATTCAGTGAATTGAAAGTCTCCGTTTATGCAAGTCATTTGTATATACATAGTGTGCATGAATGAATGCACATTTATGCACAATCTAATACTGACTTATGGTGTATTTGACACTGGAGTACAAATAGGGAGTTTTCACTGAGGCTACGCATTTGTATACTGTACAAAAAAACATCTCAGTTTACAGCCCAGTCTCTGTCTTAGAAAAGATGTAAACATGGGATTGGAGGGATTTTGCTTTTCTTTTTATTAGTTTTACCATTTACCTCTCATCTTTTATAAATAGTTCAACCTTTTCACACTTAGAAGCACAAAGAAAAGACCTCATTTGTTTTCCAAACTCATCTTTTCTGCACTGCTTGTTTGCAAGCCAGTGTATGTTTATTTCTTTTTATTAAATAGTGCAGTATATCCATGTTCTCAGTTAATTCAATACGAGTTATTGGTAAATGTTGTTTTTCAATTGCATATTGCAGAACTCATGAGAAATGAACAGAATAGGTGGGATTTTTAAAAAAGCACGACAGAAATTACATTTGGCAACACAACGTAAAGCCACCGTAAAAAAGAGTAACACACAGTGTTTCATAGTGACTGAAAATAAATAAGTATTGGCAAAAGCATCCGGTACTGCAGGCATGTTAGTACACGTAACAGGACAAAACTCTGTGTGACCCAGTCAGTCTTAAAATGGTGCAGGTTTGTCTAAATCTGGTTTTTTTTGGTGAATAAATTAGATTATTTTTCTTTTTATTATTTCAACAACTGTGCTAAGCTGATTCCACTGTTGGGTTTGGCAAATGTCAGGCACAAATATAAGAACAAGGTTGGCTTTATCACCACACACACACACACACACACACACACACACACACACACACACAAAACATTTGGCACATTCTTTAAAAAAACAAACAAAAACATTCAAATAGAAAAAAAAACACTACACCTCAACAAAAACAACAAAGAGACAGCCACGCGCCACTAATAAGGTAGTCATGACGGCACACAAATATAACCAATTGCACTTTTAAACAGCCTAATAGAATTAATGCATACATCCCAGACAACACACCCTTTCACTGAGCTTTGTTATTGTTTTGTCTGTTTCCACTCCTATTACGGAACGTTTCTGTAAAATTTACACGAGTGTATCCTCAGAGCCCACTGACACACCGAGGCCGGTCTGACAGAACGTGCTAAAGCACCCTTCTTTGTGTTGATGCTGTGTTACAGTGGCTGAGGCTTTGAATTGCTTAAAACATGAAAAGGAAAGCAGCCCTTCCCCTCTTACTTAAACTGAAGGCATCCATCTCAAAACAGAAGGACCTGGAAAGAGCAGGTGTGTAAACGGCAAGAGGATATCTCAGAGTGGACCTGATCCTTTCCTCTTGAGTCTCTTTATGCGCTGGGCTTTAGTCCATGTGCACGTAGCGATGGTCATGACGTTCCCACCGACGGCCCTCCACAGGAGCTGGGCGGTGAGCTGTGGCTCCCGGCTGCCCCGCTGCTCTTGTCCGCCTGCTTCTTGTCCTTCTGTTTCAGGTGAACTTTTGCATGTCTCTTTCTCTCATCGCTTCTGGCAAACTTGCGACCGCAGAATTCGCACGAGAAGGGCTTCTCCCCAGTGTGTGTGCGAATGTGTGTGGTCAGATGGTCGCTCCGGCTGAAGGAACGCATGCATATTCGGCACTGGAAGGGTTTGTGACCTGTGTGGATGCGGAGGTGACGCGTGAGCTCATCTGAGCGTGAGAAGCGTCTGTCACAGTTCTCTGCTGGACAGGCGTGCGGCCGCTCGTGGACAGGCGTTTTGCTGGGACGGTTGGGGTACTTCCGAGGCCGGATGGGTTTGAGAGTGAGAGTCTGAGGTGGGGGGTGGTGCTGAGGCGGGTGCTGCTGCCCGCCAATGAAACCTGGGTGGATTTGCTGCTTGTCTTTGAATGCTCTGATGGTCTCCAGGGGTGTGATGGGTGGAGGGTTGACTCTGATGGGGTCCATGGTCTGGAAGGGCTTGTGCTCCATCACGCCAACATCTCCCTGATGGTGAAAAAGGTTGTAGTCAGGGATCATGGAAAACAGGCTGCCATCCATGGGGGCTTTGGATGTGGAGTGATAGTCATTGCCAGGGTAGGCTAGAGCTGTGCTGGTGGCAGGGCTGTGGTGAAAAGACACCTGATCCTGGTATAGGTCGCTGCAGGTGGAATAGGCAGGCAGCGGCGGACCATACACCTGCTCCATGTCTGACGTCTGTCCACCCATGCTGGCTGCGGAGGACGATGTCTGCGTCGTTACCGTGCCGGGCGATGGAGAGACGCCTAAGATCCCTGCACTCACTAGACTGATGATGTTGTTGTCGGGGCACCAGCCCGAGCCACTAATTCCACCTGAAGGAGGGGTGTCGAAGGCGAACTTCCCCAGGTACGTGACGGTCTGCCCGCTGCGGTTGGACTGGAAGCTGGATCCATACTGAATCTCTGAGTTTGCCTTCTCACTCCCCATGCCCAGGTCCATGATGTTATCTAGACAAAAGCAAATCCAAAGACAAAACATTAGACATCCTCTAATTTCTGAAAAAATCTGAGAAAAATGTTGCTAAAGTGATGAGGCAGAATTAAATAAAAAGAAATTAAATAAAGAAGAAATGTAACTTTATCGTAATGAAGTTAAATCACAGCAATTACTTAATAAATCAAACTTTTCATCGAAAATTCTGATAAAGATGAAAAAAGAGGAGAAAAAAGGGAAAACTCTCCTACAGTTCATGAAGAAACGTGAACTCTGTCAGACCTGGAAGTTAAGTGACAGAGAGCTGCGCCTGAAAGAGTGGTGTGTGTGAGTCTCTCACTCTCTCAGATCCCACAAGCCCTCATAAATCAAGACCTAAAACACCCCCTTTGATCCAGTCATTGTGTCCCTCAGGAGGACAGCCAAACGGAGATCTGATGTCTTAACGGCAGGGAGGATTACAAGGCAGACGCCACATTCTATAACACTCAAGAATTCAAGACGCATTCACAACAAAGGACATCTGAAAATAAGTTTAAGTGTGTCCTCTTCTGTTTTTGTGAGGTTTTATTTGCACGTATCATGCGATTTATCAAACACACACACACACACACACACACACACACACACACACACACACACACACACACACACTTTTGGCTTGATCCAAATGTAAAAAAGCCTAATCCAGACCTAATATTTAGACATATTTAATATACTATTTATGTAGTTGTCATTCTCAAAAAAGATAAATATTTTTTAAATAAGGATATTTGTAAAAAAAAATTAACAAATGTTTTATTTCCTTTAACAAGGTGCAGGACAGAGCCAGTGCTGCCAGTTTAAATGCTGAAAAAACAATTGGCATTTTTAACCAAATATCCTTTACCACATGTGGATGTTAGGAACATCTGTGGCCTTTCATTTTAATGCATATGAAAAATATATGTTTTATGGATTTTAATATATTTTTTTCTCAGCCTTTTAAATTTTGAGGGATGAGATTTGAAATTGAAAGTTTTGGGCTCTTTCCGTTTCTCATCACTGGCACACCTGTTCAGTCACACCATGCCAATTGCTATTTCCTTTTGCTCCAAATAAAATAAAAAAATAAAAACACACAAATGTCTTGAACTGAATAGTTTATGTGGAAATATCAGATAATAGACTCAAAAAATTTGAAGTAAATCCATGTGAGTGTTTCTTTTTTATTAATAAAATATAAAATATGTACAATTGCCTGTATGAAAAAAACGTGTGTATTTTATGAACTTAGACTCGTATTTTTTGGCAGATAAGAAGGAGCCTTTAATTTGCCACACAGAGCGCATGAAATCCAAACGCACACATTATGTGATGAATAAGAAAACGCTTTTTTATTTTTAGATAAACACTCAAACTCGTTCAGTTATTTTAATTTGAGCATTAAATGCAATGACGGTATATTTAGAATAAAATATTTAATCTTAATTCTAATATCAACTTTACAACTTCATTCCCTCCATCACCTTTCCAAGCTGTTCTGATTTATTTAATGCCAAAACGTCTCTGTGACCCGTCTTTACGCGCAGGGCTTCTCCCATCAATTAAAGGATGATAATAATGTAAAATAAGCTTTTTTTATAGTTTGATCAATATTAGCGCTGCTGCAGTTTATTAAATAGAAGCCGGTGCATGGGGCAAAGCGCATAAAAGCGTTTCACATAGGAGAACGCACCCACACACGCCTACTATAAGCATGTTAACAGTTGTGAATGAAAGTCATTGTTTAAGTCCATGACCCTCTTTGACGAGTGGATATGAAATCTGAAGCACCGCGGTTTGACCACATCTTGTGCCAAATTCTCAGATTCCTGTCAAAACGCTTAAAAGGCTCAAAGCTGTATATTTCATATCGGGACGTTTCCTCGAGGGGATAAAATCACGCATCTTTAAATCTGACACCTCATCTGAGTTTTGAAAAGAGTGCGTGCTCTCACTTTTCAGGAACGTGTCACTAAAATTCTAATCAAATTATAATTTTGAACTCAAAAGGAAAACAAGCACATTTCCAAGATTTATATAGTGTTTTAAATTTGATTCTAATTCACACCAGGCTCCTAAAACGTAAGAGGCTGTTGCAGGAGTGCGCTTTTACGCGCAGCAGAATCAGAGCGCAAACAGGTGCTTCGAGCCCGGAGACAACTGTTGCCGCTCCTCGCACCTCGCAGTTTGAATCAGTTAAATAAAAAAGTGGACAAAAAATAAAATAAAATAAGAACAATGAAACTCACCTGTATTCATCTGCGAATAGTGGTTAATAGATTCCGTACTGGTGAAAATATTCATAGACGTGGGGATGTCCTCCTCCGGGTACAGACTGTCAGGGATCGTGTTTATTAAACTGCTCATGGTAAGAGGGATCTTGTCTGCCAGTTTCCCTGTCATAGCAGATAAGATTCAGTCCGACATTTAAAACAAAAGCGCGGCGCGCAGGTATCCAGGTGGCCACGCAGAACACCGGGTGTTCACGAGAGGTGCGCACAGGTGCTGGAGACAGGAGAGGCGCAGGTTGGGATCCTGTTGCTGTAGCTATCCAAGTATCCCGCGGAGGACGAGCAGCGCTGGTTATCTCCCCCTGTGCGCTCACGAGATTTTGTTATTAATCTGATCGCAGCGGACGCGTAGGGCTGCTTGTGGGGGGATTTGAAGTCTGTTAATCAATGGAGGTGGAGATGGTGGCGTTGGTTGAACGAGAGCCGCTCTCTTCTTGTTCTATTGGAGCTGGATAGGGGACTCCTGTCTGTCTGTATTAAAGAGGGGGATGGAACATTTGCGTGACGTAGATGACCATATATGGACATGGGCGATCAGGTTCAGGTTCTCCGAGCGTCAGTCGGTGGAAACTACAGTGGAGGCAAAGGGCTCCGACAGAGAGATAAACTTTACAAAATCCAGATGTCACATCCAGCTGCGTCCTTCTTCGGGACCAGCTTTTCCCCGTCCTTGTAACAGACACAAACACTGACTAACGGTCTTATCTTTATTATTCTCTGATTATCTTAAGCCTCTCTGTGCGCGCGGCCAAAACAAGAGCGTGTTTTGTCTCTAGTAAAAAATAATTTGTCACAAGTTAGAACAACGGCTCATTTGAAACTGTGTGGATAAACAGTGTGTTAATTTCAGGAGCGGGTTTCTTCATCTACATAAAAGTTCTGCAGGACAAAACTTCAGCATTCCCATTTTCCTCCTGGTGAACTTGCACACACTTTGTGCGGTCCTGGATTGCAGAACTGTGCTTCAAAGCCCTCCTTTCAATCCGCATCACTGTCACACAAAGGCCGTAATTGACGGAGTTAATCGTTTGTAAATATTGCAAAGCTCTGCACAGGCTTGCTTTGACTTGGAGCCCAGAGTGGCCCATGGAGTGGAAGCTCCAAATAAGGCAGTGTCCGGCCCCGCCCCTTCGCCTCTCTATTTGGACATGCGAGTTCCGGGTGAAGTGGTAGTGGAAAAGTGATCGGAAGCCACAGACGTAAAAAAACATCACACGCGCGCGCGCGCGCGCGCTCGCGCGACAGTGGACAAAAGCGTCATGGCTCGATTTTTTTAAATCAGTTAACCAACCTGTGAAAAAACAAGGTAATGCTGGTTTGTAATCTTATAAAAATACCCCCAGAGTTTATTTTGATACACAGAAGTTCAAAAATAGCCCTGGGGCTAATTTTATCATATAGTAATGAACTCATTAGTATTTTTGGACGATTTGCCTAAATAAAAATAACTTAACGACATTTCTAGATATTTTATTTAAGAATTTTGGTTTATTTTCTGAAAACATGGAATACCATGTCAGTGTGCATACATGATAAATTGATAGTACCTTAAAGAGTGTAAACAGAGAGTGACTATGTGTGTGTGTGTGTGTTGGGTTTCATCCAGTCACTGTTTCATCCCATCCGAACAGGCTCCTGCATCCTCACTAAAGACACCTCTGTTTGTTTGTCCTTATGGGGGTCAGTCCGCTCCTTTCACCTCGACTTGCAGGTCTGTCCCCACATGGGAAACTGAAAGTTGGCTTTTCGGACTTTCAAGATGACCTTTTTTATATAGTTTATAAACTATTTTGAGATTTTGATGCTAAAGTTGGCAGAATTTTGTGTAATCAAAGAAAATACAAGATAAACCCACTTAAAACCAAATGAAATAAAGTAGATGCAAAATGTTAGCATGACTTTTGACCTTGTCTATTTTATAGTTTCAAACCTTCAGCTTTTAGCTCTGTCAAACATTGTTTTTGGGGTTTGCATCTAAGTGCAGGTTAGTCCTGTTATTATAGTCCATTCTTTTCTTTCCATGTCGGTTGTGAAACAATCAGAATGGATGTCTGAGTGCCAAAGACAAGTGGAGGGTTATAGACTTAGCTATGATGCCCTGCCTGATATCAAAACTTTATTAGAAAAGTGTTTGTTTTACATTTCAACGGACACAGAAGTGAAAAATGTAGGGGGAAAGGAAAAAAAAGGTGGGGGAAAAGTTCACTAATTAAACAATAAAGGATGTAAAAGAATCTGCTTCTACGGCAAAACTGTAGCTACAAAACAGGTAAACAAAACTGTTTCTGTGTTTAAAAAAGAACGAAAGCATGGAATCTGCTTCTACTTGCAGAAAGAGAGAGAGAGAGAGAAAAAAAATGGGGCACACACAAAAAGTACAACAGAACCAAAATATCACTGCACCAACAACATGAGGATAAATACCAGTAACACTTTTTGCTAAAAAGCACATGGTAATAATTTACAGTGCATTTTGAGCCAACCACAGACTTAGGTTTTGTGTCAAAAATGCCCAAGTCCATACTTGTGAGAGCCCCATGTGAGCACCTGTAATGGCAAGCCTGCAACCGCCCACTCCTAGGCAGGCTGAGCTCGAAACCCAGCGGTCCGGGACTCAAAGGCACCCAACCATGGCAGAGACCTGACAGAGGCTGGGGGTTCAGACCCCACCAAGCAGCCACTAGGAGCAAGTCATCCGGTCTACACCAGTTGGTGTCAGCACACAACCCTAATTACCCCCAGAACCCTCAGTGTCTAGGTGCAGCTTAAAATTGGAAGTGGGCACCAGCACCCGAGGTGAGGCTGAGTGAACAGATCCTACCCTCCAGGTGCCGTCAAGTGTTCTCACCCCCAAGGCCCAAATTATGCATTTGTGTGGAATGACGTTGGTGGGAGTGTTTAATATGTAAATTACAACTGGGGTGTAGGCCGCCACTGGATTGCAGTGTAGAGAACCATACATATACCCCCTGAACTTACCCACACCTCAAGGCCTTCTGTGCGTTTGTGTTTGGTGATGTGATAGAGCAGGAGGAGGGGAATATGAGGATGGGGAGGAAAGACTGGGTGGCCCAAGCCCTCTCTGGGAACCAGCTGCCCCGCTGGCCCCCATAGGCACCCCCGTTTCCAAAACTCACCTGGGGTATGGAGACCCCAGCCCATTTAGTCATGGTCCACAGCAGCATCACAGAACATGTGTGAGCAGTCAAAGACAATTCTTCACTTGTCTACTTTCAAGATTTTGTTTTTGTAAAATATTTAGAGATTTTGATGCTGAAACTTGCAGAATTGTGTGTAATAAAAGAAAATGAAACACGATACAGTTCACCCACTTTAAGCCAAATGAAATCAAGCGGATGCTAAATGTTGGCATGACTTTTGACCTAGTCTATTTTAGTTTCAAACCTTCAGTTTTCAGCACTGTCAAACATGTATTTGGGTTTTGCATCTAACTGCAGGCTTGTCCTGTTATTATTGTCCATTCTAATAATAAGCAAACTTTGACCCGTGATGCTGATTGGTGGAAAGAGTGTTCCTCTGTTGTTGTGCATCTGGATGCAAACCGACTGGTGTGGATCAGGATTCATGGTACAATAGAGTCTTTCCTCAGGGAGGGGGTGTTATGAACTTCTGTGGTTGGAAAGCTGGCCACCCCAGCTGGAACACCTACCTGTAGCAGGCATGTTTCCTCAACTGTGAGATGTGCTCACCATGGGGAAGGCCTGCAGTGCCATGAGATCTCTGACTGCAGCGCCCGGCTCTTTTGCATACGGTAATTCCATGGAGGCAGAGGCTCATTTGAAAGGGCTGGGGAAAAGCTCTCGGGCAGTATGAATGTATAGTCAAATTAGTTATGTTTTTCCACATCTGATCAGGAAGGTTACAAAGGTCTCTTGCTGTTAGTGTTGGAGCTATAACATCAAACCTTCAGAGTTATGAAACTATAATCTTTTATTCATTAAAGCACTTCTACTGTTATGATGATCAGACTAGTATTTATTATCACTCTAATTACTGGCTCACTAAAGCCCAAATCAAGCTATTTGAGTTCAATGTATCCTGGCATTGTCATCTTGTAATATGCCTGTTCCATCAGGGAGGACAGAATAACCTGGTCATTCAGAAAATGCAGATAGTCAGCTGACCTCATTCTTGGAGCACATCCTGTTGCTGAACCTAGACCTGACCAACTGCAGCAACCCCAGATCACAGCACTGCCCCCACAAGCTTGTACAGTAGGCACTAGACATGATGGGTGCATCAATTCATCTGCCTCTCTTCTTACCCTGATGCACCATCACTCTGGAACAGGGTCCATCTGGATTCATCAGACCAGTTTTTAATAATGCGTTGGACAGTTCTTAACCCAGTTTTAGCCTTTTCTGCAATCTCCTTAGATGTTTTCTCTGCTTGATGCATGCCACTGATCTGACCCTTCTCACACAGACTAACATCTTTTCCACGACCACCAGGTGTGTCTTTCAAATTGGTTGTTGAAGAAATGAGAAGCAACTCGTTGCACCAGTTAGGGTTAAATAACTTGTTGCCAGCTGAAAGATAATCGCCCATGCAGTAATTATCCAGTCGGAGGCTTATACCTATTTGCTTGGTTTAATCCAGGTGGTGGCTCCTTTTTGGCTGGACAGTGTATTTACATGTATACGATGGCTTGTCAGGCTACTTGTGTTTAGGAAAGATGGGAAAATAACAGATGTGATCACATCAAGAAGTTTTTCTGGCTCTCTTGCTCTTGGCTCTCAGACTATGTGTTGTGACTGACTCTCAGCTACTATGATCTGAAAGTGTAGCTCAGCATTTACAAAGCTGACTGAGTTATAGCAATTTGGACCACTGGTGATCGATGGAGGAGACAATGATTACATAGGACACTGAGGTTGGAGCCACTAGGCAGAAGGCTGAGAGGAAGAGCAAATATGGAGATTTATGTATGTGGTGAACGAGGACATGAAGGTAGCTGGTGTGAGGGTAGAAGAAGAGAGAACTATGGAGACTGATGATTCACCTAGGTGAAAAGCCCAAAGAGAAAGAAGACTGAGTTATAACTATTTCTGTCAGCTAAGGTTGATTAGTATCTGGACTTGGGTTAACTCCATAAATCTCTTTCTGTGAGCTTCAATCAAATCCATCCAGTGGTTCATGAGACGTTTAGCCATGGCACAAAAATTATTGCCTGCGGCATGATGGCGTGAGATAATAAGGACACAGATGGAACAGGAGTGCAGGTCAGGCACTTTGGAGAAGGTAGATGAGAAGGTTTTCACTGAATTGTCTTATTAGAGAGTGATAAATGTTTTCAAGGCTTCTTCTTCCATCATAGAATAACAAAAGAAAACAATCTAGACTGAGACCTTTTGTGTGTAGGGACTGATTGATTGATTAAAACGTTTAATTGAACATAAGACAAAATATTTAAAAAAAATCAATGAACATAGTAGAAAAGAAAAGATATACCAATAAAAAAGAAGTCTTTGTCCAAAGGGAGTGAGAAGAAGCACGTGCTTATTCAATCCCACCCCCTTGTCTCACATTACTAACATACTTTACAAGTTACCATCCATACCTACACACACACACACACACACACACACACACACACACACACACACACACACACACACACACACACACACACACACACACACACACACACACACACACACACACACACACACATACACATACATACATACATACATACATACATACATATTAATATATATATGCAGCTACTAATGAGAGCATTGTGCATCAACATTTTATGGTACTAATAATAATAATAATAATAATAATAATAATAATAACTTAAACAACAGCAAAAATAATAATGACAATATCATAGTTTCCATAACCTCAGAGAACCTCATTTTCATATCCATTAATTATTATTTTTTTAATACAGTGATTTAAATTTGTTTATATTTGGACACTGTTTGTGTATTTCCTGCAGCCCATTCCACAGTTTCACACCACATACTGATACACAGAAGCTCCTTTTAGTGGTTCTTACAGTCATTTTTAAATTTTTAGTCCTTCGTAAATGACATCCCTCATCACTCTGGTTGAAGAGCTTTTGAATATTAGGTGGCAATAAGTGCTTACTAGCTTTAAACATGATTTGAGCTGTTTGATAATGAACCAGGTCTTGAAGTTTAATGTATTTTGACTGTAAAAACAAAGAATTTGTATGATCCAGAAACCCAACTTTATGAATGACACACATTACCCTCTTTTGCAATAGTGATAGGGGGTGCAGTGCATTTTTATAATTGTTTCCCCAAAGTTCTATACAGTAAGTGAGATATGGCAGAACTAATGAACAATACAGAATATGGAGTGACTTACAGTCCAACAGTTGCTTCATTTAGCAGAGCAAACCTTGTATCTGAGTGGGATGCAGAGGTAGGGATGAACACACACCCTCACCCTAAAGTCTCATTTGTCATCATCACACACTGGTGAAATTCATCTACGCATTTGACCCTTCCTCGTGGAAAGCTATGCAGCTATGGCTGCGCTCAGGAACTATTTGGTGGTTTAACCCCCCAATCCAACCCCTCACAGCTGAGTGTCAAGCAGAGAGGCATTAGGTCCCATTGTTAAGGTCTTTGGTATGACCCCATTGGGGTCTGAACCCTGATTTCCCAGTCTCAGGGCGGATACTCTACCGCTAGACGCAGAGAAGGTTATAAAGGTTATAAAAGGCTAACAGACAAATCCAGAATGAAAACACAATGTGTGAGGAAAGTAAGAGTGACATCCTGTGGTCAAATGTGAGTACTGCAGTCTATTTTCAAAACAAACAAGCGACTTTCTCACTGCTGTCCTGTGAGTTTCCTGGCTGTTGCCATTTACAGCTCAGCACCAGAAGATTCTAGATGAGTGAAGACCAGTCATACACGGGAAGGTGATAAGAAGATACATACTGTTCACTGTAATATTGAGACCCCCCCCCCCCCCACACACACACACACACAGGAAATTTGGCAGCCCAAGTTTATCATCTAACACTTTTGTGTTAGAGCAAAACAAACGTTTGTTGTGGCTTCTTGGGGGTACAAGAAATAACTTCTGGGCTGCTCCTTTTGCAGGTCAGCATACTGTCCACAACTCTGGAGCTTTTTACCGGCTGGTGTCAAATTAAAAATGCAGACGCAGTAGTGTTAGCCGAGACAGATTGTAAACAAAGGCTACGTCCTTCTTTGGCCTTTTAGAAAGAAAACAAACTGAACCTCCCAGCCGGCTGAGGAGGAAATCTGTTTCAATGTAACCTTCCTTCCACCATGTAAAATTCTTATTTATTGTACCTTTAATTAATTTGGCACTTATATCCCTTTGTTTATATTTTATTCAGCATTTACATCAATTTTAGTGAAAATGTTCTTCTGAGAATTATTTTTCTGTTGAATTTAATTTCTGGAGATTATCTGAAGAGTGGTTTTATGACCCACAGCAGGGTCCTGACTTCAACTTGGAAACCATTGTTAATGTCCAGCATCAGAAACTTGAATTTGACTCAACAACCTGTAAAAAGAAAAATGTGCAAAAGCAGAGAAATACATTAAACTTAATGCCCCTTTCTTTAAGCACTGCACCATGAACTCCTTCCATTTAGTTTCCTTTTGAGTGTAGTTTCAGTTGAAGTTCATTAGACTTGACCTCAGTCTGCTGTCTGTAATGCAGTGTTTTGTTTTGTATTGCTAGGCTGGATTAGAACATGCATTTAGGTTACAAGGCCAGCACAAATAACAAAAATCTTTACAGAGGTCAAAAGGTCCATTTTAACATTTCTGCTGGTGAAAAAAAGGAATCAGTCGTGTCTAAAAATGTACATATTCATCTAAACCTTATTCTGAGCTGGACTCAAATCTCCAGGTGGTTTAAGCTGCACCTATTCTCTGCAGAGAGATTTGCAGGACAATTACCAGTCTGTGGAGGCTGAAATAAAAAACATTATGAATACATTTATGAAGAAGACTAAATTATTGACAATCACTGAACAGATGCCACTCTTAAATTCAGCTTATAGCATTAAGAATGCTGGAAAGTCTCCAGTGAAACAAATCTCTCGTCATCATGCATATTCGATCACTGATTGCAGGTTAGGCAACTGAACTGATTAACATTTTTTTTAATTAAGGTAAGTCTGAATATATTAATAAAAAATATTAAATGCATTTCTCATATCATCAGGGGTATTAAAAGGCATATTTTATTTTAAAAAATTAAAGAGAGAAAAGCTTACATACTGCACAGCATTTAACTACAGCTGTCAGTTTTTCTTGATCATAATATTTCAACTCTCTTGACATTCGGAGTATAAATAAACACATTCATGGAAAATCGAGTGGCAAAACCCAGCTGTTTTGGCAGGATGTCTCCAAGACATAAAGAGAGAGAGGGAAAAATGCACAGTGTGTTTGGAAGTGCAGCAGATCTTGGCATTTCAATCTTGTGCTGATGGATTCAAGTAGGTGGTTTTTGGAAGAATCTTCTCCCACTTGGCATGCTTAACAATGAGTGTGGAATTATCCTCGTCTTGCCAGTTGTTAGAAATGCGATTTCATAAGTCAAATAAGATGAGCAAATCAAGGTCAAGAGCAACACTCAAACCGACGGATGTCTAACATTTTCTCAAATGCAGCCGGCTCTCTCTGGTCATGTGCATTGTTTTGGTTGTTGTTTGTGGACTTTTGAGTGCTGAAGTCTGGGAGGCAAACAAAGCAAACGCAGGGCAGTTTGATCAATGATCTCCCAGAGTTCACGGAGAGGGTGCATAGGGGTTTACCAAGGCTGGCTTAACCACCAAAGGAACAGAAACCTCTGGTACCTACTCCTGCCGAGCCCCACTGATGAGACACCAAACCAGGGTCAATCAAACCACCAACTAAAGATTGATCATCAGAACATCAAAGTCACTCATGTAAATCCAGCCTTTTTCAGACATCTGGGGTATTGATACAACCTATTCCCGGAGGAGAGCTACTGGTTAAAAACCAATATTCCTCATGGTGGGGGCACTCTGACCCACCAGCTACAAAGACCTGTAAAGTCTGAAAAGCATTTTATCGTGAGCGGGTTGAAAAGTTTACCCACACCATCCTCCGCAGACCTGCCAGGTGAGACCCTAGTGCAACTCTTTTAAAGTTCAAAACTGGTTCACATCCCAAAGTTACCCTGAAGGACACACAAACAGAGCAGCTTTCACTTCAGACACATCGAGAGCCTGAAAGTTGCTCATTGTTTCCATTGGGGTGAGAGTGGTCAATGGAAATATGATAAACAATTACACAAACAGCAAGTTCCCTTCCCTGGGTGCTCGACAGGCCCTGCTGCCCCTCCCCCCCCCGTCCTGTCACACTATAGAGTATTTTGGTTCAAGTTCCACTGCAGCATCGGGCTGAGCTGCGGTCACGGTTTCACCTCCCACTTCCTTTTTATGGTCCTGACGTGTTTCCGGCCCAGAATTAGAATTGACTCTTTCCACACAGAGCGGTGATATCAGGTCGGCTTCCTTCTCTCATCGACGCCGTTCGGAAACTATTAAGAAATCTCCAGCAAAGTCGAAATCGATCTCCCGATCCACCGGAACACGTGACAGAGATGAGGGGTGACATCAAAACCCATCAACTGGTGCAACACAAAGAGGAAATGTGTCTCTAACTCAGCAATAAGGCAGAAGAAAAGGAGGCGGATTTGTGCAAGCGTTGACTTAGTTTATTGCAGAAAAATGATGCAAAAAGGGGAAGTATTTTGTGTCATAAAGGTGATGTTTTTCTTCTTTTTTCCTTTTGAGGCATCTGAACATTCTTCAGTCTTTGAAGTTCTGGGTGAGAAACTGCACAGAGGCGACGGGCTCTCCCAAACCAAACCTTGTGATGAAGGCCTGCAAGTCCCATTTACCTAAAAAAAGTGACAAAAATATATGCAAATATTTTGAAGGAGAGGAGCTCAAGGTTTGTGTTCAGTTTGCTGCAAGACAAAGAAATATATATATTAATTAAAAAAAGCCATATTCTGAGTGCACTGTGAGAGCATTTCTTATGACCGCTCGGTCTGTGTTTAGGGATCTGAGGTCTAACTGAGCAGCACATGGCTCTGGGATGTGAGTCACTGAGAACAGCACTGCTGAAAATAAAACATGTTGCTGTAATGATGGAGGTGGGAACGCAAGGACGTATTGGCAAGAAGAAATGATTCAATCGCCTGGGCTGTTTTTTTCTTCCCTCCCCTTTTAAACAAACACCAGACGGCCATCCGGCTGGTATGACAATATCGCTTCTTAGATTTTTGACAAGCACTGATTCCCTGCAGTTTCCCCTCCTTTTTACAAAAAAAAAAAAAAAAAGACAAATTCACAACTATCATTCCAGGCTAAGAAAACCCTGTGTGCTTTAAACTTGCAAACAGATTCTACAAAGAAAAACCGACTGTCTGTATCTTCATATGTTTGCATGTTCATAAGACTTTTGCACTGTAATCCAGCGAACCTGTGACATTCTGGGATTTTTCCTGCGGGAAGTGATCACATTAAAGGCTGTCGAAGGATCGCACTGGAAAACTAGAGCCAAGTAGTGAAACAGTCCAAGTCTATCGAGAGGATGGACTCGCAGTCAGGGTCAGATCTTCCTGTGTCTGCATGGTAAAATCTCTGCTCCTGACCTTATGCTGCAGCTGTTTTAGAGGACTTTGCTCTCCCTGGTTTTATCGTCAGAGAACCAAATGTTTAATCCAGAGGAAATATACATTCCCAGTACATCAAAGGTGCTCACCAATCTAGAAAAACTCATTTAAAATTAAATTTCTCACTCAATGCTGCACATTTTTACACGTTTGATTGCACTGGCTTAGCCTATCATCTGTTGGCCTATCTTCCTGCTTGAAGCTTTAAACATTGAAGTACTTAAAATTTTATTTCTGATCTTCCTCCCATCTTTAACCTAAGACACCTCCGTGTGTCTGGGTTTGCCGTGAGGGCAGGTCGTGTTCCGAGCTCAGCTGCAGAACATGACGAATAATAACTGATAGATGAGCAGATGAGTACCTGAATCTCCCCAGGTCATCTCTGGGAATGAGGACTGCCTGCAGAGGGGTCGCCGATAATCATGTGAGGGCAATAGAGTCAAGTGACCTGTCTGTATGATAGGGCACAGCCCCAGCAGCCCCTTCTATCCTTTCGTTCAGCCTCAGATAGTGCACCGCCTCTGCAGATCCCTAAACTCCTCTGCATGTCCATAACAAGGTTACTCACCCCTCAGGGGTTATAGTTTAAAGAAAGCTGACAGGTGAGGTGGTTGAGACACCAACTTTACTGAGACGCAGCTAAAAAACCATGTGACAGATTTGAAATGTATGAAAGTGACGCGTAAAGATGTTCTCCTTCCCTGATTTTTGCAGAGAACATGCCTCACAGCAGTGTTAGGCACTATTTCCTCTAATAAGTATCAAACAGGGAGTCAAAATAAGCCAATGCTTGTAAAGCTTCACACATAATCCTGTCTAAAGCTGTGCAATCATTGGGCTCAGTCCAAAACAAGACAAATTCACCATCTCTGGTGCTATCATACTGGCTGGTACACTGCGAATGCCTCGACTTACAAGTGACCTTAAAATAGTCTGGTGCTTGTTTGTAGTGCAGAGACACGTTTCCGCCTCTCCCATCTGCACGCTCATGGAAAGGACAGATAGTGTGGGACCTGAGGGCGATGTTAGAGTCTTCCTGCCTCTCCTTTTGTTTCCACCTTGCGTCTCTGTCTGGGTATGGTAGGGAGATCAGGACTGCTGCGAGGTGACAGAACTGCTACATTTAGTGGTGTGGGCGGTGTCCCTGTTAAACCTCTTACAGTGTCTCAGAAATACTCAAAAAAACGAGGATCTTCATTTTTTTCTTGCAGTACAGTTAAAGGAGCCATATCAGAGTAAACCCTTACTGAATTTCTTCATTTTAACGGAAATAAAATCATCAGGGTTCAGCCATTTAACAATGTCTCTGTAACAGACTAGAGTGGCTCAGAGGTCCCTTAGATCGGTCCGGTCCAAACACAATACCATGACACCTGTATCTTAGAGTGATGACTTGCGTCAAATGTGGCTAGCACTCATCATACAACAGGATATGTTGCAGCAGATCATTGAGCCTTTAGAAGCATTTGAAAACTCTCTCGTGCCTTGGGCTAGAAGTTTCTAGCATACCGGCTCGCTCCCTGTGGGTGCCTGGTGGAGTCCAAGCCCCTGGCCTCTGCTGGGTCTCCACTGAAGTTGGGCGCCCCTGGGTCCCGGGCCACTGAGTTCCAAGCTCGGCCTTCCCTCGAGTGGGCGGCTCAGAGTGGGCTTGGGGGTTGGCATTATTATCTCCTGGGCCTCTGGCAGGTCTGTGGCCTCTCATACTCACTATTGACCACTCCTATAGAGAAACCGTCCACGCACAAGCACGCGTTTGTAGGTGCTCACATGGGGCTCTCATGTGTGGACTCAGGCGTTTTTGACACATAACCTAGGGCTGTGGTTGGCACTAAATGCACTATAAATCATTACAGCATGCTCTTAGCAAAAATGTTACTGTTAGATATCCTCATGTTGTTGGAGCAGTGATTTTTTTGTTTTGTTGTATTTTTGTGTGTCCCCCTTTTCTCTATCTTTCTCTGCAGGTCTGGAAATAGATTGTTGTATATCATTTGTTGGTCATTTATATGTACACCTCATGACTACAATCAGTCAGTGGAAGAGGATCGCAAGGTATTGAGTCCTGAGCACGACCAATGCACCACATTTTGATTGTGCTAGTGGAACACACAGCAGTCCCATTCTTTTGACCGGCCTCCTCACTCACGGTACCAACATGACATAACAAGCAAAACCACATTTGCAACAGTGAACAAAGTACTAAGAACAATACAACTCCCCCAAATAAACATTCATAAACACCCTAAAATAGAACAGATTAACTAAAAACATGACTACCCACAATGCACCTCGCCCACTGCAGCTCCTGCAACTCTCTGCAGCCAATCGGTCGCTACCAGTCCAACTTTTACAATAAAAGGGTGGAGTCTACAAATTAACTCTGCAGGTGTTACAGCTGCTGTGGGAGTTCAGAGTTAGATTTTTAGGAGTTATTTTGTCCAAAAGGACACCTACAGTCGATTAGGAAACACTGCCTTTTAACACTGGGTTTTAACTCTCATGTCAGTGTTACATATCAACTATATAACAATTTTTAGTGTTAAATTAACTATTGTTGGTGTTAAATGGACCAACACCAGAAAATTAACACTTTTGAATTTGCTGTGTGAAAAACATACACTCATCAAAATGTTCTTAGATGAACTCTGCCATCGTTGAATTTCCTTTTATAGTAAAAACGAGAAACTTTACAATTTGTCACACTAAAGAAAACGAAACTAACATGAAAGGCCTTTGGTTTAAAATATGTGATGTCATCATATACGGGTCCTAGAACTTTAAGAACTTTCCCAACACAATTTATAAAGTGTTCAGAAATATCCATGATGGGAACTGAAAGCTGTCATTCACTGTTAGGTGGTAAGAGCATCAGAGTTTTGAGAATTGTCAACAAGTGTGGCTCAGCAGTGAGGCGCGGTGCTCCTCTGACAAGAACACAAGGACAAAACTGTTCAGAGAGAATGCCAAGTGGCCTATGGCAACACCGAAGGAGCAGCAGGACTTTCTGGCAAATGCTGGTCGTTTACCACATGTGACAACAAACTCCTTCGTTCTCGTATGTCATGGTTTTGGGGCAGGGTGTCATTCTGCATTAGAAAATGTATGATTGGGAAGGGTATCTCAGGATGTGATGAGATAAAATATAATTAAAAAGATTGATCTTATTTGAGGGAGAATCTACAGCTGAAGCTTGGAAGGAAGAAAAAGAGAACGATATGACTAAGCTAACAAATGGAGAGCCAATAGGCACTTAGGCCAAAACACAGAGGAATGAAATAAAAACTAAAATATGGCAAATATTTAGTTTTTATGCAACTTTTCTTCTGAGTCTGTCGACAAAGTTTTTCTTTAAGACGAGGAGTTCAAGTATCTGGGTGTTATGAACCAACAGATCGGGTCTTCATCGTCAGTAATGAGGGAGTTCATGGTGAAGAAGGAGTTGAGCCAAATGGTCATGGTCTTCATTTAACCCTCACCTGTGGTCACAAGACTGGGAGCTACAGACATGGTTCTTAACCAGAAAAGGGTGGATAACCGACTCTGGTTCGGGTCAGAGGTCCTACCTCAAGTGGGGGAGTGTATCTTGGGGTCTTGCTCACGAGTGAGGGAAGGAGGTAGGGGCAGTCTCTGCAGTGACGCGGATACTAAACCAGTCTGTTGTGGTGATGAGGAGCTAAGCCACAAAGCAAAGCTCTCAATTTACCAGGCGAACTTCATCTCTATCTTCACTTATGGTCATGAACTGGGGGTGATGCGATGACGGAAAGCACAAGATCACGAATACAAGCCATCAAAATGAGTTTCCTCTGTCGAGTGGCCAAGTTCAGCCTTAGACATGGGGTGAGGAGCTCAGACATTCGGGAGAGCCTCAGAATAGAGCCACTGCTCCTTTGTGTTGAGAGGAGCTAGCTGAGGTGGTTTGAGCGTTCGATGGGAAAGCTCGCTAGCGCCTCCCAGGGGAGATGTTTCTGCAGCATTGAGAGTAACAACGTTATTTTTCAGGTAACAGAGTAATCTAATTAGTTACATATTCCATCGTTGCAACCCCATTACCATTACTGGGCATGTAAAACGCTGCTTTACTCCATTACTATATTGTGATTGAATGAATCGCAGCACTGTCAGGCTGTCTGAGAGCCACACCAGTGAAGTGTTGGTCGTGCACAAACAACCCTTGAGCCGACCGGAGCCAGCTGCAGCTGCACCCGCCATGCCACCCCGAGCCGGTGTTACAAACGGCAAAAATGAGCGCACATCGCCGAACACATCAGGGTGTTTGTTTGCTCATCAGAGATGAGTGTGTGCAGCGCTGCACACACTCATTTGCTATGAAAGCAGGGGCGTAGGTGGCGCGCGCAAAATGTCTGAGACAAATATTACATTAACATTATGGATATGTAAATGTTGGTCGGGGTAAATCTGTAAAGATGAGGAAAGAAGAATAAACAGCAATTCAGAATGGCGAGGAGAGAACAGGCAAGTGGATACCAAGTTTATGGCAAGACCTGTTAACATTTAATCAGCAATCAGACCTCTCTGTAATCCCAATTGTCTATGACAATAATTTTATTTATCCTAGTGCTAATTATATTTCTATGTCAAAATTGCAAATGACGACATCAACAGCTATGCTGTTAATGGTTGAAATTATAATTAAGAACAACCATAATAACATCTGCACCAGTAGGAATTAAGTCTAAGATATCTCAGAATCCCTAAAAACATTCCAGATATCCAAAAGGACATTTTTACTGAATGAACGTTCCAGATGTATCTGAAATGTTCGTTCTAGATAGTAAGAATCATCCAGTCATAAAAAATCTTAGATATTACAGAATGTAACCGCGTTACAGAACATTAAAATAACATCACAGTTACATTGCTAGTTTACTAATTACTTTTACAATATGGTACTTGTTTTAGAACAAGTAATTTGTAACAATAACTAATTATTTTTCTAACATAAGATTCCCCACATTGTGTTTCAGACATGTCCAGTCAGCAGGAGATCCCGGGTTGACCCAGGACACGTTGGAGTGAGACGACCCATGTTGGCCTGAGAACACCGGTCCTGCCGGTGGAGATGGTGGGGGTTGTTGAGGAGAGGGAGGTTTGGGCCTCTCTGCTGGAGCTGCTACCTGCGACCTGAACTCAGATAAGCAGGTGAAAACAGACAAACTGACTAAAAAGAAAGAGATGAGCTTCTTCCATGGGCGACCAGGCTTAGTTGTAGGAATAGATGAAGAACTTCATCATCCAGGAGGAGTTTGAACCTCCAGAGAGAGATCTCTCTCTGGAGGGTATCAAGGCACATCCTTCAGGGATGAGATCCCAGGGACAAACCCAAAACTCACTGGAGGGACTGTTCTCTCTTGCCTGGAACACTTTGGGACGCCCTAGAACAGACTGTCACTAGGGAGAGGGGAGTCTGGGCTTCCCTCCTGGACCTGCCACCTCTATGATGTTCCCTTATTAAATAAGAAGAGTTTGGATGAATTAGTTTACTTAAAGTTAGATTTTCACACAAATGCATCAATACGAAGATTAGTATTGTGATTACTTTCTTGACTGCTGACAAATTGAGCAACAGCAAATTTTAACTTTTATGTTTTTTCTATCTAAAAAAACAAACTTTAGCTGAATTAAAGACATTAAAAAAATATTATTTTATGAGGAAAGTAAAAAGTGAAGACACAAAACCTTTACCTAAATATTGAAAATAATGTAAAAATATTTATAAAACAAACTAAACAAATAAAAACCCTCAGGATGTTACCCTGTTTCTTTAATCCATCTGACTTTTGGCTGAAAATCAGACCTGCTGTAGCAAACAAATCCTGGCTCTCTTGACTCTACGCAGCTCTGATTAATGGTAGAGGCTGTGGGTGGGTGGTAGACATGGATCTGCCCATTACCACACTGCAACATTGCAAATGGCTTCAATTACTGCAGAGTGTGCTGAGCTGGCAGTACGGGGCTCCGGGAGGCGAGATGAGCAACGTGTACGATCCAGCAGCTAAAGCCACTGTGATCCGTTCATTTCACACATGATCACCGTGCGCATCCTCTCCTATCGGTCCACCACAAATAAATGAGGAACAAAGAAGTTGGCCAAAGAATGAGCGATCAATACTGCATTTTCAATGTTTCCCTGTTTTTTTTTTCTTCTTCTCCCCCAGCCAGTAATTCTGAACCTATTCAGCTCTTAATCTTCTGATTCTGCTGAATTTAGGGGCTGGGGTCAGGAGACGGGGGGTGGGGGGACGACTGCGAATGCGTGGCGATTCGTGCAAACTGAAACAACACCAGACAGCTTCCCCCAAGGCCTCGGGGCTTCCCTCCCAGCATTGCAACACTGTTTCCCTTGACAAATTGACTTGTCGGCACCAAACAGTAACAGGACATATGAAAGGCTTGCCAAGTGGCTGACAACTATCAGGAGGGTCTGAGCGTGCACCCCCTCAACACACACACACACACACTGCCAAAGGGGCAGCTTCCAGTCAGGGACAGTCTTCCTGAGCCAGAGCAATGGGGATTCCCTCCGATAACGCCCCTGTGCCCAGTGCCAGGAGCTCAGCCCCCCTGTAGATCCTTATGTAACGAACCAGCTGTCTGCACCAGTTCACTGACCCACATTCATAACCTTAACCCAGGAGGCACAGCAGACTCCCACGGTTCCTCGCAGCAGCTCTGCTCCACCTCTAATTGTTCGGCCCCTCTGGCCATCACTTATTACTTAAGTGATGGTCAGAGATGAAAAGAAAAAAAGACAACAAATCTGAAATAAAATTGAGTCAACGACTCCACTGCTGGAAGTGGAAAATGATCATTAGGAGCCCTCCACCCACGACTAAATGTGCTCCCTTCTCAAATCATGTCAATTAATGTCAACGGTTATGAAAAATCCTCTCTGTGTCACACCACATGGAGGGAGGACAGATGCTAATAAGTGAACATACTTAACGGAGGAGGTGGGGAGACATGGGATTCCCTCTGAGTGTGTATCTACACGGTCCTGTGGAGGCGAGTGTTAATGCAGCAGGTACATCACTATATTAAATAAACATAAAGAACATCGCAGGACTTTTATTCTCAGTGCTCACACGGCATCATTTTCCTCCATGCTCTTCATTAGGACAGTTATTCCCACAAAGTGAAACATTTGATTATCCGAGAGTGAAATACTTAATGTAATTTCCTTTGAACAGAGCAGACAGTTAGCAGGAGAGAGGAAGTGTGCTACAGCGGGAGCTGCAGATTGAGGATGGGTGGATCCACTCATCTCACTGGCTTTATTATCAGGATGAACTAATGTATTAAAGGCAAAATATAATAATAATAATCTGACATTCTTTTTTCTAAAAATGATGTTAAAATATTCTAAATAACAAACTATTTTTCATGATATTATTTCTTCAGTTGTAGAAACTCTTAGGTCTGTGATGAACGTGTGTGGGATTAAACAAAAATAGAAAAATAATAATTAAAAACAAAAAAACACCTCCTTTGACACTTCTTTTCCCAAAACTTTTAACATCAAACAGACTTCAGTCTAATGTGACTGGACTGTTTGCTGACAGAGCTGTCAGAACTTCAAACAGCAGAGACTGGCAGCACCACTCATTCATCGCCGCCGAGCTTGAAGTCTCACACCGCCCCGATCTCCCCTCAAATCATCGGCTGTGACCCGAGTAGAACCGACAGGGAGACACGCCTCCCGTGAGGTGCGGAGCGCCGTTTCGCACCTTCCCACAGACTTCAGACAAGGAAAAACGAAAAATAAAGCAAATTTTAACTGTAAACAAAACAATAAGTCTGCAAGACAAACAAGGCAGACTTCTGAGAATCGGAAAACAACTATTTGATAATGGTTTCAGCAACAATTAACGTTAGTGGCTGGACGTTAATCACATAGACAGGGACGGCTGACTGGATTTCAGGTGTGATAGAAGCTAACAGCAAATGGTCAGGTCAGACTCGTGGAGGTGTGTGTGGGAACCAGTATCACTGAACCCTCACCGACCTCATGAATGCGGCCTTTATTTTCTCATAATCGTCTTCAGATACTAAAATAAAACCTTAGAATAGTAAAACTAGACACAGTCAAAGTCTGAAATGCCTGTTAAATTCAGAATAGATTTTAATATCCTCCTTCTCACATATAAAGCTCTTTAATTATCAAGCTCCATCATAAATCATTGACCTGATTGTTCCATACGTTCCTAACCGAGCACTTCGCTCTCAGACTGCAGGTTTACTGGTGTTTCCAGAATATCTAAAAATAGGATGGGAGGCTGATCTTTTAGTTATCAGGCTCCTCTCTTGTGGAACCAGCTCCCAGCTTTAGTCCATGAGGCAGACACCTTGTCGACTTTTAAGACTAGACTTAAAACATTTTTATTTGATAGGGCCTATGGTTAAAATCTGATGTTAGCCTAGATCTGGACAAGTGGGGGAGTAGAGGGAGGTGGAGTGTACAGTCGGTAAAGACGGCTCTCCCTTGCCCTGCCTCCAACATGCCTCCATCTAAAAGGCTAGGTTATCCAGAGTTATCTCTGTAGTTATGCTGCTATAGGCTTAGACTACTGGAGGACCCACTGACCACTTTTCACACTCTACTACTTTCTCTGCTCTTTAACTGTATTATTTCCTGCAATTTCAGCTGTTAACTTTATTTTTTCTCTAAGTATTTTTCTCCCCAGAAGAAGTTACAATGATGTTCTGCTGAGCTGTGGTGGCCTCATGGAGGGGGCCATCGTCTTGAACACTGTTGCTAACCATTTAATCATTCTCACTCTCCTGATAATAACATTTAACTTTCCTTGACTTTGAATGTGCTACTGCTAGTTTACCCGTTTAATTATAGATTCACTAGGATAAATACAATGAAGTTTATCTCTCAACAAATAGAATATTTACTAAGAAATCACAATGTAACCATAGAAACGTTACTTGGTATATATGTTGTATGTGTGTGTGTGTGTGCGTGTGTGCGTGTGTGTGTGTGTGTGTGTGTGTGTGTGTGTGTGTGTGTGTGTGTGTGTGTGTGTGAGTCTGCTCTGTCTTCTCGATCCCCAGTGAGTCGTGGTGGATGGCTCTTTATACTGAGCCAGGATCCTCTGGAGGTTTCTTCCTGTTAAAAGGGAGTTTTCCTCTCCACTGTCGCTAAATGCTTGCTTAGTATGAGGATTGCTGTAAAGTCAATGACACCAGTCAGTGACTTGATGCTATTTGCTGGGTTCCTTATATAGGAAACCGTTTTCTGATTGGCTTAATGAATTGACCTGTATTGGAATGTTTATTATGTGAAGTGCCCTGAGACGACTCTTGTCGTGATTTGGCACTATATAAATAAACTTGAATTGAATTGAATATTTCAAACTAAACTAAATTAAATTAAACTAAGCTAAGCTAAGCTAAGCTAAACTAAACTAAACTAAACTAAACTAAACTAAAAAAAACTAAACTAAACCTTACCACGGGAGGATTTCTCCTGATCGGTGAGCGACACCAGAGTGTCAGGAGGCTGCTTAAACAACATGAACTGGTAGCGGTGGAAACCAGAGTTCTGAGGTGGTGTTGGCTGATGGTAATCTGCAGACAAACAGAAAATAAACAAAATCAAATGTTAGTCAATACAACTCTTGGTAGGGATCTGGGTTTACACCAACAGCAACAGGAGAGAAATAACCAGGTATTGTGTGCAATTAATTAAAATAATTAAAAAATTTAATTTTTTTATACGTGCTTTAATAATCTTAAATGGTAAATGGCCTGTATTTGTATAGCACCTTCTTAGGGTTCTATAACCCCTAAGACACTTCACAACACAATCAGTCATTCACTCATTCACACACACATTCACATGCTGGTGGGGATGAGCTTGTATGTAGCCACAGCTGCCCTGGGCGCACTGACAGATGTGAGGCCTGGCGAGCACGCCACCGGTCCATCTGACCACCACTAGTAGGCAAGGAGGGTTAAGTGTCTTGCCCAATGACACAACAGCAGCATTCTCTGGTCAGAGCCAGGATGGAACCTGCAACCTTCTGATTAGTGGACAACCCAATCTACCTCTTGAGCTACTTTAATGTAATGATCTGCATGTTTGTAAGTCATACTCGGGGTAAAAAAGCTGGGATGCACCTGTTTCAGGAACTAGAAGTGAGCCACATCAGAGGAGAGCTGAACACTGTGGGTTTGGAGTCTCATTTCCTGATTTTGGGACATTTCACCTCTGATTGGTAGACATCAATGTGACTCTACCACTGACTCTTTTTTTCACTACAATGTTGACATTTTATCTCTACAAATGGCACAAGCCTGAAGGAGTTCTGCTGTGCGGTGGAGTTGCTAATGCTAACGGTTAGCTTCTACCAGCCGGGACGTTCTCTGTGGTCTCCCAGACGTTAAACCAACAACAGCCTTCCCCGTCGTGAGTCAAAATGGATGAGTCCATGAATTTTAATTGACAGTGTGATGTAGATCTGTCAGGCTTTTCTAATCCTAGAGTTTTGCCGTCTATTATCTATCAAAAACTAACACAGCAGATAGGTGTAGGAGACTTTTTTTCACAGCCAGCCTGCATGAAAAATCCTGAGTGACCAATTATGATCAGAAATAATCACAAAAAATGTATTTTCAGTGTTCCACGCCTTTAAATAAGAGGTGATTTGTCCAATTTTATTGTGAAAATAAACAATTGAAATGCAAATAAATGCAGCTGAATTCTACGAGGGTTGGTAGATTCAGATTCTGATACATCTTATTAACCCTCCCTCTGCCCCAAACCCCCCATGGGGAAATTATGTGGTTACAGCACCCAAAAGACATATAAAAATAACAGTGAATGGGGATTAAATTCACAATCAAATGAAAAATGCAACAATAATGACAAGAGGAAAATAGGGTGTTATTGTTCCAGGTAAATATTGAAGCTGTGGTTGTTACCAGTGAGAGTTGTCCCTTGAATCTCTCCTTTCCTCAGAGCATTGCCCTGGAAATTCAACACATCATCAGTCAAACACATTATATAAATATATATATAAAAAAACCTTAATGACTCACACTTGTTAGTGATCAAAACATAAACTCATACAGGATGCTTCACTATTAGCTCAGGTTAAGTGCATGAAATAAAGTTGGCATATTAATATCTTAATAAAGAAAAAACACAGAATCAGTTCACAAGTTAATTAAAGCACCGAGAGAATTTCCAATTTCCCATATTATTAATTGTTTATTAACTGTCTGTTGCTTGGAAACAGACATCAAGCTGATTATGAAGAGCAGGTACTTTTCCTTTTTTTAAAAAAATAGCTTATATTTGTTATGTTGAACTCCCTCATCCTCAGGAAGCACACAGTCACTGAAAATGACACACCGACATGTGTCTTTAATAAACTTGGCTATTTACAAGATGGCTGCATCATTGAGTGGGAGGAAAATGACTAAATTTGTTGTCTGTGAAATGGCCCAAAACCCACTTGAAGTAAGAATGGAAGTCCCCATCACTAAGGAGGAGTAAGGATGTGGGCTCAGCACCTATTTGTGTCCTGATTTCTCTGCCCACAGGCTCCCCCTACAGGACGACAGAGGGACTGTGTTACTAGACAGCAAGCTGGGACAAAAGGAAGGGGAGGGCAAGGGGGTTTTCCCCTGCTTGTTTGTTATCTTTAGGCTAAACTTTCAGTTTTGCTGAGGACTGGTTAAAATAGACCACACAGAATGTGAAAAGAGAGACTTTAAGACTAATCAATCCTATGATTTAGATTTAAGAAACTCAGATTGTGGAAGAAAAGACTACAAGACTTTTGATTTATTTTTACCTCAATTTCTAACTGTGTGTACAGATTAGTCATGAAAAATGAACCACAACAATCAATATTTGAAATAACTTCAGCAATAACTGTCCATATCGATCCACATTGATGACATTTTTACAGTTTAATGATCATAAACACATAGGCAGATTGATTTGGATGCACCCCCAGGATGTGTTGCTTAGTGAAGCATCTGTCCTTTGTCGTGCATCTTCTTATCTCTAATCCCATAACTGCTGTTAAGGATGTTTAGCAGAAAGTATTAAGTGTTTACTCTGACTGATACAGTTCAGAAGATTAGCTTCAGCTATGAGCATCTTCATCCACAGATCAGTGTGAAAAATAGCTTTATTTAGAAATAGCAAGAGTCCTGCAGCCTGCAGGATCCAAATCCATCGCCATAGCAACACGTAGTCAACATTTGAGCATGCAACGTTTTCCCACATCTTAATGCTCGGCTCTCACTCATTTTCTTTGGCACCCCTTGCCCTTTTAATTTCAGCATAGAACACAGAGTTTAAACAACGGTAGAGGAATAAAATATTAAATTCTGCCAAATTCAAAAGCACAGGACTGGAGTATGCAGCTCTAACATAATCACAAGAAGTAAAACACTGAAAAAACACTGCTGCCAGGAGTTTATCATCTGTTCCACGGAAGAGCTGCTATCACATTATTCTTTAACAGAGCAGGGCCGTAGTAGGTGGCAGACTTTTCATGCTCACTGGAGAGAGATGGACTCGCACTGAGCTGCAGGACCCTCGGACATGGTGGGTGGTCTTCCTCAGGGACCGTGTGGAGGTGGCGACACGAAGTTCTGTCAACTTTATGAGTGACATCTTTGTTGAATTTTCAATAGTTTGTGTATAATTTTATATACTTAGTGACACAGTTTAAAATGTTAATTACACTGTGATGCAACACTGACACAAATATTTACGCACAGCTTAAAATCAACAAAAATCTCCAATCAAGATTATGTTTTAAAATAAATCTACACTCCTAACATGATTTATTTCTAATCAGAAGGTTAAAATGCTGATAAGATTATCAATGATGGAGCCCAATGCTGATATTTTCACTGATAAAACTAAGAAAATGCAGGAAATCAAGAAACAAGATCATCTCTAGTCTAAACTTTCCTAAATGAAATTTCAGCACTTTCAGGGCGAGATTTCAATCGTTACTTTGGTTCTCATTTATACAAGAACAACTAATTTCAGTGGCACTTTCAAAACCTTGAAAATACATTAATTTAGCTTTTTTAAGGATCTGAAGCATCATGAAGCAAATGCCTTGCCTCAACTAGTCTTTCTCCCTTTTTGCTGTTTCTTCAGAAGTGTTGTGAACCACCACCTCATTGCATCTGATTGTATTCAGTGTTTTTGTGTTTCAGGTGTGAAGATGCTCATGAGGAATTGCAATAATTACATTAAGTCAGAAGCACTAAACTTTAAGGTTCTTTCAGTATTGGGTGCACCTTAAACCTAATTTAATGATTAAGTTAATTTTCCTTGCATATGAAATCAACCAAACACTTTATTCACTGTCCTGAGCAGCCTCTGTGTGGATTCAGACTCCCTAATGGAAAAAAAACCTGAATGACAAACCAAAAATTCAAACTGAAAATTCTGTTATACCTGCAAAACAAAGACATTTAATGTATTTAATTTTATTTTACCATATCGTCATTTAATCTAATGGTTTCAGTTTCTATTTAATTTATTTATTAATTTACCTACTGATGATGATGTTTAATGTGAGTAAGTGGGTTCTGTTTCACCTTCCTGCAAAGATAAAAACTGAAGGGATGAAAAAGCAAAACTGATATTTATCATCTCATCAAGCAGAATTTGTCATTGCCCCTTGTCCTCTAGCTGTGACAACGAGGTCACATTGATCAGAGAAATGGAGATAAAACCTGAAATGATCAATCTGATCTCTGCATTTCTACGTAAATGAGACTGTCTCTAAAGCTAAGTTGTTTAAACAGTACATAATACTAATACTTTGGACACAAAGTGGATCGGGATGCTATTTGTTAAAGATGGGACCGATGATCGAGACATTATGACAGGAAGCATGTGCTTTTGGAGATGGCCTTCAAAAAGACAGAGCTCCAGCAAGCTGTTGTGCAGCTGACCCGGACCTCTGAGCAGCCTGAGAAAAGCAACAATGGAAAACACATGAAGTCATGGATTCAGCTCAGAAAAACAAATACAGAAAACACATTTGGTCCAGAAATCATTTTACCCTCAAAGTTTTCTTCTTTAGTTTTGTTCAGCGCATTGGCTCAACCTCTTCAGCTTTATTTCAGTCCTCGCTTTGTTGTTCATCATAGCAAAGCTTGCTTTCATGTTTCACCGGCTATTTCACACTCTGGGTCAAACAAAGGCAGAAAGGATCCCAAACAACCTACACAATATGAACAATTTCTATATAATGTACAGTGTTGGGAGTAACGTGGTACAAAAGTAATTATTTACTGTAATGCATTGCTTTTTGCTTTAATGTGGTAATGTAAGGCATTACAGGGAAAGAAAATGGTAATATTTACTTGGTACAATTGTCAGTAACGCGATAATTACAATGCATTATTAAACCCAGAATCAAGATGTGGGTTTCCTAAAAATTCAAATTGCATGAAGCCTGAAAAAAGATCCAGTATCCACATATATTACGTCATTTATGGACTCAGCTTTGCGGGCAGTCCATGAGCAGAGAAAACGCATGTCACGGTGCGGGCAGGGGGTTTGGACCCGAAGTGCAGAAATCCAGAACACACAGGCAGGAGTGGTTGAAAAAACATAAAATCCTTTATTTTAGAAAATAATCAAAATCCAAAGGAAGGGAGGCAAAAACCTAACCACTAAACCAAGACTAACAAAAAGCTCACCCACTAAGCAGAAAACCAGAGACTAGTACGGAGGGACAAAACAACATTGACATAGACAATGGACCGACAAGACAGAGTGACAAGACAAGGTTTTTACAAACAGAGAGGAGCAATAAGGGAAACAGGCAGCAGGTGTGTGGAGTGAGGGCTGGAGGGAAAGCAGGTGAATACAATTATCTAAATGGGGAACAGAACCAGAGGAGGGCAGATAAACCTAAAACTATAAAACACAAAACTAAACCTAAAGACTGAGGGCCAAAAATAAACAACTAATAACTAGACGGATAAGGAGGACTAAATAAAGATTGATTAGGAATGGGGAATGATTAGAAAGACACCTGAGGGAAGTCTACAGAGGGCTGGGGATAATAATGGGACACAAGAGGAAAACCTGGAGTGGGAACTGGAGGGGCTGGGGAACAAAGGGACACAGAGTATGACAACGCAGCAGTAATGGCTCAAATACTCCAGCTGCGTCCTGCGCACGGCCGCTGTTTTATTCACAAAATCGCTCCACCAAGACAAAGTAATTTGTTTGCAATCGTTTATATCAGCCCATATTCTCTGGTACTTCATGTACTTTTCAGCTGAGTTCATAATCTGCGCCCCGGTGATTTCAGCTCACTGCTGCTGGAGCGCAGCGCATATTAAGCTTTTTTTTTTTTTGGCGTTCAGTAGATCCCTTTGGCTGATTAGTTAGAAAGTAGGAAATCTAGAAAACTGTTTTTCTGGAAGACGGAGAAAACATGCAGCATGCAGGAAAGTTAGAGAGAAAGGGCAGGAAATTATTTAAATAAAGTCAAGAAAACAAAACAAAGTGCTTGAAAATAAGAAAAAAGTAGGTAGATTTATCCCCAATACACATTTTTACCAGTGAAAATCAATAATATATAAGCATTTAATATTTATGCATGTGATAGAATCAGATCACCCCAGAAGTCACTCCCACATCCAGGGCCGTATCAAGGCATTTGAGGACCACGGCAAATATAGGCTTGGAGCCCCTACCACCTCACTCCCTGCTCAGTTAATATAAGATGGCAGCGTGCTGAGAGTACAGATTGTTGTTGCTTTTATTTAATAAACAATCATTTTAAAGCACTGTTATTATATCTGCCTGTTTTTAACAGCAATCCTAGCTCAGATACCACATCACAGTTTTGAAGTAACTTGCCCAACACTGTTAATGTAGAAAAAGCTGTGCAGCGAAGCTTTTCCTGTAGGTCATGTAGAAGCCTGACACAGCAAAGCAACAGTTTTCTGTAAGGCATCTGGACAAAGGCAGACGGGTGTCAGACGTCACATGAATCAGAATTAGAGTTGAACGTTCTGTAAACATGATCAGAAACATTATTTGTTTTATTTAATAACAGATGACAGACGTACAGCCAGCTGATTCACGACAGGTGTTGCTCACCGTGTGAACGTAAACTTAATGCCTCCTCAGCTTCAGAGTAAAGGATGAGCCGTGTGTTTGTGTAACATCTAAACATGAATTCCACCAGGAATCCTCTGACACAAGCCAGGTAGGAGTCCACAAAGAGGTGGTGGGTGGGTGCAGGGGTGCGATTTCAGCAGGAATACCCACTTGCCCAACAACGCTTCTCCTTCCTCATGTGGGTGAGTGCTTCCCTTTGTCAGCAAGAGTTACTCATGCACTTCCTTGAATACCTCCCCACCCCCCCACCACCCCACTCCTTGCTTACCCTGTAAACCCACACCTACGACAATCAGCACCCACGTTCCTCTAGTGCAGCTCTGAGAGCATCGTTCTCCCTTTTCCTTGCAGTCAGGCTAACAGACGGGGAGAGAGAGCATGACAGATGGTGTTCACAGCTCTATTTCTGAGGCTGGACTTGTACCGCCACAGCCCCCCCCCCCCGCATATTCCACTCAAGCCAAGTGCTTATGACTACCTCCTCATCGTTCTCACAGTAAATCAGCCCATTCATTTGCAGGGTTATTGAGAATTAAAAGTGTGTTCATCGCAAGAACCCTCAGGGCTTGCAGGTCAAACACACACTGTGACAAGAGGGAAATCAGTGTGACTTGATTAAGAGAAGAAGGCATGGTTTTTTTATTTGTACTTTAGCTCTCATGTTGCTGTGTGCCAGACTTAACCGACTAAAGACCCAACTTCAATAAATTAAAAACACCTACTTAGTCATGATTCTTGTGGTTCTCTGATGTGACCAAAGACAGACAGCCAGGCTTTTCACCATACCCGTCTTTCGTTTTGATGTGTTCTCGTCTGTTTTTTATTGTGCTTTGTACAGCTGTGATGCTGGTGGCAGTTTCTGTGCACCCACAGGCAGACAGACATGGAAACATCAGCGTTTAAAACCTATTTGGTGTCCAGATTCAAAAGTTGTTTCCGTGACCACATTTTCCTGCAATGACACAAACAGACCTGCAGACACAAGTTGATAACATTACCAGAGATATTGTCACAGCTGATAACCACTGAAGCAAATCCTTAAGCTGAAACTGGTACCTCATGGTATGAAATCACATTTAAATGGAGATATTCTTAACATCTGCACAGATGTTTTTAACCAGTGAAATTTATGACATTTGTCACCTCTGGTTAAAGTTAGGCCATACTGACATCTGGCTGGAACAGCTTTTGTGTGTTTTTGACAATGCACGTGTGTCATATTGTCAAGTGGTGGTCCTGAAGTTTCCCCACAAAAGTTAATTTTCAGCACTTCAGAGTGTTTGTATACACCGTCAGACAAAATGACGCACACTACTGGTGCAAACCTGACATCTTAATCAGATGTCTCAAACTCTGGTTTTCATCCTGCTCCAACACAAAAGACTGACAAACCTGAATGAGAGCGTCGTTTCTCAGCTCTCTGCAGCACATTAAAGTTATTTTTCCAACAGCACCACTCAACTAAAAATGGTTCAGTACAGCCTGGGTTAACATAGATAAAGTTAAAGTCCCATTAGTTGTTGTCACACACACTGATGTGTGTGCGAAATTTGTTCTCCGCATTTGACCCATCCGCTGGAGGAGCGGTGAGCTGTAGACACAGCTGCGCTCGAGAACCATTTGGTGGTGTAAGGCTTTGCTTTCCACCATGTGGGCAGTTAAATACTTTGTGAACTACATTGGCGGACAGAAAATCATCATTGAGACACAACACCAGCCGGTTACCTTCCTTAACAGTCAGCGCATCAGAGATGGTGTGGTGACCAATTCGCGAATCGCTTCGTGGCTGCTGGCTCTTCAAAGTTTCGACATCGAGGTGCGCTACGCCCAGAACCGACGTAGCCCTCTTGGCATGGGTTTGGCTGCGTGCCAACACTGCTCGGACGACGCCATCGCGTCAGTCCCGCCAGCCAGGCCCCCTCAGACTTTTCTAAACCATCACTTCTACGACCAGAACCTGCGAACTCACCTGCTTGCAGCATTCTCGTTCGCACAGGCATCTCTGGAAAAGTCAGCTGAAGGCAGAAAAACTTATTACGATAAGAAAGCCTCACATTCCGAACTCGATGTAGGTGACCAGGCCTGGTACTACATTTTCGCTCCCAAAACGGGTAACAACAATGCGACCTCGGGGAAGCTGGCTAAGAAACTTTTGCCCAGATGGTCGGGTCCTTACCTGATTACAGATAAGATCTCTCCGGTCGTGTATCAGATCAAGATCGCCGACAAAAACAAGGCGCCCGTCTACAAATGGGTACACAGGGACCATATCAAACTGCACAAGGGTCCCACAGATTTGGCCGATACCAATAACAACAATCCACCGACTTCAAAAGGGGGGTGATAAATACGTCCCGTGGGTTCCACAGATTTCTGTCTCTGGTTACACAAATTTGTTTGTTTGTGAGTGTACATGGTTGTCTTTCCTGTTATACGTCACGTGCAGACTTAAGGTGTGTTGAGACGGACGTGCTGTGGGCTCCTGGAGTCAGGTAAAAGGCCAGGTAACAGGGAGTGGGTTAGGCCACATAGTACTGTTGTCCAAACTTTTGTTTTTTAATCTTTACTAATCACAATTCCTTAGGGGTACATTAACATGAACATGATTACTAACCACTGATTTACATTTTAGTGCTGATTTACATTTCTGTTTTTTTATAGTACCTTTGACCAGTTGATTTTTACAGTGAAAATTATGTTTGTGATTATCAATTCTTTGATTTATCCTACGGGGCTATAACCAATTTTGCCCCTGTCCTGACACAAGTATTTACAGTGAGGATTCACTGATACCAGTTAGGGTTTCTTTCATTTTTCTGCTTCTCGCATCATCCCTTTTTGCATCTAACACAGACAGGGTTGCATCCATTTCTTCACTTCATGGGTAATTACACATAAAACTAACACATAGTACAAAAGGCACTCATAGGTTTTTATTATTTTTTATTTCTTTGATGACATGAAATGCACTTTTGTCGTGTCTACATTGAAGTGCCTACACTGTGCTCTCTCTCCTCTGCTGAGCTTGTGAGGATCCTGCTTCCTGGGGGTGGATCCGTGACTCGTCATCTGCATCGACTACTCCTGGGTGGTGCTCCGGCTCGTTGGCCTTGGTCGACTGTGGTTCCGGCATGGCTGCTGGGACACCTCATTCGTTGGGATTACTGTCAACTGCTCTTCCCTTTTTGTGGATTACGATAAGAACTCTTTCCAAGTTCAAATTTTATTTGGCATATTACCCTGCCAGCGGATACAACAATCGATTTTTAATTGGAATACTACCCTGTTCGTGGATACGTTCAAGATTTGCTCCTGCTTTGCTTTATTGCCCGTGAGGATATGAAGTTGCTGTTGCTTCGTTTATGGCTTCCATGGGGAATAATTAATAACCTGCTGACTTGTGTTCTTCCTGAGGAGTATGCGAGACTGTTCTCCGGCGTGGGGTTCGTGCCTCACCACAGATGGCTGTTCCCTTGGGATCACATCCAGTTCTGTTGTCAAGATTCTTCATAACTTGGGTTTGTTCAACGACCAAGTGGTCTCTTGAAGGACCACATTGACCTTGAAAAGGGGGGATATGTAAGGTTATGAAGTTCATTGTTTTGAACTCCACACAGCTGCCCCCTGTGCACAATAACACCCGTGTAGAAAAACCAAGGTCGGGTGTTCCTCAGACTGTTTACATTCCAGGAGAAGAGTCCGAAGGAGAAGAAGAAGCTTTACTTAATCAAAGTACTTTATTTGTGATTAAAATTATTAAGCAAAACAGATGTTGATCAATAATAATCAAGTGAATGATCTGTGAAATAAATATGTCATGAGTTATGTTTAATGAAAACAGGACTATTACACAGACAGACTGATTCTCATCTCCATAGAAACGCATGACACATTGTTCCAACCAATCAGAGCTTTCGGCTGCCGCAGGAGAATCTGGCTTGTTGACTTAAAGTATCCAATCCGCTTTACTAAAACTTTCAACAATTCAGAGATATAAAACAAGGCAACGCCATTTTAAGTCAGTTCCATTTTGACTTCAGTTCTATTCACCGTCATCCTAAAGAAAAGCACAGCCTGGCCAGATGTGTTTTCTTCTTTAAACTAAGAACTATGAAGCGGGAGATTTTCGTCGTTTAACAACCAGACGACATCCTTTCAAAATAAGAGCACCTGCCATCGCCGCCGAACGGTACCGGGGTCGACCCTCCAGACGGGCTTTGAAACGTTGTGATCGCTGCACCGACAGCTCCAGCGTACATCCGAGGTCTCCAGACCTGGCATTTCCTGATCTACCTGGGAGACCCCCACTGGGTACGTACATGGCAAAATAGCGGCTCATGTCATCACTTTGTAAGCCTCGTGATATCTAGTCATAACAAAGACGACCAGATTCATTGACGTCAGCCTAGAGAGTCTGAACCATACACACACACACACACACACACACACACACACACACACACACACGCACCAACACAACATCCGAATCCATTTTCATCCATCACAGAGTTAGTCCTGGTAGATTGTTTAGAATTTATAATTCAGAAATTAAAGATTCTCAAACGATCCCATCTCTCTCTCTTTTCTTATCTCAAAGTCAATACAGAGTGTTTAATTAAACTTCCTGATGATAAAAACAGCCTATTCTTCTGTTTATAAAAAGTGAACTACTTCCAGTGTATTAAAATACAACTCTAGATAGTTACATCACTTCAATTCCGTTACAGTGGTTTAACCCCCCAATGCCCCCAAGGCATTGGGTCTCATTTTCTTCAAAGTCTTTAGTATGACCCAACCAGGAATCGAACCCTGATTGCCCAGTCTCAGTGAGGACACTCTACCACTAGGCCACTGATCACTTCAGTGTAGTTGGTTTTCCCTGGTAAGGGTGGTGAAGGGGACAAAAATAGCACAAGGTGAACAGTAAACAATGTGAAGTGATCTGTATGCCAAAAAGAAACACAACACAGCATAAAAATGAAGGCAATCATGAGCATTCTGTTTTGTCTCCAGCTTTTTGTCAGACTCTAAACCCGAAAACGACTGCAGGCAGCAAGGCAGCACACAGAGAGCTCCAGCCTGGCTATATGTGAATAGGAGTGGGCAATCTACGGTTGTCATTCAAATGATCTCTGCATTTTATTGGACAACAAACACAGGGCGTACTCACCGCTACGAATGACAGCCAATGATGCAGTCCCTCATACACTGACACAAACACATCCTTTTTCTAAATAAATGACTTAAGTATCTCTATCTGCTCTTGACTAAAGCAAAATCCTATGTCTAAATAGTCCAAAGTTGATGCCAAAGCTGTTTCAAACGAGCCGCCACCATTTTAGTTGTTTCGCTCAGTTGTAGGAACAGACTGCAAGCAGGCCCAGATTAATGCACAGGCTTGAAATGGCGTAAGCCTAGGGGCCTCATGTGTTTTGGGGCCCCCATTGGCCAGCTAGCAGTGGAACTGGATTTAAGCAATGCAGTTGATTTAGTTGGTTCACTAAGGGATTATGTGGTCAGCCTGCGGGATGATTTTGAATCATCTGAAAATGCTGTAAAAAACATGTCTCCATCTGTCTCACAAACTTACAAAGCATCTGCTTAACAAAGGAAAAGAAAAAAACATTCAGATGAATCATCTGAACCTTACAGTGTGCGACCAGGCCGAGACAACTTTGGGACAACAGTATTCATAGCCATCATAGATTGACTCCTTGCAGAACTGGATCGGAGATATGATCCCTACAAAAACATCCAACAAATGTTTGGATTTCTGAACAAACTGTCATCCATTGCCTTGGAAGATCTGTGTAGTGAAGCTACAACTTTCCAGGAAAAACACAGAAGTGATTTAGGAGTAGATTTTGCAGAAGAAATTGTACATTTTAGAGAATATGGTAAGGAAACTCACAACAAGGAAACCTCTGCAATGTTACTCCTGAAGGATTTGAGGGAAAAAAAACTACAGTGTTCCCTAATGTTGACATTGCACTGCGACTTTTTATGACCCTGCCTGTGACCAATGCCGGCGGTGAGGCTCTTTTTCAAAACTGGGACTGATTAAAAACAGACTGAGATCCACAATGGGTCAAAACAGATTAAATAGCCTGACGCTGCTGTCTCTAGAAAGTGACATTCTGCAGAAACTGGATTTTACAAGCCTCATCGATGACTTTTCTACCAGAAAAGCAAGGAAGGCGAACTTCTAAAGGTAGGAACACATTTTGTTCATGTATTGCATTACTGTTGACTATGAATGTCTGCTGTAGACCTATGACAAAACTATTACCTCCAAAATGACAGGCCTGTGTATTGCTTTAGTCTAATTGCTGATGTAAGCTTGTGTTCAGCTGAATCAAGAGTTTTGTGAGAGTACAGTAATGTACTTGTTTGTGTATTTTACATGCTGTGATGTGGCCTAATGGGAGTGAGTCTATTTGGTGTCTAGTTGTTGATGTTGCTTTGTGTAAGCTACAGTTTGTGTAGCAAGTGAGTTGGCTGACCTGCTATCCAAAAGTCAATCATTTAGTTTAAGGTGTGTATCAAGATATGTAGTGTTATACTACTTAATAGTATAATAGCTGCTGTGTGTACAGTTGCCTTGTATTTTTCTTAACGGTTATTGTAGTGCTAGCTAATTTGTGTGGAGTGTGGGCCTATTTAGTGAACGGTTGTTGCTGTTGTTGTTTATATTTTCAATAAAGAAACTTATTATGATAATTGGTAGTACTACTTCTACTACTACTTCTACTACTACAACTATATGCAAGTGATTTGAACAATCTAAAGCGGTTCTTGAGACCCGAGACCTAGGGGTTTCCTGGGGCGACATACAGTTTTGTCCTTTAACACCAAAATTTGTACTTTTTCAGTCATATTTGATTAATCATGAATGAATCATGGTTAATTCACAAATACCCTATGATTAATTTGATTAACATTTTTATTTGTTTGACAGTCCTAATTAAAATAAATGTTTTAAATTTATTTATTTCAAACAAATAAAACAATACATATAATAATTTCCAACTTAGATAACTTATCACAACCATAATTGTTTGAAAAGGAATAGGAAGAAGCATACCTTATTTCACCTATCCCTAAATCAATTTACTCATACTTTAAAAATTTAAAATATCACAATACAACAACTTCTGAACACAACATCACAATACAACAACTCAAAAAGTATCAACATCAATTACAACAACGTTAATATATATTATCACTACAGTACATATACAGGGAGTGCAGAATTATTAGGCAAGTTGTATTTTGGAGGAATAATTGTATTATTGAACAACAACCATGTTCTCAATGAACCCAAACATCTCATTAATATCAAAGCTGAATGTTTTGGGAAGTAGTTTTTAGTTTGTTTTTAGTTTGAGCTATTTTAGGGGGATATCTGTGTGTGCAGGTGACTATTACTGTGCATAATTATTAGGCAACTTAACAAAAAACAAATATATACCCATTTCAATTATTTATTTTTACCAGTGAAACCAATATAACATCTCCACATTCCCAAATATACATTTCTGACATTCAAAAACAATACAAAAACAAATCAGTTCAATTCAAATTCAAAAATACTTTATTAATCCCAGAGGGAAATTGATTGATGTAGTAGCTCAGGATAATAATAATAATCAAGTCATCAAAGAGTTGTTGTATATTACAATGGCTGTTGGCAGGAAGGATCTCCAGTAGCGGTCAGTGTTGCAGCGAAACTGAAGAAGCCTCTGACTGAAGACACTCTTCCGTTGTCAGACAGTCTTGTGAAGAGAATGCTCAGGGTTGTCCATAATTTTCTTGATTCTCTGGAGAATCCTTCTTTGCATTATCTCCTCCAGTGGTTCCACAGTCATCCCCAGAACAGAACCAGTCTTTTTTATTAGGCTGTTGAGCCTTTTCAGGTCCCTGCTTCTGATGCTGCTGCCCCAACAAACGATGGCTGAAGAGATTACACTCTCAACAACAGACTTGTAGAAGATCTGCAGCATCTTGCTACAGACATTGAAGGACCTAAGCGTCCTCAAGAAGTGCAGTCTGCTGTGTTCCTTCTTGTAAACAGCTTCACTGTTCTTTCTCCAGTCCAGTCTGTTGTCCAGGTGAACTCCAAGGTATTTGTATTCCACAACCACCTCCTCTTCTTCTCCCATGATGGAAACAGTGTTTGACTCCACCCTGTTTCTTCTGAAGTCTAAAATCATCTCCTTTGTTTTGTTCACGTTCAAGGTCAGATGATTGTTTCCACACCATGCCACAAAGCGCTCCACCAGCTCTCTGTACTCAGCTTCCTGTCCATCTCTGATACACCCGACAACTGCAGAGTCATCTGAGTATTTCTGTAGATGACAGGTCTCTGATTTGTACTGGAAGTCTGAGGTGTACAGGGTGAAAAGGAATGGTGAGAGTACAGTCCCCTGTGGTGCTCCAATGTTACTGATCGCCTGGTTTGTTGTGCAGTTCTTCAGCCTCACAAACTGTGGTCGGTTTGTCAGGTAGTCTTTAATCCAGGTGATAGTTGAGGCCACCACCTGTGTCTTCTGGAGTTTCTGGCAAAGTACATCAGGCTGGATTGTGTTAAATGCACTGGAGAAATCAAAGAACATGACCCTCACAGTGCTGCCTGCTTTGTCCAGATGACAGTGGATTGGTTGAAGCAGCTGGATGATGGCATCTTCAACTCCAACCCCATGGCAATAAGCAAACTGCAGTGGGTCCTGCTATGTCCTAGTTTGCTTATTCAGGTGGACCAACAGGAGTCTCTCCAGGACCTTCATGATGTGGGATGTCAGAGCAACCGGTCTGTAGTCATCATTGACTGATGGGCGAGTTTTCTTTGGAACTGGAACAAGGCAGGATGTCTTCCACAGGACTGGAACCTTCTCCTGGGCCAGGCTGAGGTTGAAGAGGTGCTGCAAAATCCCACAGAGCTGCTCTGCACAAGCCTTCAGTACTCTGGGGCTGACACCATCCGGACCTGCAGCCTTGTTCCTGTTCAGTCTCTCCAGCTGCCTCTTCACCTGACTTCTAGAGACAAATAGGTGTGAGGGGGAGGTAAATGGGGCAGCAGCATCTCCTGACTTGGTTGAAGACCGATTTATAGAACCAGAAGAGTCCATGACTGCGTTAGAGGACAAAAGAGCTGGCGTGTGACAGGAAAATGTTGGATCAGAGGAAGATGGGATGTCTGATTGGCTGGGGACAGGTGAGAAGGATGCCGGGTTTGTTCCTGAACTGAACCTATTGAAGAACTTGTTCAGTTCATTGGCTGTGTCCAGGCTGCCATCTGTGCAATCCTTCCTCCGCTTGAAGCCTGTGATCTTCTTCATGCCTGACTAGACATCTCTGATATTGTTCCTCTGTAGGTTGTTCTCCAGCGACCAATATATTCACCTTTCTTTGCAAGGACTCTCAAAAGCCTGCCATCCATGGATTCTGTCAGTGTTTTGATCTGTTCACCATCAACATTGTGTGCAGCAGCAACCACAGCCTCCCAGACACTGTTCAGAGAGGTGTACTGTTTTCCTTCCTTGTAAATCTCACATGTGATGATGGACCACAGGTTCTCAATGGGGTTCAGATCAGGTGAACAAGGAGGCCATGTCATTAGTTTTTCTTCTTTTATACCCTTTCTTGCCAGCCACGCTGTGGAGTACTTGGACGCGTGTGATGTAGCATTGTCCTGCATGAAAATCGTGTTTTTCTTGAAGGATGCAGACTTCTTCCTGTACCACTGCTTGAAGAAGGTGTCTTCCAGAAACTGGCAGTAGGACTGGGAGTTGAGCTTGACTCCATCCTCAACCCGAAAAGGCCCCACAAGCTCATCTTTGACGATACCAGCCCAAACCAGTACTCCACCTCCACCTTGCTGGCGTCTGAGTCGTACTGGAGCTCTCTGCCCTTTACCAATCCAGCCACGGGCCCATCCATCTGGCCCATCAAGACTCACTCTCATTTCTTCAGTCCATAAAACCTTAGAAAAATCAGTCTTGAGATATTTCTTGGCCCAGTCTTGACATTTCAGCTTGTGTGTCTTGTTCAGTGGTGGTCGTCTTTCAGCCTTTCTTACCTTGGCCATGTCTCTGAGTATTGCACACCTTGTGCTTTTGGGCACTCCAGTGATGTTGCAGCTCTGAAATATGGCCAAACTGGTGGCAAGTGGCATCTTGGCAGCTGTACGCTTGACTTTTCTCAGTTCATGGGCAGTTATTTAGCACCTTGGTTCGTCCACACGCTTCTTGCGACCCTGTTGACTATTTTGAATGAGACACTTGATTGTTCGATGATCACGCTTCAGAAGCTTTGCAATTTTACGACTGCTGCATCCCTCTGCAAGATATCTCACTATTTTTGACCTTCCTGAGCCTGTCAAATCCTTCTTTTGACCCATGTTGCCAAAGGAAAGGAAGTTGCCTAATAATTATGCACACCTGATATAGGGTGTTGATGTCATTAGACCACACCCCTTCTCATTACAGAGATGCACATCACCTAATATGCTTAATTGGCTTTTGAGCCTATACAGCTTGGAGTAAGTTAACATGCATGAAGAGGATGATGTGGACAAAATACTCATTTGCCTAATAATTCTGCACTCCCTGTACAAATCAGTAACCCTCTTGTCTATATCTGGAAAAAAAGTTATTTTTTATATAATATCTTCAATTGCACACAATATCTGCAGATAAGACCTAACAAGATGGATGAGAATGTTTCGCTTGGACCAAGCATTTTTGGTCCCGAACAAGTGTAGCCTATGGGCCCATGTACACCTGAATCCTCCCCTGAGACTGTTCGGGCCTGCTGAGGCTCCAATGGAACATGGGTAGCTTGAAAAGCAAAATCCTTTTGCTTCTGCTATGGTCTGTCTAGATTTCTGGGCTAAGAAAGCTCTGGAACAACCAGAACTTCATCATTTGCTGCTGTGGCCCGCAGACTCTGGAACTATCTCCCCCTGAGCCTGAGATCAGTGGACTCAGTGGTCTCCTTTAAAAACCAGTTGAAAACTCACCTGTTCAAGCTGCTTTTGTGTGACCTTCATCACCCTCTCCTTATTCTGCTCTTTCTATTTATTCCACCTGTCCCAGCAATCATCTGATTTCCCTCTTTCCTATTCATTTTCTCTCTCTTTCCTTACATTACAACTTATTTAATCACAACTGAAAAATGTTTCTCTCATTTTAAACATATTTAAAAAACATATTTGAAAATTTTTTTATACTTCAAATTTTTTTTGAAGCACCTCATGATTTTTATCTTGACAGGCACTATATAAAAGACAGTTTTCTTTCTTTTCTTTCTTTAACTGCACCTCTGAAACAATCAGTGTCTGGCAGGTGCTGACATCACATTTCTGGACTAGGTCAGAAAGCTAGGACACCAGGTACTGAAAAGTTGAGGGAAAGTTGGGGAAAAATAATGACCAAGGCTGTCAAATCAAACTAGTACTGGCACTTTTAAACTTTTCATGTCAGCGTACTGGTAGTTTATGTGGCCATTTATCAGTCAAAATCTCCTAAATTACTGAACAGAGGTCATATGACCCCCTCACTCATACAGTGGAGATCCGCCTTACCCCCTTACCAATACCGTATGTACAGAATTGATCTAGATTGCACAAAGTTGTGATCATCTTTCAAGAAGTCGACAAGCTTTGTTGAACCAATTAAGCAACACATTTGCACACAAAATGATCATAGCCAGTTCGATACTACCAAACATAGTTCCATCTCTATGGACCTGAGCTCGTAATTAACTGCTAGTGTTTCTACTTTCTTGTTATGTTGAAGAACACACTCTGAGTTTGTTGAGGCATCTTTGTGTCTGGCACTGAAAAGACACTCAATGTTATGTCCCGAGATGCCCCTGGAGATTCATTTGTCACTCTGTTCACCATGCTGCCATGGTAATGTAATCATTACCATGGCAGCATGGTGAAGTTTTATATTAAATGCTGACAAAGAGCCAGCTTATGTATCACTGTAGATATGATGGTTATGTTGACGTGTGCTTGAAGACATCCTAACCCAATGCCAATAGGACCTCAGCTGGCTCCTTTTGATGTGGAGAAGCAGTGGTTCTTCTCCAAGTCCCATAATGTGTTTGCTAAAGATTGATAAATGAGCTCCTCTCCCGATCTCCAAGGTTGTGACGTTTGGGCAACTTGTATTTGCAATAATTGTTTTGATCACTGCCCAAAGTTCACAACTACAGATTAGGGTTGGTAGACTTAGTTGCCTCTTCACCATTTCTTCACCCTTTCTGTCACTCTTTTGATTGAATGTACTGACGGGAAAGATCATGGATATTTGCCCACCTAAACAGTTTGAGAACACTTGCACATTTTCATCAAGTAATTTATCGTTTTAGATTTCTGCCAATGTTTATCTAATCTCACCTCTTTCCTTTTGAACCATTGTTAGATTCCAACATGACGTAAACACCGTACATAACACAGGTATGGTATAACAGTCTGGTTGAAGAAAATCCCACCAGCGATTAGCTTGGCAGGATCAAATGATCCAAGTGTAGGAAGGTGAAAATGAGTGGGGGAGTCACCCATGATCTGCTTCAGTGGGTCAACCAATTAACCCACTTAACAATGGCCTCCTGGACTAATGGCTTAAGAAAGACTCATTTGGTAATGAACTTGGGTTGGAAACACAAACAGTCCAGTTATTAACTCTTCAGACATCTCTGGCATCAGCTGACACACTGTAATACACTAAACCCACACTCATTTAGGAAGCTCATTAGTAGGACAGGACTATTACTCAAGCCACTGACTTAAGAAACGGCCACTCAGACTCATTATCTCACCCATCTATTCAGTCTAATTTGTAACTTAACCAAGTGGTCGTGGTGGTCATTTCATTCTCACAGAGCAGATTGGGCCCAGCAGGGCAGAGATGAGGCCACACTAAGAGCAATCTATTAAGGTAATATGATCCAAATTCTTCCTTTTCAGTTTCAGTGAGTGTGTAAGGGAGTTATGGGTGCTGATGAGTCTGTACTTTAATACTGTTGAGGGAAACCCAAGCCTGAGTTCCCAAGGTAACAGGCTGTTTGAGTGGGGGCTGGCTGACTCATTTAAAGGGAATCCTGGAACCTGAACAACACTGCCCACTCGCCCCGCCCCCAGTTTCATCAGCGCAACAAGCAAACAAGGTGCTGACATGTCCCCATACCGGGCTTCCCACCAACGGGGGCGGCAGTGGAAAATCCCTGCCTGAGCTTGCACATGAGTAGCATCAGGAGACATGTATGCACAGCCGCGAGGCCTTGCTCTTCCGAGCCTAGGGGGGTGTTCTGCTGGCAAAACCAGAAAGAAACAAACCTAGATGGTTGATAAAGCTGTGCCAACAAATACCTCCAAGAACATGACATGTTCTGAATAAAGGTGTAACAAAAATCTGAGGGGGCAGCAGTTAGGTATGGTAAACTGTCAACTACGCAGAATTAAAGTAAGTTGAGGAGGCAACGGTGACACTAAATAAATGAGTAGAAGAAGAAAAAGCAGTAAAAGGGAAAATGAAGAGGAAGGAGGAGTAGGTGGACAAGAGAACGAACTCTTTGTCTACTCGGTTAATCTAATCATTGAGAAATTAAAGGAGCTCAACAGGCGTGTAATTGATCTCCTAATTATTTTTAGGTGAGTCTGTTCTTTTGACTTTGGAAGGATGGGGAGCTTAAGTGAAAGTGGGAAGGAAAACTTTGATGCAAGAGCCTGCAATCCGCAACAAATAATAACAAACAGCCTCAATTTTCACCTTGTAGCGAATAGTCAGTCCTACATATGAACATTAGTTACACGGAACAAAAGCAGCATCTTAAAAACAAATCCCAAAAGCTTTAACTAATTATTTCAAAAACAGTGCACACCCTCAGTCAGCAACCCTGCTGTTTAGTGTGGCTGTTTGATTTGCTTCTGTCCAGTTACATCTGCTGATAACTACAGTTCATTCAGTGTCTTTAGTCATTAACAACTGAGAGCTGGTACAAAGGGATTTAAGAGGCAGCATTACTGTTTTGAATCACTGGATGTTTAATTCTTCTATTATAATTGAGGCAGCAGCGAGACAGAGGTTATGGTAACTGCTGGAAACCTGTCCCACTTCACAGAAAGGTTAATGAACCTTACAAGTCCTATGGGAGATGGAGTATGCTGTTAATTTGACAAACGTGGGAAATAAATGCTTTTATGCTTTTATTGACGGTGACCAATAGCGGCCTTTGCTGGAATGAAAGGTTTTAGTCTTTTAGGTGCTTTGCTGTGAGGCAAAACAATAATGTGGAATGCATTTGTTGGAAGAAACTAAGTACATAATTGTTTGAATAGCAATTTCAGGCCAAAAAAGCATCTTCATTATTAATTCCTACTTTTGGGGAACATATACTGTGCAAAAATGTGGAGTAACTTGTTTCATGTTATGAAACAAATGCCTTTATTTGGAATACATTAATGGGGATGTATAATTTTTAAAAGCTGTATTTTAAAATCTACATATTTCCACATTCAGTTGTATGCACCATTGGTCTGGATTTCATTTTGTAAGGGCATCAAGGGTATAAATGCACTGGAAGCTGGAGTGAAAAGCATGCAACTTTGTCACTGATTTCCTACATTAGTCTGAATTAAAAGGAACTGTTGTAAAACATGACTGTTATATGTCTTTATGGTGGTTTCAGGTGCTTACAGAAAAAGAAATGTTCACTGAATCTGACAAAGGCAACAATCTGGACATAAAAAGTTCTGTTTCCACACCTCCAAACATTTAGGAGCACACTATAAGTCAAACTAATCTGTACATTTCTAAACTAAAGTGACATTGGTAGGGTGTTATCACATGAATATGATGAATGAAATTACTCAGGTGCCTATTCTTTTATTTATTAGACATTTTGTGTGCTTTACTAGGTTGCCTAAGCGCTTAATGAGTCTATATAATAATAATAATATTAATAATAATAATAATAAATATGGATCATATCAATATATTATTGTCACAAGAACGCATTCATAGCAACTAAGGGTTGACTGTTAGAGGATTTTGCTTGACCAGTGTGTTGACCTTAAAAACATGGCAGCCAGTGGTAGAATTACATCTATCACAACACTATTGTATAACATAAAGAGAACATTTAATTAAAGGGGACATATTATGTAAAATTAACCTTTTAAATCCTTTTGTGCTGCCATGTGCATCTCTACTGTCTCTGTAAACAGTCCAAACACCCACCCAGTTTTTGGTTTTTCAAAAACTCCTCATTTGTGACATCACAAATGAGGAAAATAGCATAGAACCACCTCTCTCTCACATGCAAGAAAAATATGCTGCTGGAGGAGCAGCAGCTCAACTTTGAGCCCCTCCCAGGTATTGACCCTTTGCACCGACGTCACCTAATCACGTGTGTCAACTATGGTGGATGGCAAAAGCATGTAAACAGTGAGCGACATGATTACTAGACAAAGGGAAAAGTAGAGCCTGAAATTGTTTTTGCGATCAAAACAAAAACAAAACTCCTCCAGCATTCCTTCAACTAGTCCATGCCCGGTTCAGTTTTCAGAAGAAGTGGCACATCTAGCCGGGGCTCATAGAGAGCGGTATGTTAACTAGCTTACCAACGTTAGCTTACGTTCTCTCTGCAGCTGTTCACCGATGTAAACATGTTGCTGTCTTTGCCTAAATTCACCCCGCTGGATTTATAACTTTATGTTATAAACAGCGTTTCAATTTACACCAAAGCTGATTTTTAAAAAGTCCGGATCCCTACCAGCTTCTGTTGCTGGTGGTGTTACCGGCTTCAGCCGCTGCTCTCACACCGGAATGAGAAGATCTCTGAACGCCGACGCTCATATAAATAAATAACATAATTTTAACACATGTAATCATACACTGGAGCTTTAATATTGTTAATAATTATCTCGCTTTACACTACAGTGGTCGGCACGCAGCCTTCATGGTGAAATACCCATCCATGAGGATTATCAATAACCCTATAAACACATCGCATTTATCCCTGTTCCTGTCTTCCTCGTGAAATAAATGAACGTTAATCTTACCCAGTAAAAACATGTTCGCTGCAAATCTGAGGCCTGCTAGTCCGCTTGATTGATTGATCGCTGCAGTCCATCTCCATCCTCAGTCTCCATAAAAGTTATTAAAAAACAAAACGAGTTGAGTTTACATCCTTGTCTGTTAGTGCAGACAACCACGCAGCAAGCTAAAACCATTTTACTGTCAAATCAACTAAATAAAAACGATAATAGGCTACAAACTGGCTTGTTTTGACTAGCTTCACTGGAGTTTCAATGGGTGTAAACGGTCTTTTTGCCGTCCATCATGGCGAAGGGGGCGGTCACATGAGTGGCATGATGTCACGTGCAAAGGGTCAATAGGAGCTTCTTAGCATAGCAGCCTGAGTGGGAGATTGCATGGGCGTGGCCAGCTTGATCTTGTCAAGAATAAAACAGATTAAACTGCTTTACATGAGAGGGATTTTTTGAAAATAACTTCCTGAACATGTTTGATCTCAACCATAGAACTATTATAACTTAGGAAAGAAAAGTCACACACCACTTAAGAGAATCAGGACACTTATGAGAAGGTTAAACCAGCAGGTGAGAAAAATCTTTGCTCCAGTTGAGGTTTTGGGCCAAATCTTCATTTTTGTTCTTCACATAAGTAGATTACACAAGCAATGATTTCTTTTTGAGGAGCTCGAACACCAGTGAGATCTTTTCCAGGAACGGGTGATCATTTAGCAGATGCAACACCTACAAACAGGACAGCTTCTTAAAAAGCCTTTTGGTTTTGTGTGGTCTAGTAAGAGAATTACTAACATTGTAATCTGGACCACTCTAACACATCTGTGTGTACCCACAGCTGCGTTCTTTCAAAACCCCTTTTCTAGCAAGTAAACTCACCCTGGTTCTCTCCCAGCTACACTATGGGCACTGTTTTCCCTGCCTGCATGCACAATGCTTGCCACAGGAACACACATGAATACAAGCTCCACAATCCCTCTTAACCTTTGACCTTGGCTTATTGTTACCTGTGAGCAGCACTGTTGCAAAAAATTAATAAATAATAACATGTACAAGTATACCGCACAGCCCTGCAAGCTGTTTGTGCTCTGCGAGTATGGAAGGCAGGGGAGGAGGGAAGGAAAAGAGGGAGCTATTTAATCCCCCCCAAAGGAACTCCCCTCTCAACCCGTATCGTGAACTTGCAGGCAAATCGCGTTGCTGGAAGGCACACCACACACACACACACACGCTGCTGTCTTTTTAATTTCATCAGCTGAAAGAAATCTATACAGTGCTTTGGAATCGGACTGAGCTGCGCCGAGAAGTGAACTATACAGCAACCCTGGAATGTAAACAGATTCCTCGCAAAGTGTAGCATAAAAATACCGCGTTGTAACAAACCTCGTGGCTATGATAATGGTCAATAGCACAGATCAGAGGTCTTTCTCTTTCTTTATTTTTGTTTTGGTTGTTAGTCTGACAGCATATCAATAAGCAGAAGTTGAACAAGTTCAGAGAATAATTCAGAGGAAGTGCTCCAATCACTCTCATTGTATTTGTGGATGAAATATAACGCTTTTAACGTCATTACAAAAAGCACATATAAGCTGCAATCTGCACAAAACGGCCTAATCCGTTTTCAGTGTTATTAATTGTCACACCCTCAAAGCAATGGTGGGAATGGGCTCTTTATTTAATATCAGTAAACAATTGCACGCTACTCTTACTATAAAGTACTCACAATTGTAACATTAATGGACGTCGACAACATCAACATGGCTGCCGCGGTGCGAGAGAGGCTTTAATTTCACCTCTTCGAGCCATTTGAAAAATGAGATTTTAGCTGGATTTTGGTTACTTTTAGTTTACTTTTAAATTGCAAATCACAATCAGTACTTGGGAGTTAGACAGGCCACCATAGTATCTGCCAACTTTGCAGTCATAGCTGTCACGCTTAATTATCATGCCAAAATACAAGAAAATATGTTGGCTTCAGGAGGTCTTTTGTGAAGTCTTTGTTTTTGTGTACAATTAACTGCCAAGCATGCTATATACTTAAGTAATGGCTATTTTAGGTGAGCATAATTGTTAGTGAGTTGTTTTTATCAGCATGCCTCGGCTCTCCCTTCACCGTGCCATATCAGGAGACACCCCTGAGAGGAAGCTTTTTCCAAAGCTGCAGCCCCGACAGCCCCCCACTAACCCTGACATTTGTTCATTTTCCTACCCCTTTTTACCTCCTTCTACCCCCCAATCTCCATATCTGTCAAAGTTGACCAGTTTACGGGGGTCAGGTAGGCTGGCTCCATCTCGCCCTCTCTCCCGCCCCTACACCTGTACCCGCATGCGGCCCGGCCGACTGCCAAAGATCCTGCTTTCCTGACTGAAGTGAATGGGGGAGGGGGGAGGGGGTATGACAAAAGACGACAGCTTGTGTGGGGGAACATTGTCTGCGGCTGTGACTAGAAATCTTTTCAGGAAAAACAGGATTTTATACACAATGGCCGTGGGTGTGAAGAAAGGGGGCACATATTAAAAGGAGTGCCTTTATGTGTGCCGAGCTTCAGATTTTTAAACTGCATTTACATGGATAAGGTCCAATATGCCCCCCCCCCCCCCCCCCCAGTCTGTAGTGTGACAGACTGGATCAGAGAAGGCTTTCTAGGTTGTCCTTGTTTATGTGAAACATAATCGTGAATGTGTGTAACCAGCCGATGCTACACAATGACACAAAGTAAATGAAATACCTACTCTCTTTGAGAAAGAAAAGCTAAATGTATACAACATCAATGGGAATTTGGATTCCTAGAGCACACCTCATAGGCTTCGAGTAAAATCAGGTTTTATGGAAGATTGCTGCCTAAACTATCAGCGCGTGTGCTTTGTGCAGTAAAACCTCTTCAGTCGTTTCTCCACAGCAACCAAGGCAGGAAGGCCAGTTTTTACAGAGGGCTCGGCAGGTTATCAGCTACTGTTTAATGTGTGTGTGTATGTGTGTGTGTGTGTGCGTGTGTGTCTGTGCGTTTGTTGTATATGGACGGGGGATGGAGCTGACAACCGAGCGGAGGATTCTTATGTAATTCTCCCTAGGTGGCAGAGAACAGTGAGAGCAGCAGCCCACACCGAAGAAGAACCTGTTTGATAATAAGCTCAGTAACGTTACAAGGTGTTTGAGCAAAGGGATGCAGGAAAGGCCCCGCAGATAACAAGAGTCAGCACACCTGAGAACTATGTTATCAAAAGCACCGGTTTCTGCTGCGTTGGCCCGGGTCAAACTCTGTCTCGCAATCACACAAATCAACGGAAGCAGACAAGAGGCATTTCTACACCTAATAAAGTTGTTTTCACTGCGCTACTAAATAAACTCCAGCACTTGAGTCTGGCTGAGCAGATGAGGAAATGTGGTGAGGTTTAACCCTCTGGAGGCAGGCGTTGCAGATTTGCAACAGTTAAAACCTACCTACCTGGTTACTCCACATACGTATTTCATGAGCATTTTTACCCCTGAAGGACTTAGTTGTTCGTCCTTTTATCAAAACTTATTTTGAGCCTGAGATGGTTAAAGAGGGGAGCGACTTCCAGAAGTTGAACTCTGTGGCGTGTAGCTGCACCTCCAACATTTATCTGGCTTTAGTCGAAGGGATGAGCACATGCTCTAAATGTTAAGCGCGTCCAGCTGTGCTGCTAGTGTAAAGGGCTATTGTTAGCTTTTACCAAGGGAGGTTCTGATTGTTATTTAAAAAAGTGAAGGACCTGCACGCTAACTGCACTGTGAGGGCCAGAATGATTTACACCAGAATTTTCAAAAAGATTTTCTAGTTCATGTGTAGAACTGACAGCATCTGTTGCACAAAAACAAATAATTAGGTTTGAACAACAGGTGCACCAAGTTGAGCCTAAATTAGAAGTTGCATCACATGACGTGAAGCCAGGAGACAGTTCTGCGTAAAACTTTGTGAAACCATAAACAACCAAACAGTTAACCTGGGTTACGAGCATGTTGGGCAACTTTGGAGGGAAAAAAAAATCACATTAAAAAGAAAAATTGTTCACTTGCTTAGCGCCCACCCCCTTGTCATAAGATATGGATGTCCCGTAAGGTTATTTGTGTTTGCTGGGGATTGAAGTGCTCAACTGGATTAAAAACATACTGCATATGTTTGGAAATCTGTTTCCCTGGGCGTATGAGTGGAATGAGCGAGCGTGAAGCAGCAGCTTGCGTCTCCTCCAAGAGAGAGGGCAGACACTCTCATCATTAGCCGGGCTACAATGTGCTCCTCTACCTGCTCCAATCTGCACAGCCAGGCTCCACTCTGACGCCAGACAGATGTTCCCAGCACTAGGTGCAAAGTATTTGGGGGGGGGGGGGGGACGAGAGTGAGCAGAAGAAAGGCAGAAGAATGAAAATATTCAGCAGAGCACACAATAAGAGTTTAATTATGAATAATATCATTGGTTATTTGTTCTCACGATGAAGCGAGCTATGGTTCGCTTGGTCTTTGGGAGATTGTTTTTGGCTTCCATATGGGGGCAGCTGTCTGTCAAAAAATAAACGCTAGAATCACAACATGCCACAGTTGGGATAATTACCGGATGAAGAACAATGCAATTAGGAATGTTTCTTTGCAATATTGAGAAGGTATTTAGCTAAAACAAACTTGAAGGCTTTTGCAGAGGTTCTACATTTTTGTCCTATCATTTATTGCTTGAAGGTTAGCGATGATCAGCAATGGAGGCTGCTTTTTTTTTTTTACATTTTTTTTACTGTTGTTGAAGTAATTTACCTCTCCTACCACAACTGACTTCCATCTAGGGTTTGTAACATAAATGGGGGCTCGTCCGGGATAAAAATATCCCAACCATTTTAAGTTGTGGTTAACAAGATCCCCTGGTGTGTGTGTGTGTGTGTGTGTGTGTGTGTGTGTGTTTGAAACAGTGTTTTTTTTTTTTCATTTTTCTTAGACAAAGGCGACCTTAACCTGATGGCCTCATTTGATTTGCAGGCATTTATGGAGGCCCCATCTCACCGGCTGTTGGGAGAGCTGTCGTAAAGCTGACTTGCTGCAGGTGGCCGCGCACTTCGATTTAGAAGTCCCCAAACAGCTCCGGAAAGAGGAACTAAGAACATTTGTCACGGAGTTCCTGGAAGATCAGGGGGTGCTCATGCCCCCTTCTGATGCTGGTGCTCCAGCTGATCCTGATTCTGCCAGTGACAGCAAGCAGGAGAAAGGATCTGATGAGGAACAGAAGACTTTGCCTCGTCCTTCTCCCCTTCATTTTCCTCACTCTCCTGGAGGGGAATCAACTGAAGGACTTCATCTAAAAATCTGTCTGGCCCGACTCCAGATTGAAGCCGATGAGCGGGCCCAAGAAAGGAAACTGAAAACGGAACTTGAGATACATCGGTTGGAACTCCAAACCAACGCAGACACGGCTGTGCGCATCCACCAATTAGCGCTTCAAGCTCAAGCAGACACGTGTGAAACGGGAACAGGCCATTCCACCTAATACACCTCCGCTTGCGGAAGTCCCCCCGCAGGCAGGCTCAGAGGCTCTCCCTCTTTAGGAAGAGACCTGTTTGTTTTTACCTAGTGTTGCGGTGAGGAGGGTAGTGTTGGTGTCCCTTTGGACACCATCTCGGGAGCACCCCAGGGCGTCTGGGGGATGTGCTAGTCAGAGGCCTTCTTCCAGGCTCTGCTGGTTTTGTGCTTAATATGTCCCCTCCAACATTCTGCATGAAGACTAGGAATACAGATAGCCTGTTTTATTTTTATATCGGGGGCTCTCATTGCTTTTCATATGGGATCCTTGCTTTTAATTAAAAAGTTTTAAAAGTTGGTATTGTGTGTTTTTACTAACTTTTATCCTTTTTCTTTTATTTGTGGGGGCGTTATGGTCACCAGCCTGGCCTCTTCAGGTGCAGGAGCCAGGATCACCCAGCCCCGGTGATCTGCCAGACACCGCGCCTCCTCCTCCTCTCCTCCAGGCTGCTGAGGGGCACAGCTGAGCTGAATCTCTCTGACGACCAACACCTGGGATAAAAGGCTGTGCCTTCAGCAGTCTGGGAGGCAGCGGTGCAGGGGTTCTGATGTCCTCCAGGCCTTGTTTTGTTTTAAACCCCTTCGAATTGATGAGTTTTAAATGTAAAGGTTTTAACTCTGAGTAACGAGTTTTAAAGGTTAAAGCTCTTAGTGATCCATAAGGATCTTTGGGTGGTGCCAACTTGGTTGACTCAGTTTTAAGGTTGACTCTGTTTTGGTTTTAAGACTTTTATCAACCTCCTTGTGGTTTTAAAATGCCTTCAGTTCTGTGAAACTTTGTACAAAGTTTGAACCAAAGTTTGTTTTATATGTTGATAAGTTGTCTTTTAACTGTTAACTTTCTTGAGAATTTTTTGTCTTGCATTATTTTTATAATGCTCTCCAACTGTTTGCTTGCTTGTTTTAAAAACTTTTATGGCAATTAAACCCATTTTAAACCACTGTCGCATTTCTTAAGTTACCCCCTCCTTCACATTTTAACAATATATGTTGACAAACTGTCATAACTGCATTTATTCTGTAATAAATATGACAAATTTCTCTTTTTTAAAATGAAAAATATTGTAAATGACTCAAACTAAAATAGTTTGTTTTTAAAGCATTGTCTCTGCAAGTGGAGATCTATCACCTAAAACATGTTTATCTTGGTTGGATGAGGGATACGGTCCATTAAAGTGAACGTTTTATCACAAAAACCAAACAAAACAACAAACGCGTTATCGTTTAAAATATTTAACACTAAATAAAATGCTGTAAGGGGTTGCACGTCTAATAGTTTGCTGTTAAAGGACACGTTGAGGTGTGGAGCAGATGATCTCTGCAGGCCACAGAACTCACAAACACAAAGCCAGCTGGTCTGATACAGTCACAATGCTCCACTGTTTGCATTTGCCTGAGCAGCAGTACAACAGGCTCTTTCCCCTTTTGGGAAATGCAACAATAGAGGTGGATGTTAAAGCTCTCATGTCCTTCATGCACTGTAAAAACATTCAGTCCAAATGGCTTTCAATAGGTCACAGAGAGGAAGCACAGAAACATTTGATTGCTTCCTGCTCATAGATCAAACTGGGGTGAATTTAAAAATAAAGAATCACAGAGACAAGTCATCAGAGCTGAAACACCTCATCTCACTAGAAAATGAAGCAAAAACGTTTATGCTTTTGTTTCCAAAAGATACAAAAATTCACAACCCAAAACTTCCAAAAATTGCCTTTTAAAATATTTTTTTCACAACGACTAACTCCCAGGAGAGAAACATCTTATATTATTACATCCATAAAAACCTAAAGCCATAAATCAGTTCTAAATGGGATTTAAAAGCAATCTTTTTTTTCCTCTGAGAAGGAAAGACATTTAACAAGAGTATTAACAAGAAAATACAGAACACCTAATGTTGTATTTATATAAACTGACTCTATTCAGATACAAATGATTTGCTTGTTACAGTCATTATTTCTGCAACACCATGCTGGAACATCTGTATTGATTTAGACTCCAGTAGAGCAGAGAGGAGGAGGGAGCTGCTCGCAATCTGGAATTCAACTTAAGAGAGCGAGACAACAATCTGTTGTACGCTTATTTTGGTAATTGTCCATAATTGATGTAAAACACGGTGCGTGTGGTAGAAGATTCTAAATGACTGTTTTTTGCAGCCCAGAGGGTCAATGATAATGGGCAGTTTGCACTGCAAATGCATAGGCAGCATCTCATAATGTTATTCTAAAAGCAAGTGGACAGCTGGTGAGAGACGACAAGACATCCAGCTACGCAGCTTACACATAACTGCCAGAAGAAATTGTTCTTGGCTGACAAAACTTAAGATGTAATACAGTTAAATAAAATATCTGATGTAAAAAAATAACATTTGGATTGTTCTTATAGCTCGTGTCTGCAAGGAAAGAGGTGCTGATGACCAGAACATGTTGTGCTAAGCCAAGGTGTGGGCTTAGGCTTTTTTTTTTTGCGTGTGTCTTTGAATTAGCTGTTCGTCATGCAAATCTGAGCTGTGGTTCTGAGCCATGCTGCAGTAGAGGTCTAAACTAGTGTCTACTTTTCACAAAACACTGACCTCAAATCAGCTTCTGTTCTCTGTACGTTCACAAACCCTAAAACAGGGGTGTCAAACATATGGCCCACGGGCCAGATCCGGCCCGCAAACGGGTTAAATCCGGCCCGCGGGATGGTTGTGTAAACTTTATTTTCACACTTTACAATGTAGAGTGAAAATAAACGTATCTTTGTGAGCAAGTTTTCTCTGTAATGAGTATAAATAAAACAAAGCTGCGCTCAAGGCTCACACGCAAGAACTTGAATCACATCCTGAAGTTGGCCGCCACTCAGGATGTGACTTCTGATATCGATGTGCTGGTGAAAGCTAAAAGATGTTAAGTAAAATGAGTCAAATATACTTTAAGTGCTGCATGAAACTGATCTAGCCACGTGATCTGTAAGCTCTTTGAATCACTAAGGGATGTTTTTTTTATTTATTTTTTATTTTTTTCAAATTTTCAAGTACACTTCAGGTGTTGCACTTGTACTATTTTGGATACACTGTCCTCAGGCTCCAGCCTTGTTTGATATTGATTGTATTAAAACAAAGGAAACAATCTGAAGTTGTTTTTAATTTACCGGTCCGGCCCACTTGGCACTAGATTTCCCTCGATGTGGCCCCTGAGCTAAAATGAGTTTGACACCCCTGCCCTAAAACATGTCCTATCTGCTAAAGATATAATAGCAAATCTTCAAAAGAAGCTAGGTTTTAAACACAAATATGGTCATGGAATTCTCACACCTGTAGGTTGTCATCCCTAGGCCACGTCCGCCTGATACCGGAACATGCGTTGCCACAGTAAACGAGATAGTGGCAAACCCCTGTCCCTGTTTTCTAGGTCCAAACATCTTTAGTTGTCCGTGAAAAATAGTGTTTTTCCTTTTGGGATGCTGGTAGCTTGTCCTAAAGTTGTTTAGCGGCCAGATATTTCTCCTTCTCTGACATCCTTGAGCTGAGAACCTCTCACACTGGTGGTGTTCTGTTGCTAAATGTGCAACACGTAATGAATGGAGGACGCAGGCAAATGCAGTGGTTCAGTGAGACAAACAACCACATGGACCAACAGTTGGTTTCAGACCCAGGCTGTTATTGTTGAAGGTTTTTAGACAAGAACCACTTCTTTAATTTTTTCATTTTTTAAATCTTCACATAATATTTATAGCTATACCATGTTAGAACGTTGTTAAGATGCATGAAAAAAATGTTTTAAGCTAGCTTGTTTAGCAGATTTGCCACATTTACAACACAACTAGCCAACTGCACTTTGAACCACATCAAACAAAAGTCTGTTATGGCCGGTTATAATGATCATGAAAAACACAAAGACGTATCACTGTGTTTGAAGATAGTGCAGGCGGTAGCTGCAGCGCAGCAGGACAGCAGCAGAGAGGTTCACACACACGCGTGCACAGCACACACGCACTCACAGAAGTTCACCCAATTCATGCATGATGCAAGCCTCGCTGTGGGTCTGGAGCCGGTGTTATGGAAGTAAATGTACATCTCTGCTTTCATGTTGGTAAAATACTTTTATATTCCATAATTTTATGTACTGAATTGTAAACTGATTTGGTACATTATAATTCCATAATAAAATTCTATTTGTAACATAAAGTTGCAAATGCATCAGTAATAAGTATCATGACTACTAATTAATTAAATGCTATTTTTTCTACTAAACATGTAAATGATCCCCCCAGCCTCTCGCAAGATCCTGTACACAATTTTACGGTGCTTTTCTAAGTCTGAGGACTCCGAAGTTCTTTATGCTACAGTCACCAATTCATACTGTTGATGATGAGCTACATTGTAGCCACAGCTGCCCTGGGGCACACTGACAGGGATGAGGGTGCTGTACACAGGCACCACTGATTCCTCCAACCACCACCAGGATGAAATGTCTGGGTTTGAACTGACAACCCACTGGTTCCCGGGTAAACTCCCAACTCCTGAGCTACCATCACCCCTTTTGGTGTACCTGGCAACAAATGCTCTGCACACCAACACTCCTCTAAATAGGGTTCTGGCATACAATTAAGGAGATTCTCAGCACGTTTCTAAAGTTGAGATCCACGTGTTCGATGGAAGTCAAACCAGAAACGATGAATTTATCAACAAACAAGGTTTTTAACAGCAGAAACAGCTTTAATCTGCTGAGACTCCCTGTTCAGTCTAGTCTGACCTTGCCTTGCCCTCAGCTGAATATTCTTCGTCTTCATAACTTTGAATTTAGATAAATACTCATTTCAGAATCAGCTGCAAACCACTGCAAGGATGCTTGACCCAGAATCGATGAATAAATATAAATAAGACTGCTAAAGCTTGTATTATTTGGCTGGTGAACATCTAATTCATTTGTTTGGAACATGCCCAAGACTTTCACAACCTGCCTTTACTTTTAATTATAGTTTGAACTAATTATTTCATAGGTGCAGCTAGTTGGTTGAATTAAATGTCCGCAATTATTCTTCATAAAGTGACCACTACAAAACCACTGCACTAAACAAAATCTAATACATGCAGACTGACACGTCAATCCAAACTAAGGTTGAATGCTGTCATCTATCCACCTCGGTCAATTAAACACCTCCCACCACAGTTGGCATCACTCAAAAGGCTCATTAACCCTTCTGACCACCACCAGTTACAATCAGAAAAAGATCCCGTCACATTGGCTGATCCCAAATGGGCAACGCAGGTCAACACCCACACAAGTGACAGGAAATTGAATTGCTAGAGATCTGAACACTTGATAAATATTTGTTTATTCTCAACTGGCCATGCAGCTACTTTATAGGTTTGAAAATAAGAAACCAAGAAAATGTTCTTTATTGAAGTAGCGTGTTCTTGATTTGAAGGGGAAGATTAATAAATGTCACGTTGAGAGCAAGGAGGAGGTTGTTAGGACCCAAGATGCAGATATCCCAGATGACACGAGGCAGGAGTGTTTAAAAATAAAAATCCTTTTATTTAGGAGAGCAAAAAATAATCCAAAAAGGCAGGAAGCCAAAAACCAGAGTCCTGAGTATCAGGAGAACAAAAGCTCACACAGAGCACAAGCAACGCTGACACAAACAACAATGGACCGACAAGACAGGGCTTAAATACACTGGGGCATAATGGAAGGCAGATGAGCTGCAGGTGTGAGGAGTGTGGGGGGAGGACCAGGTGAAAGCAATGACTAATCAGGGAAGAAACTAACATGACCAAAGAGTGAACCTAAAAACAGAAAAGCAACCATATAACTAAAATTCTAAAGGGAAGAAGTACTACAAAAACCGGTGGGACAAAAACATATTAAAGAGACTAAAAAATGAAAAGCTGAAACTATAAACACTGCAGAGGGATGACTGGCTGCAGAGGGGTGACTGGAGAAGACTAAAGGAACACAGGAGAAACATAAATGAGATGCAGACAAAGGACACATGGCGGCGCTATGAAACACAAAAGGAGAACCTGGAGTGGGAACTGGAGGGGCTGGGGAACAAAGGGACACAGAACATGACAATAAATGCTTGACGGAACACAGGAATATGGTTGCATGAATGTTTTCTTGAGAATAGTTTCTCATAAACTACTTGATTATACATTAAATTAAAGTGTATAAATGTAGTGGGAATTTAACGTGTTAATTACGATTAGTTAATTAGAAAAAAAGATAAGATTAAATAATTGATCCAACAGTGGGGACATCTTTGTGTTGCCACAGCTCAGACGGATAGCAAAGGAGTACAAAACCGACCAAGAACACAAAAATAAAAATTAAAAAGACACTATACACAACAGTAGTTCCTATGTAGACACATACACAGTAAGCATTATGGATAGGGTTGTGAAACATTGTGGAAGTAATAATATATTAATAGTATCAGCTGTTCTGCTACAACATATTCCTGTCCAAGCATCTTGAAATACAGGCAAAAACATGTAAGCACACATGTACAAAAGTACATATAGCAGATGTATTATGCTGGAGTACTGACTGTAGAGTTATCAACCTTTTTTAAGTGCTCCAAACAACTAAAACTAAATGAATTATGACAAATTACACCTCATGAAGAAAGGAAAGGAAAAAAAAGTCCTCTGTTTTACTGTTATGTTCCCAGTTGGTCGAAAGCAGGCAGGGAGTAATTTTATCCATATGAAATTTATTATAAAAGCAGGGACAAGCATACATGCAGCATTCATCTTGTAACCCTCTGCAGAACTTCGCCTGAGCTCTACACTACACCTCTATATACAATAACAGTACTCTGGTGCCACCTAGTGTTCAGTTCAGTACACAACATTTACTGTGTCCCATGTCACTTCATAAATTCACATCCCAATAAATAAGACTAACCAATATAGTTTACCTTTATAATGAGACCAAAGTAATCGCATAAACTTTGTGGTTACAGAAATAAACTCATTAATGTTTGGGTATGTCATCTGTGCCTCACTGACATAATTTTTATTTAAAAGAAATTACTTGGGTGCAAATTGTACAAAATACACAGCTTTTACAAATCGATATGATATTGCCACAATTTATTGCCATATTGATATTTTCTGGTGCTTGTTTGGAACAGCATGTGATAGCAAAATCAAAAGGAAGCAAAGCTACGTCTCTAAAGCACTTTTGTGTGCTTGTTTTGTAGACCACTAGTTTTAATCTACTGGGTTGATCTCCCAGTTCTCAAGGGATTATAAAATGTCTGCAAACCTCAAAATATTTGAGGCAATCAACAACTCAACATGCATTTGGCGTTAGAATGCAAGAATGTGAAAACACACAAGCGAATGGATAAAAAGGAGTGAAATATGAAGAGAAATAAGGGGATCGGAGCGGTGCCCATTTCGGGGGTGTAAAATATGGAGAAGTGTGGATCATTGGGGGAGCTGCTCTGCCTGGGGGAACAGATGAAGGGAGGACACTCTGCCAAGATCTCTCCACTGAAGGGGGAACTGAGGGACTGGAGCACTATGGGAGGAAAAGTGTGCACCTCGCATGCTGCTCTCCTCAATCTCAGTCTCACACGCTTGCATTGACACGTCCCAGGCTCTTCTGCAGCAGAGGGAAATTGCTGCTGACAGGGCCTTGCAAACTTTCACAGCCATTTAGAAAGACTTACTCCCACACTTTTGTCACAGGCATTTATTGCACAAGATACATGATATGAAAAATTAACATTTTCAAACTTGGCATCGTTTTTTGTAGCCAAGTTAGGCTTAAAAACCATTCATAATTTTTCAGCTTTACGATCGGCCTTAGTGCAGATGTAAACACGAGACATGCCAACTGGGGCCACGAGATTATGAAAATGCACTTTTTAAAAGCAACCCAACACCAGTTTATGAATTTCTACCATACTGTATGACTTTATAATCCAATAAAAAGCACAGCTGTCCATATGACCAGTATCAAACGAAATATGAGCAGAAGTTGGGACTGTACCTTTACATTCACAACCAGCCAGTGCCTCCAGTAACCAGAGCTTTTGGTGCGACTGGGAGCATCAGGATCAACCATCACCAGGATGTATTTCTTTTCCTGTATGAAAATATGAATATAACATTCAGCACAGACCCAAAGGCAGTTCCACTTTCAGCACAACTTCATCGTTTTTTGCATTTTAAGATGTGTTGTTTGTATTACGTTTTTTATAAACATCTCTGCTTAAATACTTAAACTTTACTCTTTGCTCTTACTTTTTAGCTTTAAAGCTCTCAGCCACTTTTTGTTGTTGTTTTTTTAGTACACTTGCTCTAGTCTCGGATATAAATAAATACCTTTTGAGTTTTTTACGCTGAAATGAAGCTTGGGCGTTCCTTTTTCAGGAAGCAGAACTTAGCCTGGTAGAGAATAGGGCTGAAAACAGCAATATTTGGAATCTCACTCATTAATATTCATCACATTCAGACATCTCACCTCTGATTGGCGAACAAAAACCTGACTCTACCACTGACTCCATTTGCTTTGCAACGTTGATGTTTTATCTCTACAAAAAACACAAGTCTGAAGGAGTTCTGCCATATTGTGGAGTTGCTAATGCTAACGGTTAACTTCTACTAGCTGAGACGTGCTCTATTCTCTCCTGGATGCAAAATCACCAACAACCTTCCCCGTCACAAACCAACATGGGTGAGTCAATGAATGCTAATTTGCAGTGTGACGTAGATCAGTGTGGCTTTTTCTGACGTGAGCAATTCCCCATCTATTTTATTTTGGCAGCCAAAGCAGAAAATGGGGTTAGGGGACTATTTTCATGTTCAGCCTCCATGTGACGCTCAGAGTGACCAATCGTATTTCATAAAGAACTATGAAAAAATGGGTTTTCAGTGAAACTGTTCTTTAAAAAAAATTGTGATTTAACTGAAGTGTGTTTGTTTTATTTATGAACAGTTTTTGGCCTTGTTGCTTGAAATGTCAGAGATTTATTTTTATTATCTTCACTCCATCATACTCCTTAACTTATCAGACTCCATCAAAGCCTAAATTCACTGAGACAGAAACATTACAACTTAAAAAGGAAAATGGTTTTAAAAGAGGAATACATTACAGGAGAATAAAAATATGGTAGCTCTGCTAATCATGAACTCATTCTTTCCACAAACAAGCTCCATCCCTTCTGGTATTCCTTAAACTTAATATCATTACTGTGACATAAACAAAATGACAACGTTTTGGACGTGATACCATATCGTCTCATTAACATATTCACAGTAACTTTCTGCCACTTACCAAGTATCTTTATACCCCTCAATCTGTCAATGGAGAGAAAAAGCATCTTTACTAACACTTGATCACAGTTATTGGACCATGATTTGGCGGCTTAATTGCCGGAAAGAAAAAAAAACCTTCATTCTGTCTGTCCCTAAAAGTTAGAGAATTATGAGAGCAGATTGAATTATTGCAAGAGCACATTTGTCATCCCTGGTCCGGTGCCCAAAATCTGCCAGACCATATGATGGGCTTTTTTTAATTTTGATCACTTCCTCTACAAACATAGACACAATGTCCTTCTACAGTAAATGCACTTTCAATTGAAAGCAAGACCATAATGATATCGGGCTTAGAACGTCAAAAAACAGATGCAGCGTTTCTTACGTTGGAGCGCCGGCTACCAAACAACGCTGTTGGTGAAGCGGTGAAACATTTACGAGGGATCAAACGCTTCCATGTAAACATAAACCTTAAATTTTTGTTTGTTTCTGTCCCATGAAGACATTCTTACAGGCTTCAGAAAATTATCCTAAGCCGATGTACTTGAATGAGATAAAGAGGTAGTCATGTATTTTTCTGCAGATGCTCGTTTTCAGAAGGATTCTCTGCCTACCTGACAAGCAGTAATAAGCAAACACTACTAAGCCTAATAATAGGATAATACTGTAGTCTCGGTGATAGCGCCTGCAGGTAACATCCAGACACACCAGTAACAATAGAGCCTCCTCCACAGCCTGTCAAAAGTGACTCTATATCAGTGACCCCCCCGGGCAGCTTACCAACCATGACCTGTTGCCTTCTCCAGAGTTGTAATCCTCATTTGTACATGTTTGCTACCAGGCAAAGAAAGTGTGATAATGTAGTTATACTAATATCTAAGTAAAACCCGATACATTCAGAAATAACACGCTTTCAAACCGCTCACACACACACATAAACACACATGAACACACCCACAGCCTCAAAGGCACTTTAAGCTTTTAAAAAAAAATAAATTTAAAAAATGACCTCCAGCCACATTTACTATTGAATACTTCATTGGATATTTCACGAAACTTAGCATGGATGGAAGCACACTTCACGGGACGGGTTTAAATTCTCTAAAGCTAAAATTAGAACAAAAGTAAGAACGTTTCACATTCATTTCCAACTGTAACGAGAATGAGCTGGCCTATTTAAGGCGAGTGCTGAATTTCAATGATTCTGCCCGTATTTAAAGCCTGAATTTCTACCTGTAATATTTCTCGCTAGTCCAGCTGGCGTGGATGGCGAATAATACAAGAAGCTCCCATCAAGTCTGCACTTCACACATTGTGGCATGTACCCTTCCTTCTCTATTACGAGGACATTTTTTTCCCCTCCATCTGTCAAAATTCACATTAATTACACACAGATATGTGCGAAAGACTCCAGGGAAAAACAGATGCATACTCTGCCATCTGAAATCATTTACCAGGGCTTGAACAAACTAAATGTATATCAAGACACAGTTTCAGAGGGCTGAGTCTCACGGAAAATAAACATTTAATCATTTCTTTTCAGTGTTAAATCAAAATGCTTTTGACTATTGCACATCACTAAAGATCCCAAATTCCACAATAAAGTATTTGTCATGTCTGTGTCTAAAATGTCTTTGAGTGAAACATTTCTAAAAGAGGTCAAAGGTCAATATAGTAGAGTGCATTTAATAGTTAAATGTCACAGTAATTAAGGTGGAAGTTAAACAGGACTTCATCGGGCCATTATGCAGCAGGGGATGTGAGGGTCTGGGGTAAAAGCTGGAGGCGGGGTGGAGATTGAGTCTTTATTCTCTTGGGATTAACCTCTCACTGCCTGCTGTGATCACAGCAAAACGGCCCACTAAGACCGCACCTCAGATGCAGGCAGCTGGAATAAACCCGGCGCTCAACTGGGAGTCTTTAGCCACCAGTCAGTCAGCATGATCGCTTCAAGGACACTCTGAAGGTGGAGCATTTTAGAGAAGAAAACGATAACTTTAAAAGAGAGGGTAACTAAGAAATGTATAATACTTGCTATTTTTTAAATGTGATAATTTCACTGAGTTTCACACACAGGTTGAATGTGGAAACTGTCTTCTACCCCTTTTTCCTGCATTAGATGCAGAGAAAAAAATAGACGGAGAAACAGTCGGGTCAGAAAAAGCCACACAGATTTACATCACTTTAGCCTCATTTAGAAAACAACGCTGCTAATGTGCCGCAAACACGAGCTAGCGTAGACGGTGCCATCAGATAAAAGAAAACTATGGACTGTTGCGCAAAGGTGTAATCTTCATTCACAAACCTGGCATTGTAGCAATATTACTACCAAGCGTGGCGGCGTGAATGTCGCAAAATTTCCGCATCACCGAGCTGCCACGGCACTTTCATTAAACACACCATGTTGACAGTTTTACGATGTCTTATGAAAGCAGCTACTGCAGATTAGCATTCATGGACTCATCCATCTTGGTTCTCAAACCGGGAAGGCTGTTGTTGGTTTAGCCTCCAGGAAAAAGCAGAGCATGTCTCAGCTAGTAGAAGCTAACCATTAGCATTAGCAACTCCCCAACACGGCAGAGCTCCTTCTGGCTTGTGTTAATTGTGGAGATAAAACATCAACGTCACAAAGCAAACAGAGGCAGCAGAAGAGTCACTTTGCTGCTAGCCAATCAAACACATCATGAATATTAATGAGTAAGAGTCCAAATTCTGCCATTTTCTGCCCCCCAACAACCCCCCCCCCCCCACACACACACAGACACACACATACACACACCAAGTTAACTTAAACTTTCTGAAACAGGAGGCATTCATCTCTACTACAGACCACAGCAGATTCATTGAAATAACAAGTGCATGTCTTCTTTAACTATTTTATTTATTACATAAAACTTCAGAAATAATATTTTCTCACTTACATTAAATAGATGCAGTATTTGCCCTGATAGAAAACAATAGAAGAAAGGCTCTGAGGGTGGAAGACCACTGCATTACCTTTAAGTGAACTCTGCTGGGGATGAGAATCAGAGAGATGGCTAATTGCTGCTCTCATAGAGCTGCCTGAGCTGTCGAGCCCGGCTCTGCTAACTGATGACACTTGAGTTAGTGAGAAGGAGGGAGGATGGAGAGGCCCCTCTGTGAGTTTACAAGTTCATGCTTTATCCGTGGCCCCCTATCAAATTGTGTCATCCATGCAGCTGCCTAATAATCCTCCTATATTGCACTATCCTGTGTGTTTTTCCTGTCCTCCCGCCTCTACACATGGTGATGCATGATGGTTAATTTAATGGTCAGTCATGTTCAATGCTCAGCTCAGAGCAAAGCAATGCATTGATCCTAAATCCCTGTTTAAGTAGCAAAAATACTTGAACTGGTTGGGTAATTAACAGGTATCTGTGTGATTAAGAGACGGTCACGGCTTAACAACCATCGACTGCAGCTTAGAGCGAGGTGAAAGATCAGCCTGTAAATACAGAATAACACAACTAGATTTTCTCAGGGAAACAGCAAGCGAAGCTCATTCAGAATAAAATACAATAAACTATTAATGTAAAGGAAAATTTAAATTCAGAGGTAACTAGTGTCAAGTTATCCAATTAGGACAAAGCGACGAGTTGTTGGTTTAGTAGCTGGACAGCAGGGGGAACAGAACTAGAGCATGTGGTGGTCATGGAGGAAGTTTAACAGAGGTAAGTAACACTGTCAGGGTCAGAAGACGAGGTTCATTTTGCTGGAGAGGAGGTCAGAGGTCAGCCTGGCAGCAGTAATTGAATCCTGAGAAAAGAGTAGGAACCAGAGATTAGATGGGGAACACAGAGGGCCGGTGGCGCTCACCTACAGGTCAACAACCTTTCAGGTGTAAAGGTCCTTATTGTCATTAATAACAGCCCCTTCCCCGCGGCTCATCTGCAGAGGCTGAAACCTCAGCTCTCCTCTGTGAGCAGTAGATAATAAAACCTTCATCATCAGCATCATAGCAGACTGAGGGGGTTCTGGAAATAAAACTAATACCTACCTGATTACTGCAACTTCAAATCCTTTTCATCAAAGACTGAAAACATGCTTTTCAGGTCCAAAAGATCTACATGATCAGGCCGACAGCACATGTCAGCAAACTACATGTCTGACCCTCCAGCTGGCCTTGTGGAAGGAGATAAAAAAGTAAGACAATGATGAATAAATAAAACAATATATAAAACAAAATGAGGTAAAATATATAAATTTGCAAAAATAATGAAGATTTGAAATCTACAAACAATACAAAGAACAGCAAATAATAAATGAGTTTTCAGACAGTTTTGATTTTATGCCAAATAAATGATGGCAAAAATCTTTTAAAATCTTTTGTGGCACATTAATTACTTAACTCTTCGGCGACTTATCAAGCCATCTACGTTTATTTCTAATTGGGTCAAATTTGGTCCTGCATGGTTTTCTCTGACATCTTTGGTCCAAATGACCAAAGCAGGGATCTAGACAGGGTGGGGGTCTACTTTCAGTCCACATTCGTGCCACCACGTGGAACAACTTTACTCTTTGGTTTTCGGAAGAACAACTTTAAAAACATATATAAATACAGCATCAGGAAGTGAAACATGTTGCCATGTCTGGATTTTCTGATGGTACCAACACTCAGTAATATGCTCCCTTTATATGAAAATGAAATAAAACCAGAATTTAGATTGGTAATTTGTTATTTTGTCTCAAGGGAGGTGTTAGACTGAACATAATATTTACACATTTTGAGTTATTTTAAGTTTATAGCACTGATAGTTTCTCCAGAGCCAATGAAAACGGCCGACACTAACTTATCATTCACATTGTTGAGCAACACAAATAAATGATATGCAAAATGAGTTCCAACAGTTCTGTGTAAAGTGCCTGAGATAGTGCAGGCTGCTCGCTACCTCCAAACCTAACTATTTTTATCTCAGCCTCCTCCACACAGGAGTGGAGTGTGAAGTGGCTTATAAATCCACACTTTGAGGAGCCACATGGTCAAAGGAAAGTCACGTGTGGCTACAACTGCATATTCAAGGGCTACACACAGCTACTAGGTTCTGCCGGGTAGCCAAGCAGAAGAGTGGGTGAGCTATGAAGTGGAATCAAGAGGATTCAGAGCCGAATATGAAACAGAAGTTTACATAATGGCATAATCGTGTTTTCTTTTTCATTATAGAAATATGCTAATACTCTATATTTTAATCAAATTACCTCATGACGGAAGGCGAGATGAGTCGATGCCATATAGTGAGCCCCTGTAACCTGCAAATCCACAGCTCTCTGGAAAACTTTTACCCAAGTCTGTCCTGAACTTTGTTTACGAAGCACCGTGTTTCTGATCTGCAATTTGAAAGTGCGATAAATCCTCAGCGAACAGAAAGATGGTTCACAGTCTGATTGAGGCTTGAGGGGGGTGAAGGAATTAGTAGCAGCCTAAGGAGTCATTTCTGCATTCCTCTCAACAGTGAAGACTTCTTTCACCGCACCGTGTTTGCGAACACAGCCGTGCTCATGTTAAGCTTATTAGTCACCCTGGATGCGATCTTGCTAGCTGAGGCTTTCAACACTTTCTAGTGGTGGCTTTACACACATACACCTACTCACTATCATGAAAGCGCTTCTGCAAAATGCACATGCTCAGCCGCGGTAACTACCACTAACAGGTATGCTAGAGCAACATGCAGCCAGGTGCCGGGGTATGCGCCTCAGACTCACTCTGTGCTAAATGAGGCAAGAGGGAAATATATTTGTCATGAAGTTTGGCTGCTGAGAAAACAACAAAGTCAAACAGGGCAAATTACACCCGTGGACTCGTATCTATAATTAATCTGTCAAGTATGCCACACGCTGAGAGTCAGCGGTTTGCTATTTTTCTGTTACGTTTCCACCAGAAAGCCTGAAAAAGTTTAAAGGTGAGCACATTCTAGCAACTTCACCTCCATCTGGGAGTTCAAATCAAGCTCCTCAAAAGATATTTGCAGGGAAACATGCCAAAGCAATAAATATCTGTTCAGACCGGTGCACGTGCAGCAGGAAACGTCGAGTTTACACAGCATGTGACACGCGATTTCAAAGCACTAAATACTTAAAAATCCTAATTACTTGTGTCATAAAAATTAATTTACTCCAGTTTATCACATTTTATTTTGGCAGCTGAGACTGAGAAACATTATCGGTCTTGCAGATCATCTATTCTGACAGACTGTCTACGATTTCACTTGGTGTAGATAAAATATATAAAGGATGGTGACAGTTACACTTTGCAAAGCTGTCGCATGAGAAGCCTCGTGAAGGAGACACAATTCTGAAGATGGGAGGAAACATGTTGCCACTGAAGGAGCTCAGTTGTAAGCACTCTGACACCCATTCGTATTTGGCCATCGGAGCTGTTAAAGGTGTCAGGGCTGTTCACAGGCACAGCGTGTTTCACCAGCCAAGATGGCTTCCACCTTTTTTCTATCATGATTAATTATGGTTTCTGATGGTAGTACAGTGAGAAAGTGTAAATTATTCCCACATTTTCTTGTGCCCTTCGTTCAGTCACTTTTGTGTAGGAAGATGCTATTGACGCCATCCATGGACGGCGACCAAAAGGCATCTACATGGGGTGGCAAACTCTATTAAGGGGTGGAGTTGGCGGTGGTGGGTCCTTGTCGTGTGGGCTGAACTGAGTCCAGACTGCCAGTTGACGGGGCCGGATTTTCCAGTATGGAAGTCTTGTTTTTTCAGTGGGCGAAGCTGGGTGCTGAGAGACTGGGAGAGAGAACTGCCCATGGCTTGGAAGCTTGAAAAGAATATTTCAAACAGACAAGCACCGTCTGTGTTCCAGTGTCACCAGCCCACCCGTCTGACAACCGAGGCCATGTCATCACGAGTTCTGAGTAATTCAAGGAGCACTCTTTAGACAATTCGCCAATTTCAGACGTCAGAAGTCCCAAAAACCCCCAAGACTTGGCGATCTACGACACGACGTACGGAAGACATTTGTACAGTAGAAAGATTCACCTAAAGGCAAAACATTAGTAGCAAGTACACCAAAATCTTGGCAAAAAAGCAAACACAATGCAGGGGCTTTGCTTTGATGCCTGAACAAAATGCTCCTTTAAAAACACACAGCACAGAAAATCCTTGGTTTGGAGACCAGGTTGAAATAAAATGATGCGTCTGACAGGTCATTTTGTGCATGTTGATATTTTTAGTGCTGTCAGAGAGGACATCACAGAGAATGGCACTTACATCACAATGCAGAAACTGTTATCAGAGGAGGTACAGGTTTATGGTTCAAGGGCTCGTCCATTCATAGAGAACAAGCTCAGCCTCTCTGCCTGACACACTGATCAAGACGGCACAAATAAAACAGCTCCGCAGCTCCGTCTCTGCCTCTCCCCAAGGGAATAATATATCACCCATCTGAATGCAGCACATATTGAATCAATTCCAGCGCTGATGATTCATTTGAATAAATCAGCCCTTTTTTATTTTGCCAAGTTGTACTGATACTGAAATAAGAAAAAAGACTGAAGTAATATTGAGAAGAGGAAGGACGGGTGGCACCATTCTACAGGAGTAGTAATCCTAATCCCCTATCAAGCAACAATTAATGACTACAGCAATAATCTTCACATATATGTTGTTGCAATTCCTTTTAAACTGACAACCACCTGCCTAATTCATGTAACCCAAATCCAGGGGGGTTTGTAGCTGCAGGCAGATAGGATCTGATCCTGGATTTGCATAGATAAATGCACAGCAATAATTCAAGGAGCAAAAAGGACGGATGTCGTTCTGACCTGTGATCTCAATCTGATCGCCTTTTATTGACTCGGTTTGGTCTCAGGAGTCAATCGTGGATTCTCCACACAAAGAAATCTCCGCTAATTCCTACTAAATATTATTTAAGAGGAAAAAAAATCTACAAACAAGATACACATATGCAGGATTAGCCTATTGGCAAATATGAAAAATCAGCAGCTTGTGCAATGAAAGGGTTATATCCGTATTCAAGCTAAGAGACATACTCTAACATACACAGACACAAATCCTGTTGAGCTGAGCTGAGCACAGATACCCTACCATCCCTCCAAGGCACAATTAGGATTTCATGGGAGGAAGAAATCTACATTCCTGCACACATGAAAAAAATATTTTCTCCAACCTCACAACAGTATCAACTTTTTACTCTAGGAAAAACCTGGAGCACCACTCAATGGGATTTGGACAAAGAAAGGAAAAATAAACAAAGCCCTAAAAAAACATCTAAATTTAAGCAGGAGTTGTTATAGAAAATATATTTGGTTTGAGAAAATCCAGAGCTATGCTTTCTAGTTCCAATTAATTTTTTTTTTTTTATTTGTAATTTGTTGCGAGCCGTATGAAAAGAAGCAACCACTCGAAGTTTGTTTGAAGCACCTGTCCGCGCGGAGAAGTGCTGGGTTCAAAAACATTTGTACCGACCCCCTTAGAGTACGATTATCACACCTGTCAGAAATTCTGTCCGAGCATAAGGGGTCAAGTAGCTGCCAGTTTGTACAGGAGAAACACTCGCATAGCAATTCATGAGCTAACCTGACATCCACAAAAACACAGAAGAGCTACACAAAAGGCTGCAGGCACTGCACGATGAAAGCTGCCACTCAGCAGACAAAATAGGCCTGTTTGGTGTGTTTTCTTCATCTACGGAGTCTCATTAATGTTATAAATTTATGGTGTTAAAAAAAACAAAAAAGAACTAATTATTCCAATAATCACTTAACTGGTTTTATTGGGTTGACAGCAAACCAGCAACCATTTGATAAACACAAATAACTTGCCAAAGTAATTTTATCAAGCAACTGTCAACAATAATAACGTCGGTGTCAAGTCCGTGCACTTATATATAGCTTTATGCAATACTGAAAATGTAAATTAGTGAAATGGAAAAGTAAAAGGAAAGTGGGTAAAGTCAGAAAACTTGCTAATAGACACATCTGAGCTACTGATCATACACAAAACTTCATTTCAACATAATTAAAACAATAAAACCAATAAGCTAAGGGCAATGCACAATTCAGATTAACCCTCCCTCTCTCCTAATGGGTGTGACCCCGCAAGGAAAGTTGACCATTGAGCAGGACTGATGGTTTACTGTATCCCTTGAGGTCCATGTGGCAGGGGTGAGGTGGTGCTCACTCCTCACCCCTGCCACATGGACTCAAGGGATAAACCATCAACCCTGCTCAATGGTCACCTTTCCTTGCGGGGTCACACCCATTAGGATAGTGGGAGGGTTAACAGGAATATTGTGCTGATTGAGGAAACTCTAAAATATGCAACTTGATGGATTGAATCAATTTGAATAAAGCTCACACATTTTTTATTAGATGTACATTTACAACTAATTCATTTAGGAGTCTGATTCAAAACCAAAACCAATTGTTATAACTCGATCAGTTTTACACATGTTAATCTAAAACTTCGCCATTTACAGCAGCGTTTTGACTGATCAGGTTGACTGCCTGAGATCAGAATGTCAAGATCTGATAGGAATCACTCTAACTTACAACATAGGATCATCAGAATAACTTTTATCTAGTATAGCATGTTGCACACACAACCGAGCCATGTTAGAGGTTTCTTCCTGTTAACTCATTCACTGCCAGCCATTTCCTGACCAGAAAAGCCCTTCGCTGTCAGTGTTTTTCAGCATTTTCACAGTTTTTTGAAGAGTCACAGAACGTTGCGCTCTGTGATGATGTCAACGCCAAAACAACCAAAACAAAGAGTAGACACACCTCTTACATCAGGGAGAATCTGCGTATTTCGAGCGTTATCCGTTCTTTCGTAATCCGTTTTCAAATTGTACGCAGCAGAAGCTTTTCCGGCTCGCGCCTCACTTTTTTTTTACAGCAGCGGCCCAAAACGATCTCCTAACACATAGACTTTCTGCTTCCTGATTACGTGACTTGTGACGTATGCAGATAAAGATCAGCTTTATAGCTGGGATGTGGGCTCGTTCCGACACAGTAAAAAAAATAATTGGCAGTGAATGAATTGAAGAGGAGTTTTCCTCTCCACTGTCGCTACATGCTTGCTTAGTATGAGGATTGCTGTAAAGACACTGAAACCAGTCAGTGACTCAATGCTGGGTTCCTTATATAGGAAACTTTTTTCTGATTGGTTTAATGAACTGACCTGTATTAGAATGTTTACTGTGGGAAGTGCCTTGAGACGACTCTTGTTGTGATTTAGCGCTATATAAATAAACTTGAATTGAATTGGACTCAAAGAAGATTTTTGTTTTAGTCTTACTCTTTAGCTCTAAAAGGCAGCAGAACTCCTCATGAAATGCTAGGTTTTGGTTAAATATTGTGATGACAACATCACCAGTAAACTCACATTTCTGCTCTTTTTGAAGGTGGAGTGTGTGATTTTCTTCTGGAGAATGTTTGCTTGAAACACTCAATTAATTTAATGTTTTGTCAAAATCGGATCATTTTAATCATCTCACAAATACAACCCTGGTAAAACCTCATCCCATCCAACAAACTGCTTCTCTGAACGTCTCTCACCCTCTGTGTGCACAAATCAGTCTCAGCTTAGAGCAGCAGAACAGGAGGTGAAGCCAGAGCCAGGCTGCAGAGTTTAATAGAAGGAATGTTCTGCTCTGTTTGCAAATCTCGTTTAAGGAGTTGTTTCATATGTTCTGTTAGAGTCTGGTTCTGTTCCATTTGGAAATGCTTAGGTCACGGACCTGTTGTCTGTGAACGCAGCTAGTAAACCAATCTGTCCAATACGAGCAGGCACACTGTAGAAGTCTTTTCAGACGTAGAAGTTTTCAATTTTCAAGAAACTCCTGAAGACCCTGCTCTTCAGAGAGCATCTTCTTAACTAGCACCCTGCCTGCACCCGTATCCCCTCTCTACTGTCCACTCCTTGTTCCCTACTCTCCATGAGTGATGTCAAGTTGTTATTGTTATTGTTAGCCTCAAGGGCAATATGCCGATTATCACTTGTAAGTCGCTTTGGACAAAAGCGTCCGCTAAATACATAAACATAAGTCTTAGTCAGGAACGTCTTTCTTGCTGTGCTCCTCGCTGGACTCACAAAATCACAAAATCCATTGAGATTTCCACCGTCCTCTTCGCTTAACTCTAACTTCCTCTGGGACACGCCAGAACATTTCTGCATCATAGCTGGTTTAAATCACCCCCATAGACTATAAAGGATTATAATTAGAAGCAATGCTGTCCCAAGATGCTTACACTTCCAGTGTGAAGTAGGGGTAAGGTGCACCATGAAGTAAGGGGGCTGAACTTTTTTATTTGTTGCTTTTTATTTTTTCCAAACGTAGGGTGCTTGAATGGCAAGAAAAAGCTCACACATTCCACCTTAAGTTAGTTTTTTTTAAAACAGTGTGTTTGCAGCTAGCATTAGAGGGTATTTAGGTTGATGAAAGCCCGTCTCATTACTCCCTACATATGGTAGTTTGTGTCTGATTTATTACAATCTTATAGATACAGAAAATAATTAACTTTCAAGCCCCCCCTTCCCCCAGAAAACTAGCAGTATTTTTTCTAAACCTACTGGGATATCTGTGCCTCCCTGATGGGTGCCACCCCTCACCATCCATTTCAATCCTCTGGGATACTGATATTGTGCCACCATCAAAGTGTTAACGGTACATTTCAGTGAAATAAAACAAATTGTGCCTGAGCAGCAGCAACACTGACTCTGACATCATTACGTCGGATTTAAATTTGACAGATGCTACATCTAATAACATAATGGTAACAAATGGCTAAAGAGTTTGGCTACAGTGACCGTCTCCACATGTAAAACTGCAGTTCCAGTGATGAGATCTGGCAAATCGAATGCCCCCAGGCACATCCATAGAGCACAGCACCAAATAAGGACATCAGCGGCACTTGTGTTTGACCAGGACCTTTTAGCAAAGTGATGTTCTAAAGAAAAACACATTGTAACTGTCACTACCGATTCGTACATTTGTGCAGCGTCTGTGGAAAAGGTTAAGCACATCGTCTGTTTGAAAATGCCAAATCCTGAAGTCGGGCATAAAGTTGGCATCCGGATAAATCATGCTATCACTGTGCTTCAGTTTTCTCATTATCCATACCTTTTATGACATTCACAGAAAGAAACAAAGCATCATGCCAACACCTACTCTGTGAGAGAGCTCTTTCAGTTCAGCTCAGAAGCTGAGAGCTCCAAACCTCCACACCACAGTGTGGGCAGCGCTGGCAGAGCAGCGTGCCCAAGAACCCTGACTGAGTGCAACAGTTGGACTAATAACAGAACAAAAAAGTAAAATGGACACACAGTGGGGATGGCTAAAGCTTCACAGCTAAGAAGCAGGTTGACTCCAGCCCACCTTTTTCTTATTCAAGAGCAGAAGGTGTCCACAATGCCTCAGAGGTCTTAGTGCTGTGAGGGGCGGTGAGCTCTCAACTTCAGCCACTTCGGGGTGAAGCAAATCACTTTAATATGTTAAGAAGATTAAGCTGGATAAATGTCTAGATACTTTTTTGGGGGGGGGGGGTGGGGGGGGGGGGGGGGGGACTACGCAAATCTCTAGTGTTTTTTTATTTTGGGGAGGGGCGGCGTCTGAGTCAGTTGAGGCGATCAACACAAACCCACCAGAAAGCGACGCGATTGGCTCGAAAAAATTGGGCTTATTTGAGATTTTGCTTTTTAAGCTTCTTGAATCTAAGACCATCCCACCTCTTTCTCATTATTTTAACACCAACCTTTAAGACAACAGAACTAGGGAAGAGAGAAAAAATATATCACTGGTCACAGTTTCATCGTCTCCTCTCAGCTTAGGCTCAGCTGTCTTATCCTGCTTTAGCTTATTTTATAGCTTTAATTGAACAGGTCAATGTTTTTCTTGAGTGTTAATCTGTTTAAAGCTTGTGAGAAAAACACGCAAAAGAGGAAGAAAAACAGCCTCAAAGTTTGGGATGTCTAAAGTTCAACAAGGAGTGTTCGATAAATTCAAACCAACTGAACTGAAATATTCAAAAAGGATGAAGGAGACTTCTTTAGTGTGTGAAGAATTAGCAACGTGAGGGTGTCAGCCTGTCAACCTGCTGTGCTAAAAATTGAGTGTGAAAATGAAAAAGAGAAAAATGAAACAAATATTGTAAAAGGATTAAAAAATAATTTGCATAACATTTTTTGGGATCAGGAAACTGACAGAGGAGGCAGCTTTATCAATTAACACATCAATAGACCTGATCCCAGCAGCTTCTTGATGGAAAAGTACATAAAAAAATAAAATTGTATAAAATAAACGAAAACCCAGAGGAGCTGGATGGAAAACACTAAAGAAACTGTTAGAAATCAACTTAACTTTCCCTGTGCCAAATATGTATTAACCTGCTTTTTCTTTTAAACACTGATTCTCCATCCAGAGTAGAGACAATAAGACCACTGAGGAGATGAAGGGGATGGCATTATGACGAGTTAAGCAGTATGAGAAGCCCCGGAGCTGTTCTTAGAGAAGGTGAATCAGAGGATTGGGACAAAACTGTAACTAAACCCCGTGCCGGACCATGGATGAGAAGCACAAAACATTTTAGGCTAAATGCCACTAAGCCAGTCATCTGCGTCTTAAGCAAACTTCATTTCATCGCTCACAACTTTGTGATTAAAACAAAAGAGGCTGTTACAGCATCAAGCACAAACACCACACTAACTCCGTTAAGTTCTGTGCGGAGTTTGTGTTCGCACTTTTCATATTTAAGACAAATTACGCCTGGAGAAGCTAAAAAAACATTCACAGTTTCATTTCTGTTCCCTCTCTCCTCTTCTCCCGGCTGAACAGATCACATTAAGAAAACGTACAGGCTTCGCTCTGTGCCAAAGTACAACCCAAGTCATCTCCAGATCTCACAGCGAATCTCTGCCAAACGTTTGAATTCTGTGGCTCATATAAATAGAAATTTAATCTTGTGTGTTTGTCTAAGTATCCACAGCAGTAGTTGCACTTCCCATGCAGATTATGAATCTCTGTTTGAACAGATCATGCAGTCAATGTATATGAAGTGACAAGAGGGAGAGCTTCAGCGAGAAGGCTGAATAATAATCGGAGGATATTTTTATTAAAGATCCCTCGTCTCTATAAATCGTCTCTAAAGTAAATTTGGAATCTAATTGATGAATTTCATGATTTCCACGTGCTGTTTCTTCCTAAAACTTTGTTTTTATTATCTTTTATTTTTGTTAAAATTCACTGAGGTAATCTGACTGATGAATTTCAGCCTTGTGTTGTCTTGTATTTTCCTCTAAATGAACTGACTCCATTTTCAATTCTTGTATCAAATAGCTTGATAGTTTGTTCTGCCCCCAATCCTGTTCCTTGAATTTCAACCTGACCACATCTTCCTTAATGCAGCAATCCGGAGTTTTCACCTTTTCAGCAATTAGGTGTGTTTCTTTTAGAAATTCATAAAACTGTCTTACCCTGTTTGGTGATATAATGTAGATAATATGTCATGAATTTTTTTGCTAAGTCCATCCTCCTCCAGACCATAAAACCCCATGTAATTTCAATTGAGCCCGGCTCAGAATTAGTCAATAGTGTTTGACATTCGCTTACCTACAGAAGTCAATCACAGAGTGAGGGTGTGTGTTTGTGGAAGTGCCTAGATATTTCTTAAGTTAAGTTTTTAAAAGAATGAATTAATTAGGGGTGGTATTCAATTAAAAAAATGTATCCAAATATTTAGAGGCTTTGTAAATAATTACTCTTAATTAATCTTGTTAATCAATTTGCGCTCGAGCAATTTATTTTAAATAAGTGAGCCACAGATGACAGACTCACACTTTAATGAGTATATTTCCATAACACAAGGTCTATTTGATTACTTTTGTCTCATTATAAAGCTAATCGTGAGTGTGTCATGTGTAAATATTAGTACTTGAGTTACTGATGACCGTGTAAATGGACATAGTGGCAGCAGAGCACTGTTAATTTATATAGAGGTGTAGCGTAGAGTTCAGGGGAAGTTCTGCTGAGGGTTAGGTAATGTTAATAAATAGTATGTTGGGTTATGTAAATTGCTTTAAGAGCTATTTATATTATTAACACCACTTGTGACCCATAAGCTGTGATACTCTGTTTAAATCTAGAATATCACCTTGCCTGGTCTTTATTTGTTTTAGTCAGAAGATTCTAGGATTCTTTTATTCATTAGGGAATTGTACACACTTCGTTTTGATTCAAGAAACAGTCAGGTTTATCAAAATAAGAATTGATTTTACAAACAATTAAGACTTGACAAATTGTTTAACTATTATTTACTGTGAGTGGATGCGAACTAAAGGATGGTGTCTGGAACTTAAGTGTAAATATAAAGTAATCAGAATCTCCGTATCTCAGAGAGCTGAGCTCCGGATGAAAAAGAATTTGGTTTGAGTTAAGCTATGTAAATAGATTATTAGCAAAACCACATTCAGACGCAATCTCACTGTGTTCTGCCTCACCCTTTGATGACCCTCGTCATGGATCCGGAGGTCAGAGAGGTCGGATGACCTCGGGGCACCCAGGTCCGGTAGATTGACCGCAAGCACCGACTTCTTCAGTCCAGAGTTGTCTCGGGTAGCACAGACGGATGGAACCGAGCGCCTGGGACTCTTAAGGAGTCTGAACAGAGCTTTGTTCTGCAGGAACTGTTTTGTTGTTATCAGCTTCGCAGGTGCGAAAAAGGTGCGAAAAAGGTTTTGACGACATGTCAAAATCCTTGCTGGTTAGAGGTTTGCTAAAGATGGCCAGTCTGAAGCTCACTTTAGAACTGAAGGGAAAACCAGAGTATCTAGTTTTAATATATATTGACGTTATGGATAAATGGCCAACCAAGAGTTGACAAGTTTGAGCATGTTACCAAGCATCTCAGAGACACACCCTCTTTGATCTGGAGACTCTGAATCTGGGCAAAAGGTTAACTATGTGACATGCGTTACCTTAACTTTACTTGTACTTGTGTGAGTGCAAATGTTATGTCCTCATATATCATTAAGCACAGATTAATTAAACATTTCATTGTTTTATAATTATTATAAGTAGCAATTAGCGATGGGTACCGAATTCGGTACTTTTTAAGGTACCGACCGAATTCCATAGTACCGACTGAGCACCGATTCACGTCATTTGAAACGGTGCCTCGTTTCGGTACCCGTCCTTCATAACGAGAACTTGCCTAGACAGCTGCGCAAGAGCGTTATGTCGTCAGTCACTGCGAGCCAGTTGTAAACAGAGCAGCATGGTAGAAAGAACGCACGCTAAAGCTTGGGTCCTCTTTGTCATGAGCCGGGGTGAGTACTCGTCACTTCATTCACAACCTTTGAGCTCTGATTGCAGGAGAGGGAGCTACAACTTTTCCTCATCAGCAGGCCGGCTTTATAAGGAGGAGGGTGACCAGACTACGATGCCGGATGATTGCCACTAACTGGTAGTCGCTTGCCCTTCGAGATTTCGCTTAAACTTTGCTCAAAGATTTGTTGTGTTTTGGATTTTTGGATTACTCGCTCATGTGTTTTTGGTACTCACCTCAGGTTCCTGGATCCTCGGATATCTCGCTCTCTCTCGAAGAAGATCACTGGTTCGTTTCCTGTTTCACCTACGCCAGCCGACCCGCTCCCCACCACGCTCACGCTCCCTCTTCGAATCAACCTCCTCAAACCATCCTCTGTCTCACTCATCATCTTGGACCGCTACCTCACTTTGGATATCACCCCGGCTCTCTCCCCCTCCAAGTTCCAACTCCTCTTCCGCATAGTAAATCCGACTACAAACAAATCTCCCAGAACTACAACTCCCATACTCACCTCTGTTTCCCTGTAGATGTCGTTTCCTGTTTCTCAAACCGCTGGACTTCAGTGCGCCCTTAGTTCTCCTGTCAAAATAAAATTATTTTTACTTTTTACCATCATACTTGCCTCCGGTCTCTGATTCTGCATGTCTTCGGTTAAGCACATACCTCAGAACATGACACTCTTCACAAAATGTGATGGGTAACTGGGTGATGATGAAACCAGCGACAACGATCTAAGTGAGACATCCTCATCTTAATCTGCTCCGGTAGGTAAATAAAATGTTTAAGATAACGTTAGCTTGATATGTTAGCTTCCGTTCCGCTAATGGTGCATTCGCTTTCTCCTCGGAACTCCGATTTTCCGAATAAAAGAACATGAACATGCTCTAAAGTTTGGCTTCACTTTACTAAATGCGATGGGTGATTGAGTCAAGATGAAACCAGCAACAACGATCTAAGTGTGAGGCATCATCGTTTTAATCTGCTCCAGCTGCTAAATAAACTGTTTAAGATAACGTTTGCTTGATAAATTAGCTTCCATTGCCACCATTGTTATCAGCTAATGGTGCGTTCGCTTTCTCCTCAGAAATTCTAACTTCCCAGTAGGAAAAATCAAATGAAAAAGGACGGCAAAAGGAATGAAGATACACAGTAAATTTAGTTTACAGTAAAGATGTTTGCTTCAGTGTAATTATCAACTTATAAAACTACAAGGACCATGTTAAAATACAAACAGTTGTATGTTATTTATCGTGATATTTATCAAATATGGTTATAAATTGAGAAAAATATATATTTAATTATAAAAGAGAATTAAAATATTAAACACTCAAAAGTGTCTAAAATTGGTACTGTTAAGTACCGGTATCGATTCCTAGGTACCGGGAATTAGTACCGAATCGATTCAAATGTCAAAGGTACCCATCCCTAGAAATGTTTATGTAATGATTATCTTTAATTATAAAAATCTTCTTTTCTTCTGATCTGTGAATTGAGGAGTTTATTTCATGAGTTCCTCTGTAATGGACCTTTAAGGAGAGAATGTTATTGTTTTTCTTTTATTATCTCTGTCAGGCTCTGACTCCAGCTGGTGTGAGGAAGGCAGGCTCTGATTTAAAGGGATTACGTACAGACTTTCAGTCTCCTGTGAGGGAAAATAATGTAGGTTGGAGTCATAGCCAGGCTGAGTTGACCTGGCTGTAGATCTTGACCTGTGGGTCTCATTTCAGGCCATTTCGTGACGTTACAGTTACAAGATGAATGCTGCATGTGTGCGCTTGTCCCTCTCGCTGTAATAAAGTTCATATGGATATAGTTACTGCCTGCCTGCTTTCTATCAAATACAAAACAGTAAAAAGTTGATTTATCTTTTCTTCATGAAGAGCGGCCATCATTTAATAATAGCTTTAGTTGTAGTTGGAGCACATGAAAAAGGTTTAAAAAGTATGATCTTGTAATCCAGGCTCTGCTGTTTTGTTTGAGGTGCAGCTTGATGATTTTTAAATGGCCTGTATTTGTATAGTGCCTACTAATATTTTACATCATCATCATAGCACATTTTTGTTGTATTCACCAAGGAAAAGATTTAAAATTTGAAACTCCTGGTTCAGCAAAAAAGACGTTTGAACATATTTTCTTTAGACAGTCTGTGAGATTACCTTTGTGGGCACCTGTAGCAGTCAGAACACTACATACAGGCTCTTCTGGGTGAGAACATGTAGCTTTATTGCTTTAGTGAACATGTTTAATCAATCCAGCTCTCCTAGAAGCAGACAGATGTGATTCTTTCCTCTTCACAAGCTTCACGTGAATCATAGGCAGGGACTGAATGGAGCAGGATACAGGTCAGCTTAACGGAGCGGCATGATGACAAAGGGGAACATTAGCCAATGAAATAAACTCCCTGAACCCCTGCCAAACATGCCACTTTAATCCACCCAAACCAAAACACACCCACTCAGTGACACTGAATATGTAATTAGATGGATATTACTGAAAATGTTTCACTTTCTGACCCTTGTGTCACACCAAGGTGAAAGCGTGTTCTCCCAGCGATAAATCACACATCTTTAACTAACTGACACGAGGACATGTCAGGAAACCTGCATGGGTGGACATGTAGGCTTCCCTAGGAATGACAGGGTCCGCTAGAGAGGAACCCCACCCTCGCTTTCTCCGGCATGCCAACACAGAGGAGAGTGGGCAGCGCTGAGACGGCAGCCTGCCGTGGGCACTGCCAGGCTTAAAGCTGCCCTGTCGTCATCAGAGGCTTGCAGAAAAGAACACTAAGATTCACCAAAAAATAAATAAATAAATAAATAAGAGAGGAGGGGGATCGTTGCATTTAAATCCTCTCTCAACGCCCCCACATGTTTTAGCAAAGCATAAAAATCATTCACGAAGAGAGAGCGAGACAGAAAGAGAGAAAGCAAAAATAAGAAAAAGATCGAAGGAAACAGAGAGGAAACAGCTATTAACGTCAGCAAGCAAGCTCAAGAGATCATAGTGAGGCAGCTCTAATCGCAGAAATGGTTTAAACCCTCATTCCATCCACCAGATGCAAGAAATGTCTACCCAAAAAACAAGGCTTTGAAATCCCCCGTGTCTAAGGATGTGCCCCCTGGCTATAAGGTCCCTACTAAAACAGACTAAACGTCCAAAACTGTTTCCAATTCAGGAGTGAGTATGTGGCAAAGTAGGCAGCACCGCAGCCCGCATGGTGCACACACCAAAGAGAAACGGCCGTCGTGGTGCTAATGCTAAATGACTGCAAATAGGTTATTAGTTTAAATCTTAAAAATTTAGAAATGTTTGTCAAAGTTTATACAGGTGCTGGTCATAAAATTCTAATATCATGACAAAGTTGATTTATTTCAGTAATTCCATTCAAGTGAAACTTGTATATTCATATATTGAATATTGTATACTCATTACACACAGACTGGTGTATTTCATATGTTTGTTTATTTAAATGTTGATGATTATAACTGACAACTAATGAAAATCCCAAATTCAGTCTCTCAGATTATTAGAATATCAATTAAGACCAATGCAAAAAAGAAATGCCAGAGAAGTTGGCCAACTGAAAATTATGAAGATGAAAAGTATGCGCATGAACAGCACTCAGTATTTAGTTGGGACTCCTTTGGCCTGGATCAAATCAAATCAAAGATACTTTTTTAATCCCAGAGGGAAATGAGAGTTTCAGTACACACAATTCAGAGATCAGACATACATGGGCAAGACACATGACAAGAATTGGTGACTGTGGTCATTCGCAACCCTGAGTCGTGCTACCTAAATAGTGATAAGAGGGTTACATGAGGACTGGTTCAGGTGGAGGGGAAAAAATGGCTCTTCAGAGTTACCCTCCACTGGGAGGGCAGCTTTGCTCTGCAAAAAAACACCTCAGACAGTTATGCAACAGACTTCAGACATCACACAACATAAGTGTCCACTAGGTGGGGTGGTGGGTTGGGACTATCCCCACTTCAGTTCCTGCAGCCACGATAAGCAGCGCATGTCAACTCAGTGTGGATAGGGGGAGGAGCATTGAGTGTTGGAGTGTTGCAGTGACCCTGGAACGTTTCAGCGGCCTTCCCACAGTCCTGCCCAGGCTGGGAAAGGAGGCAGAGTTGAGTTGCCATAGCGACGGCACATTCCACATATCTTCTGAGGGGGGAGTTTTCGTTGGAGCCATGCAGGCTCAAGGGCGCCAGATTGCGATTAGAAATTGTTTTGGGGCCAGACTGTCACGAACAGAACTCAGAAGACCCGTGAAGACGGTAAAAACAGTAAAAATGGATAAAAAAATCTTTTAATCTTGGTGAAGTTACCCAAGGTGGGAGAGGCTGGAGACAGGCGAAGGTCGAAATGGCAGGCAGAATACAAGGCAGGGGTCAGGAGCGAAAAACTAGGTCCGGAGGCTGAGGTCAGGCAGGGTGGATGGCTGGAAGATTTACTTGCAAGGCTTTCAATAATCTGGCAGAGACTGGATAGCTGGATGGTTCTTAAATAGTAGGGGAAGCAGGTGTGTGAGATGAGCTGAGGAGTCAGGAGCAGGTGAAGTGGATGAAGCTGATGACAGGAACAGGTGAGAAGAATGGAGTAGATTGTGGTTGCCAGGGGAAACAGGGCTTGTCAGGAGCTTGGTGAAGGGACCAGAATGCAGGTTAAATGAGGAGACAGAGGAGGGTGAAGGATGGGAGTCATGACAGAACCCCCCACCCCAAGGGCGGATTCAAGACGCCCACAGGAAACCAGAGCAGGGCGGGGGGAGGAGGACCAGGAGGGAGGGCCAGAGCAGGGTGGGAGGAGGGGGACCATGAAGGAGGGCCAGAAGAATCTGGGGGACCGGCGGCGGGGAACCAGGGACCGGGACTGTAGAGGTCTGGGGGGCCGGCGACGGGGAACCAGGAGCCGGGACTGTGGGAGTCTGGGGGGCCAGCAACGGGGAACCAGGAGCCGGGACTGTGGAAGTCGGGGGATAGAGGACACTGGAGGATGAGGACTAAGAGGGGACTCTGGACTAAGACACTGAGGGGACACTGGACTAAGACACTGAGGGGACTCTGGGCTAAGACTAAGAGGGGACACTGGACTACGACTAAGAGGGGACACTGGACTACGACTAAGAGGGGATACTGGACTACGACTAAGAGGGAATACTGGACTACGACAAAAGCGTCTGCTAAATACATAAACATAAACTACACTCAGAGGCCATTCAAAGGCTTTTGCGGGTGTTTTGACTTAATTAGCTGATTAGAGTGTGCCACCAGGGGTTTTCAATATAGAACTTTTCACAATATTCTAATATTCTGAGATACTGAATTTAGGATTTTTATTAGTTAATCAGTTATAATAATCAACATTTAAGACATAAATATTTGAAATATATCAATCCATGTGTAATGAATGCATCTAATATACATGTTGCACTTTTTGAGTGGATTAACTTTGTCATGATATTCTAATGTTATGACCAGCACCTGTATAAAGTCTTCTAAGGTGAATGGGCAGGTAACTGTGTTCATAGTTCACAATATACTGTGTAAAGTTGATTAAAATGCTGCAAGTCTTGATTCTAAAATATTGCAGGTTCTGCAGGATTCTCCTAACAACTCCAATTCTTACATAAATTTACATGCATTGTCTAAAGTTTTATATAAGAAAGCTTGATCCAGCGTGTTTACATTTTCTCCATCATAAAAAAGTAAAAATCATAAAAGTATAAAAAAGTCCAGAACTTTGTTTATTTGTAAAGATGGTACCAAGGCACATTCTCCTGCCTTACCATGAACACAACACCCACCAACATCACATTGTAAATGATTTAGAAGCATCTGAAAACGCTCCGCTAACACACACAGCAGGTTTCTGTAGCACACAAGTTCTGTTGCTCTGACAGTTGCACACAGAAATCTGCAGTTTTCGTGGCCTTTTGCTTTTGTTTGTGGTCATGTGTACACATTAAGAGGCAGGTTGATGGGACGGCTGCCCACTGTGTTTCATTACAATTACTCAGCAGGCACGCATCCCGTCCCAGCTAATGAAGTGGGTGTTACAGTGGGTGGATTTAAACGGCCACTCTATTCTGTACTCCTGCTACTGGCTACAAGGGCGGAGTGGCAGAGAGAAGCGCCAGCAGAGTGGCAGGGTGGCAGAAACTGGCATAATGACCACAGAACCACAGGCAGGCAACAGCCTGAGCCTTCGCTATAGTGTCTTTTACATAAGTGTCAGGAAAAATGGAGCATCACATTTCAAAAACCAGTAAATAAAGTTTGTATTGATTTAATCTAACATGTAATCTGTTTTGCTGTCTGACACCCATTCCAGCAATGAAAAAGAATCCTGTACGACAGCATTATAGATAATACCGCCATAGATCAAACGGCGTTTGGACAAGAGAAGGGCAATAGATCATGCTCAGGCTGGACTGCTTAGCTCTGGAATTCATAGACCAGCCCTTAAATCGCATTGGCTTTCAATTCAAGTGTTTGATTTACAAATGTTTGATTTTCTGTGTGTTTTTAGAGCACTGGGGTGTCCTTTCTACTGCTCCAACACTATAACTAAGATTATTCACAGCAGAGAAATTCTGAATGAATATCTTGCTCACTATATGTACCATCCTCTGAAAATGCTAGAAAATAATTTCAAGATGCTGCTCTAAGCTCAAAATAACAATATGAATAATAATTAATATTAAACACTGATATATCCTGCTGTTGTGTAAAAGTCTACTTATTCATATACTTCCTTAACCCTTAAATGATATGTGTAAGGGACTTCTTTAATCTGCTGCACCTTCATATTAGCAGGCAGCTGACACTTTAATAAATTATTTTTTTTGTTTAAGACTTATTTTTGACTAAAACTAACTGTATATTTTATGTAAAATGACCTTCCTGACTCTAAAAAAACTATAAGTGCATATGTGTAACTCAACAGCTGATTTAAGGTTTGGCAAGAGAAAAAGTGCTAGCACCACCTTGTGGTGGCAGGAGTTAGTTCAGTCAACAAAAAAGAGAACAACAGGCATAAAAGGTGACGTGTAAATGAGGTGGTCAAAACGTGGAGAGATCTTTCAGTTTAAATATTTACTTATATGTTATTATGTGGTTATAATTAAAAAATTAGAATGAAAATTGGTTCCTATTGTGAACACGTGGCTTTTCCTGTGAATTACATCACTGCCCTCTAGTGTTCACTGTTGGGAATTTAACTCAATTAGTCTGAAATTGTCCCTAATGACTTGCTGTTACTAATTGTGAAGTGTTGGTAAATAACTGAAATAATTACCACTAGCATTAAAATTTACCCTCTGACTGGCTGTTTCTTAAGGGAGAAAAGTTCACACTTTAATTTTAAATTTCTTGCAGAATTTAGAAGTTATCTTATTTTCTAAAAGTCTTGATTTCACAGTAAATTGTTCTACATTTTTGTCATCCAAAGCCTCTGTCATCCGGCTGCTAAAACTGGTAAAGGCCTTCTTTTCTGACGCACACAAACACACACACACACACACACACACACACACACACACACACACACACACACACACACACACACACACACAGTGGCGGTTCTACATCGAATTACTCCCCGGGCGAGGCCCCCTTTGAGCGCCCCCCCCCCACAACCGCCCCCCCCCCCCCCACCACCACCACCACCACCACACCACCCCACCTGCATGAACACATGCATGTTTTCTACAAACAGGCATGTTTTATTAGAACGACTATTGAACATTCATTTTTCTAAGTTGCACATATTTACATTAATTACTATGAAGTTGTCAGAATGTAAAGCACTATACATTATATACTGTATCAAAATATATAGAATCAAATATACAAAAACAAACAATAACTAAATATTAAGAATATATGAACATAATAGATAATAAATATTCTAAATAGCAAAAATATTTCACACGTAACAAACTAAAGATAATCACTACAGCATTGCACTTAGAACAGAAAACACAAACTAAAATTAAAACCTAACCTTGATGCAACGTCATCAATAATGTTTGTCACTTGTGCACATCCTTGTGCGCTCACAGACACAGTTTGCTCCCTCTCAGTGCACAAATGACCTCTCGCCATGTATATTTCCGCTCGCGAGTCCCGTTCACACGCGCGCTGCCATGTATATTTGCGCTCGCGAGTCCCGTTCACACGCGCGCTGTGGACCCAATGCGCGTGCACGGGTTGTGGCACGCTTTAAACGCCATAGCCAACTTGCTGTTTCCAATCCAGACACTGTCATATGACAGATAATAGAAAACCTCGGTGCGGCGCAGATTTCCTTTTTTTTTTTTTTTACTCAGCGCTTGTGCGCCCCTTTTGTGTCATGAAAAAATGGCGCCCCGGGCAACTGCCCTGTCTGCCCGTGCCTAAAACCGCTACTGCACACACACACACACACACACACACACACACACACACACACACACACACACACACACACACACACACACACACACACACACACACACACACACACACACACACACACATCGTGCTCTCACCTTCTGAGCTCCAGTGAAGTACACCCGTGGCACTTGCCAAGTCATGGTGATTTTCTCTCTGAGCTTTGTTGGAACTTTGAGGCATTTGTCAACGTCCAGCTCTGGATAGACTACCTCCAGTCCTCCACTTAAGTAAAACCATAACAAGAGAGTATTTTTGTAAATCATTCCTATATTGAGGCAAAGAAAACAAAGATACATACGGAAATAAAAATGTTTAACTTATGAGCAACATTTATAGAGCATTTTAGTAAAAATGCATCACTGAAATGACTCTGGAATCACATCTATGAGACCTTTTGAGCTACTTACTGGCAGAAAGAAGCATCCATCGAGTTTAGGGTGTTTTGTGTCGTTTCCACCCTGTAAGGCTCCAAAAGGAAGGCAGATAAAACCAAAAGAGGTACAGGAACAACCTGCAGAAGACAAATCTAAGTAAATATATATGTATATATATATATATATATATATATATATATATATATATATATATATATATATATATATATATATATATATATATATATATATATATATATATATATATATGTGTGTGTGTGTGTGTGTGTGCATTAAAGTGTCATTATCACCTGTTGTAGGGAGCTCTTAGAACAACCTGAGTTTAGAGAAATAGGGATTAGTTCTCTGGACAGCAGGGCCACTGGGTGAGTCTGACTGGAGCTCTAACATCAGAGCCTTGCGGTGTTATTTGGTCAGGTGTGAAAGCTCATCTAAACTTTGGTGCAGATCAAGAAAGCAAATTCTGGATATTCTGAAAACATGTCTCAGCTCACTGATAAGAGAAACAAAGAAGTAGTAATGTAGAATGTTGTGCACTTTAGGATAAAAGAAAGCAAACTCAAAAGATTATTATTATTAGAAGTAATATTAAAAAAGCTCAGGCATGTACTGGGGGAGGTACAGGTGCTTAATGATATCGGATCAGAGGATTATTTATCACTGTTGATTGTTTCTATTATTGTTTGATTTTGTTGATGAAAAGATGGTTAAACTAGATAAAATGTATCCTACCCTGGTCCCCTATCCAGCATGTTTTAGTTATTTCCCTGCTCCAGCACAGTAAACACCTACTGCCCTGAAGCAGAGACCACCCACTAGTTAACCTACCAGTAACACAAAACTTATACATACAGTTTCTAGTTGGCAGAGAGCTGCAGAGTGCTGTCGAAATTAATTTCTCAAAAATCACTAAAACCAGTTTGAACGCAACAGCTTCAAGTGTTAAAAACCATTTAGTGTTGCTTTAAAAGCACTTTGAATGTGAACCTAACCAAATACTGTTTTGAAAACTTTTGAAATTCCCTCCAAGGCAAACTGAGTCCAGTGAATGCACTCTTACAATTTTTTCTACCAACTTAGTTAATTATAATGTCAATTTCATAGAATAACATAGAATTACATTGGTATTTGCAGTAGAAATGAGTTGAAGGAATTCCAGACGATTTCTGTTTAGCTTTAAAGGTGTGGTTCACAAAAAACATTTTGTATTATTATTTTTTGATTATAATTAGTCACTCAGAGTTTTTCATGCAGGCTCAACGTGAAAATTGTATCCTACACCTATCTCCTGTTTTAGCTTCTGATAGAAAATAGGTGATGAGCAGTGGCGGCTCATCCATAGGGGGCACTAGGGCGCCGCCCTACCAGTCTCACAGGAAGAAGAAGATAGGAATCACAAAATATTAAAAAACAACACAAAAATTAATCTAAATGATCTATACAACAGACTAAGTGCTGTGTATAATCTGTATTAAAAGAGCAAGTCACCCCCTACCAGATTCTTACTCAACTCCCACTTCCTGTTAGAAAAATGCAACAAAGGCTGTAGCCCAGCAGACCGAGAGGGCGGAGCCGCTAACAAAGGCCGTGTTTGAAACGAGCCAGTTCTGCGCAGATTAGATCAACAGTGATCGGCGTTCAGTGCATGCCGGTTAGATTTGTATCCGACTTGATGCCGACTCGCTCTGATGTCATGCATACGTAGGCAACGATAACCTCGTGAGATCAAGGCGGCCGCAGATTTTGGAGCAAGGCACTGCAGTTGCATTGTTACATTGCATTGGTGAGGTGCATTGTGGGTAGCCGGTTTTCAGGTGTTTTGTTCTATTATGGTGTATTTTCGGGTGTTTTGTTTGGGTTCTATTACTACGGATGTGTCGGTTGTTGTTAGTCTCTTGTTTAATTTTCTGAAGGTGATATTTTTGTACCGTAGTTCTACTTCAAGGGATGGAACCGCGGTGCTGTTCGGTAAAAAAGTGACCAGTGTCCTTGCCTTTGCTGGGCAGCAGCTGTTAGCATTCTGCTCTGCCTATCGTCATGGCATGTTAGCTGCCAATATTAAAAAGTTGGCTCATGACTCTTACACAACTTCCCGCAATTGGGCACGCAAATCTCTCAGCAGACATGCTCTTAACAGCACATATGTCATCTGTTAAAATGCATCCTGCCAAAAACAAAATTCACCAGCTGCCACTGACAGGGAAACTCTAGGACAGTGGTCTGCAAATGGCAGCCCGTGGGCCACGACCAGCCCACGAGCCCTCTCTTTGTTGCCCCCAAACCCTGCGCGCACCCCCAACCCTGACCGGGAGGTGTAGGATAGAGCTGGGGAAAATAATCAATGCATAAGATGTGGGCAGAAACGTTTCTGCATAACAGAAGAGTAATCAATTATAGTAGGATGTGGTTTTAACGGCGGCACCAGCGTAGCATCCACATCTGTCAGAGTGGGTGTTCTCCACATTTACCAGGTAGGAAACTTTGGTCCGCCTTTATGTGGTACTCCAGGGCTGAGCGCTGGAGTTTTAACCTGAGACCAAACCCGAACCCAATCAGCCCGATTGATTCTGTTGGATTTGGGCCGTGAATTATGTTAATTTAGCGGGTTGTCGTGCCCTCGCTCCGCTCGCTCGATCAGCGACTGAGAGAGAGAGAGAGAGGGAGAGACAGAGAGAGAGAGAGAGAGAGAGAGAGAGAGAGAGGATCGGAGGGCGCTCCTCCAAACAAGCATTATTATTTTCACAATTTCATTATCATTTCTCCTCGAAGCGCTCAGTCAGACCGAGTGCTGTGATGTCGGGGGATTTGGTCTTGGGGAGGGAGCAGGGTCAGTGACGGCGGCTGCAGCGAAATCAGTCTCTTTAAGTCTCTTTAATTTAGGGACACGGATAAGTTAAAAGGAGAGAGAAATAGAAGATAGACGTTCTTGTTCCACATTTGTCTTTTGTTTCATGATGATAAACTGATGTTAAATTCAGCTTAAAGAGAAACTGGGAGGAAGCTTTGGTTCATTTTAAGTTACAGGCGATCTTGTTTCATATCTGCTGCTCCAGAGACAGCATGGACATGAGGGTCACATGGTGAGGGTCCCACAGGACAGGTTAGTGCAGTCACACAGCCGAGCTGGAGGGGTCAGGTGATGTCCTGCTTTATATTTTATATTGCAAGTTTGTGTGATATGTGCATTACAGCCAGCGGTCCAAACTAGAGACCGCACTGCAATTGTATTTATTAAACAAGTGAACCACACCTTTAATTACATATCATAAAAAACTGCAGTATTTTCTTTTAGATTTCACTTTGTGTAATTGTGGCTCGTCTGTGCCGTCAGAAACAATATACATTTCTCCAAACGGAGGCCATACAAATAGTTACCTGAAGCAGACAAGATATGAAATGATTATTTCCACACAGCCCTCAATTCTTCATTTATCTCTATATGAATCCAGTTTATATTTAACTGTTTGTCTAATTGAATCTAAGAGGTTATTTAACAACCACCACTCCCAAGTGAGTCCTTTAAAACAAAGCAATAACGCTAATAAAGCCTACATCCGGGTCCTGGCTGGTGGGGGCTGTTTAGTTAAGGTGTCATCAGTAATAAAACTTGTGTCGCGCGCGCGTTGATCTGCATCAAATAGTCGGTCACGCGCTGAATATGATTACGTTAACAAGTGGTAATTTGGCGCAGGTACTTTTCATAATACTACATCTTGTTTATTTAAAAACGTGTCTTTAACCCCCTGCTGCTTAAGACTGCGTTCCCTTGTTTGTTCGTGTCACTATTTACACGTTGACGCGACACTTTAAATGAAGTCAAGACAGCTAGTAGAGCATAAATAAAGCTGCACACACACTATTATTTTTTTCTAACCTAGTATAAAGGTAGCGGTGTTGTTCATGTATCGTTACCATGTTTGAAATGCTCCTGTTGTCTTTCCTTCTCTGGGTGAAGCGCTCTCGCTGCTGCTGATTCTGCGCACCTCTACTGCGCACCCTACAGTATCAAGTGTCATAACTAAAACGGGGTAAATAAGACAGACGCAGCACTCATTATGTACGTGTTTATTCATTTATTTAAACATTATTTACACATTTTCAATAACACATGCTACAGAATTTTAAACGTACAGCTCCTAAACCATAAAAACAGATTCTTTAAAACAACTAAATCACCCGGAGGTCACAAAAATGTCCACCAGGCTCCAAACACTAAGAAAACATTCAAGTTATTTTTTCTCTTGTCTTTTTTAAATTTTAATTTTTTTAACAAGGCCTCATAAACTCTTCAGTAGTGACTGTGCAGCATATACCTTTTAGTCCTGGTGCTGCTAAAGCTCCCTTTGGTTTGTGCTTCTCTGCAGCTGTGATAATAGCACCCAGACACGTGAAAAGGGTCCCAGTGAAAACCTTTTTATAATTTATGATCAGATTTTTCTCCCACCTGATGGTTTTAATTCCTAACGAACTTGCAAAAGCATTTGGTGCAATTTTAGGAGAACCAGTGATACAAAGCAGCGCAAGTTGGCATTTCATTATGCATAGTAAAAGAAAAAAGGTGGTGAACTATGCAATAGCTTATATCAGTTACTATGTTGAGTTTGAACCTCAGAAGTCATTATACAGTAAATACATATTTGACTTATTCTTTTATTAGTAGATGCATTGTGCAAGCATTTTTCTGACTAGGATCAAAAGCTGGAGCTCATTAAGGAAACTTTAAAACAGTGAAATTGATCAGAAATCCCTGCAATCAATTCATTTGATGACCTGTCAACGTTTTTGCCTAGCCGTGTCGGGCCAAGTTTAGATAACTTTTTTTTGTGTGTTTCTAACTTTAAATGGTATAAACTCTAAACGGTTTTCAAACAAAAACACACTCAGTTGACCAACACCAGCTGATTCCTTTACATCCAAATGATGGATTGTGCACAGTTATTGATACACACAAAGCCTACAGAGCACCATGGCACCTTTAGATATAGCAAACAAGCTAGAGACCACATTAACGCAACTTCACATTCAATACCATAAACTGCAGTACGCTGTACATTAAGGCATGAGGTGATGTTGATGCAAAACATCAACAGAAGAATCACTGAGGAATGCATTGTACATCTATGAACTTTATCGGACTATGTAAAGGCAAATGATATGAAAGTAGATCGTTCTGAGTGTGTTTGAGTTAGTTTTACTGAAACTATGTCAATATTCTGAATTATTACAAAACTGGCACTGCAGTGCTCATGAAAGCTGATTTGTGTCTTCTAAAGACTGAAGTTCTGTGCCAAAAAGCTCAATAATAATGTATGAAATTAGCATAAATGATTTAATGTGATAGAATAATTTAAAGCGACTGTTTAAATCATCAGCACCGCCTTATATTTTACTTTTACTTAAGAGATCAGTGATCTATTTATCTATTTAGATGCTCCCTGTACAGTCATTTTATATTTGTAATAAACTGGCTCTTTCACTGTGTGTTTATATATTTTTCCCTTTTAACATCCCTTTAAATATTGTTCTATTAAAAATGGTGTAAAAATATTAAAGTATTTTTTAAAGATATGACACTAATGCTCTTATTAGAAATCTGAGTTTTAGTAACAATAACATAATGTATGATTATTTCATACACCTTTATTAAGTTGTTTAATAATAGCATATTTACTTTACTTAGCATGGGATACCCTATTTAACAATTAGTCGACCTTTATTTGTTTTATCTATACTAAAGTATATGTCAGCTGTACCTGTAAGTCTGCACAATACCGTTGGAGAAAAGTAGCTGAACAGAAATTCAATGACAAGTCTAAAACTGTTAAGATTCAGCTCACTGCCTGCAGTGCACACTATTGTTGTAGCAGCATGTTGATGTCATTGTTGTGTTTGTACTTATCTTTGATTTTTTTTTTACATTTGACTGTATTTCCTTCTACACGTCTATATGTCCAATGGTTCTCCAGCCTCTCCTACAATCAGTTAGATGACATTCATGTGAATATTTGCAGCCTGAGATGAAAAAATAAAGAATGGTTATTCCATCTTTACAGCTTTGAAGGTCTTTTACAGGTATGATGTTGTCTCTTTTTTATCATAATGAGTGTTTCATATTAATATGCACATGTCTGAAGTCCAGAACAACTGAAGGTGCATGGAAGAGGAAGGATTTCACCTAGAAACGATCATCTGACATACCCAGCATGATCTTTCCTACCTGACAGCCAGCACACTTTATCAGCCTCTATCTATTGAAGTGCATCCTTGACAGATCTCCATCACTGAGCTAAAAAAATACCTCACACACCACCCACCCTACATACTAGACGACAGGACTCAATCACTCATACAGTGAATGTCGACCTAAGCATGCATGTTTTTGGAGAGAACTTTTTTGAGTATCTATGGAGACTCCGTGCAGAAACCCACCAAATTTGTGATTCAGAAACCAAGCTAACTGCCAAATCACTGTTCATTAAATCTGTAAAGTCCAAATTACTACCAGAGACACTTGCAGAGTTCTGAAAAGAAATGATTTCCCAAATGAGAATGGTCTGAATGATTTGATTCACTGACTTAGCAAAAACTGCAATATTATGTGCTGCTATGTAACAGCAGCACAGTGTGTGTGTGTGTGTGTGTGTGTGTGTGTGTGTATATATATATATATATATATATATATATATATATATGAGTGGTCTGGTTTGTTTCTCTTCCATTTAACAGAAAAACCATTGATTGATTTATAATTATTTGATGCATTCCTGTGAAATGAAGCCCTTTTGCGACCAGAAGCCACAGACCACGAGATCACAATATTTAAATGTTGAGAATGTAACGACTCATACCACTTTAAACAAGCATTTTGCACATTTTGAGAAACTGAAATGGATGTAGAAAAATAAAATAAATAGAAATTGCTTGTATGCTTTTTCTTTCTATGCCAACAGTATGATAGAACTTGATACTGAATGACGTTTGCACTGATTGCCAGTGAGGCTGTTGTTACGTCCTGTAGGTGGGATATTATTCACAAAGTTCGGCAGATTCTACAAAACACTTAGAGGCAAAGTGTTATATCTCTGAGACTTCTGTCCAGTGTTGAATTGCTGGTTGTTGCAGCTGGTAAGCAGCACTTGGTTATCAGTTCAGGTGAACCGATGATGATTTTGACCACAGGTGGAAAGGTTTGTGCCAATAAAGTCCAGTTTTCAATTCAAAACTCCAACGGGGAAAAATATGACAATCCATAAGATCTGAGATTTGCCCCAGTTATACTGTGCCATAAGATGGTAATGTTCATATCTCTGAAGCTAAATCTTTTACATGTTAAGCTCTAACTCCTACTAAACAAAAGTCTTTATCATGAGTCCAATACAGAGCTGACCTTGTGAAACCTGGAGTGTCGTTTGCCTGTAAAGGCTTGAGAAGAGAGTGTCTCCTTTAATAGTCTCAAAGTATACAATAGCTTATTGTTTGCTCTATGTTTGACAACTTGCACACACAATGATGTGCTCCAGACTGGACCGTACCCATGGTCAAATGACAGCAGAGGAGCCAGATGAAGAGTTTGAGTTTGGGGATGAGGGAATGTTCCAGAAGAGCCATTTGCGTTTACACTGTCGTCTCTGGTACAGGTAGTCCTCCTTGTCACGCTCTTTGCGTGCACGCTGATAGTGGTCATCTTCTTTCAAGTACCAAACAGGAGGCCAACGATGTTTCTCAAAGTATTCTTGGTTCTCTGTATCAGAAAAGATAGTTTCAGAAATTTAAAAAGGCCACTTCACTTTCTATGATCTATTTTTAAAAGTATGTCAACTTGAAAAAGTACTTTCGTTTTTTAATTACATTTTCTGTGGTCTCGAGTATGAACGAATTGCCTTATGAGTCATTCTCTGTGGAAGGGAAGCTCTTGAGCTCCTGTTTCAGGGGGTAGAAGATTGTATGAGGAGTGGAGGGCAGCAGAATTTTGAGTCTTACTCATTATTCATAATAGGGAGCCTAAGTCACTTCAGCATCACGGGTCCCCGGAAGAACGAAAAAAATGAAAGCAAGTCAACGGGGCTAAAAACGCTATTTTCTAATCGGCTTTGCTTTACGCCCTGGATCGCACATATGCTGTACTGCAATTTAAATGAAAATTAATGATGGGTGTTTCAACCACGCCAGCCACGTACTTTGAAGTTTATTAGCTTGTAAGAGTTCGTAATTAGCATGACTACAAACTAGAAATCGGCACGTCATCACATAATCTCCTCTCGCCTAACGCAGCTGCTACTTACCACATGGCCAGATTTATGGTGATTCTTTCCTCCTGTGGGAAGTTTGCTGACCTTACAGCCATTTTCCCTCAGTTTTCTTGTGTCTGGTTCGATGACGTCACTTTGGTGAAGCCCATTTGTAGTCCTGTACTTATTTTCACACAAAACTTAAAAAAAGCATTTCCCCTTGTTCGAAAATAAGTGCGTTTTTGGTATTAAAATGCGTCTTCAAAATTCACTGACATCATATGAGAGATCCATGGCACAAAACAAGCGGGATTAGAAAATAGCATTTTTAGCCCCGTTGACTTGCATTCTTTTTTTCGTTCTTCCAGGGACCCATGATGCGGAAGTGACTTAGGTTCCCTATATATGAACATCTCAACTCTGATTGGGTAACAGCTCAGTACTCTTCTGCTGCATCCTTGAGCTTCTTTCTTGGGTAGAATGCATCATTGATATTTTATCTTCTTAAATATCAAGTTCCACCATGGTACGGAGTTGCAAATGCTAACGGTTAGCTTTTACTATCCAGGACCGAGGAGCAAACTCCACCTGCCAAAAGTGAAACCATCATGGAAATGAGTTTTCCCCTCATCCACGGGCGGCATCAGAAATTCCCATTGAACCCCTTGTTAAAAATGCCAAATTCACAAAAGGAATAAAGTCTGGTTAAAAAAAACAAACATTTTCTTTAAGAGGGTGATATTTTTGCAACTCATCTGTTTAGATGTAATTAAAGCTGGGAATTATGAATAATTAAGGACATGTCCATTTGATTGACTGGTAGCGGATGTGCCGTCAGAGCTAACACTCGCAGCTTCCCCTCCTGCTTGTTCCAGGGAAGACCTCAGCCTTACCCTCTGTCTAGAAAGCAGAGGGTGACACAGTTACTCAACTGTGGTTTCCTGGCTAAAATGCCTGCCAACCTCCATTAACTTCTGCTAGCTCAGTTAGCTCTCAGCTACATCGGCTTAAGAGTTCAATGAGTGTCACTCATCTGCCCCCACCCTCACAGCCCCACTCTCAGCTCCATTTTTTTCTATCGGGAGTGATGAGGCGTGTGACACGGCCAAGATAGCGGTGGTGAGAACCGCCCACTGTGCTTCATTTCAGCTCTTCAAAAACCTTCGGGTGACAGCACGAAGAGTTCGTCCATTATACACACAGTCAATGGACAATGTGCACTTTGCTCTCTCTTGGCTACAAAATCAACACAGCCTTTCAGTTGCCAAGGTGCCAAGTCAAGGTGAGCAAAGCCATGAATGCTGATTCATCCTGTGTCGTAAAAGGGACAAGCTTTTTCTGACTAGATCATCCATCCATCCATTGTCTGAACCCGCTTTGTCCACGTAGGGTCACAGGGGTGTGTGTGTGGGGGGGTGGGGGGGCTGGTGCCTATCTCCAGCGGTCAATGAGCAATCAGGCGGGGTACACCCTGGACAGAGAGCCAGTTCATCGCAGGGCAACATAGAGACACACAGGACAAACAATCATGCACGCACACACACACACACACACACACACACACACACACACACACACACACACACACACACACACACACACACACACACCTAAGGACAATTTAGACAGACCAATTAACCTAACAGTCATGTTTTTGGACTGTGGGAGGAAGCCGGAGTACCCGGAGAGAACCCACACATGCACAGGGAGAACATGCAAACTCCATGCAGAAAGATCCCAGGACCTTCTTGCTGCAAGGCAACAGCTCTAACCACTGCGCCACTGCGCAGCTCTCTGACCAGATCATTTCCCATTTAATTCATTTCTACAGCTAATGCAGGCGATAGGTGGTGAAGAAAAAGTTTACATCCAGCATGCATTGGCAACTCAAAGTGACTGATCATGTTTCAAACATATTTTGAATATGTTGAAAACGGTTTCTCAGTGAATGAGCTCGTTAAGTAAATCTACATACCATGGACAGTAAAGTTTAATTAGTATTAACAAGTGCACTGATTAGCATTAGTATTAGCAAGCTAGCTGATTGTATCAAAGTTACCTGGTGACTTTGCCTTCATTTCACGAGGAAACTTGCGGCAGACACTGTTGTAGTTTGTACAGATGTAGTGCAGACACCATCCGGTGAGCTGTTGAGCACCATGGAACTAACACAACAAAAAACAACAAGCTTGAATTTTTGTGCAAGACTTGTTGGTTAAAACAATTGTTACTATTTTGTTTAAGATCTTGACTCTACAATTAGAGGGAAAACACTCGTTCGTGTTTCATATCAATGAAAAGACAATGTAGTTGAATTCTCATTGAAAATATTTCCAATAATACTGTCCAATAAAAAGCTGTCTTGAATTTTCTGGAAAAAACTTGTTTTAATATTAAAGATTCAATTTACCAAACCATAATTTAAATTTCTGATGCTAATTCTTAGGGGAAGACAGTGACAGTTCATGCTACCTGAGCCATATCCAAGTATATCAGCACATCGCCATCAATGTCTGTTCCCATCATCGCTGCCTGTGTCAATACTGTTACTGTGTAGAGCTCTGCAAAGCGACACAAAGTTAGAAACTGTTGTCGCTGACATAAAAACATGCAAGAAATGTTTCTGTAAAATATGTAATACCTGTCAGAGCAACAAGGTGGGGGAGGCAAAGGCGATTAGCAAGTACAATTAGCTCCATGGAATCCAAGTCAGGCCGAGAACAAAACCTTCCCATGTAGAGATATTCCAGCACAGCCCTCATGCAGCTGCGTGTCGTGTTGGGCAGCAGCACCTAACAAAACAGGGACGCAGGGTGAAATCTTGACCTATAGGATCAAAGGTTTTCTCTGGTTTGTTTTTAAGAGAACGTTTGCTATGTGGGGATACCTTTGTACTGGGCTGTTTTTGTGCATTTAATAACAAAGTCCACATTCAACTGAATCCTGAACTGCCTGAAACTCTTGGATTTTCATTTAATGCTCATCTTAACTGCCCTTTTACTGGTTTGTGTAATCCCTGAGGGAGATTAACTCATCTCAAACAAAACATCAGCAGATTCTACTATTTAAGATCAATTATCCAACCAATCAGAGCTGACTGGGACTTTTTAGGAGACAGACTTCAGACAAGAGCTGAAAAACTACATAAAAGTCAAGCAGAAATACACAATAAGAGTAGAATAAAAGAACAAACATGAAATGCAAGTGTGCAAATGGGTTAGAATGAGAATAAGATATAAGTAAAATCTAAATTATGTAAGTATATCTCATTTAGCTGTAACAGCAATGAATAAAAGAGAAACAGACAGACCCAAACTGGCCTAGCTGTTAATCAGCCAGTACATCTAAAAATAGCTTTGTAGAGCAAGCTTTTGAAATGACCGTATAAATATATCTCTGAATGATCTAAAACCTTTAATATGTTAGAAGAATCATTATTATGTACTTTTATTTCCTGCCAGTGTAGAAAAAAACAGCACACACATCTACTGTATGTTTAGATCACAATGCCAGTTATCCTCGTCCTAAAACAGGTTTGCAATCCCTTAATTTAATTATTCTCACATTGGTCACTGGAGTTCTGCTGAGTTCAGCGCTAGTGATGGGAATTCCGGCTGATTTTAGAGAGCCGGTTCTTTTGGCTCAGCTCACCAAAAAGAGCCGGCTCTTTCGGCTCCCAAGTGGCTCCTCAGATTTTCTGTTGCGTAGAGTACATTTATAACCAAAATAATGCTAAACTATATGTAAAATGATTTACTAATGTAACAAAAATGCTATATATCAAATATTTATCATTTCTATGGATTTAATAACTGAACACTTGAAGAAATCTCCACTTTCCGACAGCTGGCGCTCATTTTCTCACCGTCTTCGTCGCACTCTCCTCTCTCTCACTCAGTGTTGCCAGATCCAAAATCCCACAATATCGTACAGAGAGGTCTAAATTATCGTTTTTCAGTACAAATTATCGTACATTATAAATTTGATAATAATGTTCTATAAACGACTTCTCACTCCAATATAATATAACAAAGAAGGTGTTTTATATTGCCCTGTTTAAATAAACATCTTTAAAACCAGTAATATAATGCCTATAAACGTGCAGAGTGTGTCGGCACCACTCCGACCTCCACGCATTGACACAATATGCACATTTGCGCAGTCCTATTTATGTCATTTCTACATAGGTTAAAACCACACGACAAAACATCACACCAGTGGAAAAACTGACCCAATAAATTACAAAGCAGCCTACCCACCTAGTTCCAGAGTCAGTTTTTGTAATAGACACAATAGCATAAACCTGTAAGCACTGAGGTGAAATCTGACTTCAGAACAGTATAAAATTATGTAATTGACTTGGGAAAGCCACAGCAAAAGACGGTGTTACTAGATGCAATGTGAAATTATCGTACATTTGAGGATTTTTGAAACTATTGATCGTACATCGTACAGAGCCCAAAATTATGGTACAAATACGATAATTATCGTACATCTGGCAACACTGCTCTCACTCGCCTTTTTCCTCCTCCTCATTCCCTCTCATCTCCCTCCACCCCCATGTGCTCTGCTGTGTGTCTGGGTCTGATCCTCCCTCTTCCCCGCCCCTACTGCTCTGTGTGTGGACAGTCTGGACACGCAGTTACACATGTTGACCTGTAGCTTTCACCAAAGCAAGAGGGGAATGGGGAGGGGACGGCTCCCAATGACGAGCCGGCTCCCGTCGTTCACTTCAAAGAGCCGGCTCTTAGAGCCGGTTCATTCGCGACCGACACATCACTATTCAGCGCATGTATTGAGTTCATACATATGTGTGCGCTTTTTGTAACTAAGTCACCTCACTAGAAGCTTCAGAAATATTTAATTCTTGCTTGGAGTTTGATTTGGTCTCGAATAGACTGGACTTACCTCCTTGGTGCAGCTTTCAACAAAAGGCCCACCAAACATAGCTGCCATCCAGTCACAGCTGGAGATGAGCAAAGGCTTGTGGGCCATGATCGTCCCATCGTCTAGTTTGAATATTACATCTGAAATAACAGCAAATCATGAGTGAGACTTTGTTTTCAGCTGGATTCACCCTGCAGGGCCCAGAAGCAAGCAGAAGGAATGGTTGTGACGCACCAGAAAAGGTCCCTTTAGCCAAGCACTCCTTGACTCTGTTTGTGCGGCGTACATGGAAGGCTTTGGTGATTTCCTGGTTCATGAAGGCTTCATTATTTAGAATGTTTGCCACCATCATTCGTAGATCAAAGACCTCCAGTAGTTCAGCGATGTGTGCGACTTGCATCAGGTCTTTCTCGTTCTCATCTAGCTGACCGGTGTACAGGTAGCGCAGCACTGCTCGGAAAGGGCTGAGCTGGATTGACTGGTCCATGTGCACTACGGTCATAAGTCTGGGGCTGTATGTGACCGGGTCATCCACCAGCTCCTCCTGGATGCTGACGAAGGCTCGACTCCACGAGGAAAGCAATCTGCTCCGTCGAGCCCCCTCAAAGTCTTTCAAGGTGCCGTCGCTTGTGCACGCTCTCAAGTTGGCCCTATCTCCATCGTCGCTGCTCTCGCAAACGTCAAAGCTAGCAGCACGCATGAGCAGCTCTCTGCCAGACAGAGGACCTCGAGGGGGCTTTTCAGTCTCCTCATTCTGTGTGTCCATAATGAAGAGGTCATAGAACTTTGAGGAGGATGTTGCCAAGTATATCTTGTGTGCAAAGATTTTCTGTCGCTCCTGCAAGACCAGGACGACATCAGCACAGTGTGGGTCCTCCAGGAGACCGACCGGACGCTCTTCTGTGTTGGATGGGGGAGGAGGCACAGTGATTATAGGTGGGGGAGGTTTTGGTGGCAGGAAGGGAGCCTGAAGGAGGGGCCGCTGAACATTTCTGAGGTGAGATTTCCAGAATTGCAGATGGCGGCGTGAGATGAGAGCAGCTCGGATAGCATTATCAAAGACGTCCTTGACTCCAAATTGAGCAACAACACTGGTTTCATAATACGGGACTCCTAGCTCCTTGGCCACCTCCCGGCCTCTCTCTGGAGGAAGAATCTCATTGGATTTGATTGGTCTGAAAACAAAAAGACACATCAAAATGTAGGACATAATACACCGAAAAGCCTAAATGCAACGATCAAAATTACCTGGCCAAGGGCCTGCGTGCCCTGTTCACTGCCTCCAGATCTGCATAGCGCAAGTCCAGCTGACAACCCACTAAGATGACAGGAGCACGGGGGCAAAAGTGCTTGATCTCGGGGTACCACATGGTCTTTACGTGGTACAAAGAGTTGGGATTGGCGATTGAGAAGCACAGCACAACGACATCTGACCTGAAAGGGAGACAGGTCAAATGATGTTGACTTACATTAAAACGGCACATGTTTTAATATTAGCATTTACCTTCCATATGCAAAACGCCGGTCCTTGTGATGGTCTCCAAAAGTATCCCATAGTCGAAGGGACACGCTGACATCATCCACAACATCTCTTGAGCGCTCTAATACCTAAGCACACATAAAACAGCTGAAAGACTGCATCAATCACAGTAGACATACAAAGATGATCTATTTCATTTAAACTCTTTCATGCTCACCTCTTGACAAACTCTGTACTGGTCGATTGCCCAGACCGTGGGCACATGTGTAGCAAGTAACTGGTATTGAGTGAGTGTGGCATTACAAGCCCTGGCGCAGATAAGGCGGGTCTTTCCAACGGCATTGTCTCCAACCACAACACATTTGATAGTTTCAACGTTTGGCCTCTCATAGTCCATATCAGATTCTGTCAAATGGGACCTGCAAAAGTCATAAAGAGTTATAGAAACCTGAAATCAAAAGCCGAGGTCTAACGTCCCGAACAAAGCAAAAACATGCTTCTGTGCTCTGGCTGTAGCTCCAATCTGCACTGCTCAGTCTGCCTGCAGATATATCAATGGGTGGTCTCGTGACTCCTCTGCACTCATTCACTATTCCCCTAACCCTGCTCCTTAAAGTAACCAGCAAGCAAAAACAGCAAACACAGTTTTTCAATGCAGACTTGTGTTATAATTGCAATCAGCTTTTGTTAAAAATAATATATTTAGACTCTGGTTCCTATGTGTCTTCTATGACTCCGAAAATGCAGACACAGTGCCTGTGCTGTTTGTTATTTCATCATTCATCTGCAGACTGAATAAGCATTCTCATGTTACCATAATGCACAGCTTCAGTCCAGAGGAAAACAAATAATCAGACATTCATCCTTGGATTAACCTGGAATACGAAACCCTTTTAAATCATTTCTTGTACTGGTGTCATGTTTTAAAGAAATGTTTTTAGCAATCGTCAAAAAACACCACTAGTGTTGTAAATAGGCCTTATTTAAATTCAATGCTGTCACATCAGCTCATATAAGAAGTTTAAAACCAGTTAAAAACATCAACAGCCTAAACGATTAACCAAAGAACACTATAAAGCTATGCACACTAAAATCTTTGCAAATACACATTGAAGTGCATTCATAATGAATGTTTTCATTCTGATATGTTCTTGTGAATGAAATCTGGGAGCCCTCATCTTCCAGCAATACCTTAAAATGCTGAACCAACCTCTAAAGCATGACTTTTGGTCCACTGCACAAATCCTTGCCTCTGTAAACTCGTATTTGTAATATTGCATATACCTAATCCTTTAATTGCACTATTTGTAAAGCCACTTACTTGTCATTCACAAAAACAGGCTCCTCATTGACTACAAGCTGCATCCTTCACCCACATCACGCTCCATAAATAACACTGACCACAGAGTTGAGTTGTTTTAAAAATGAAACATTTCTAAAAATGCCCTTCCTGTTAGCCCTGAGATCACTGCGCAACCTTCGAATATATCCACCCCTTTTAAAATATTTAAATCCTAAAAAAATCTAGAGAGAGACAATAATCACAGTAAATGAATTGGTTTGCATCCCCTTCTCCTCATCTGTCACAAATTAAGCGATAAAACAGTGAATTTCCTACCAGAAGGACCGAACTGTCCCTCCAACACTGAGACACAAGTCATGAGGCTTTGCTGCATTACAGGTTATGTAACACCCCGTCACTGACTCCTGAGCCTGATTATCGGGCTCCGAGTGACTCCATGTCGGAGCCAGCGTTAAAGGATTATAGCATAAAAACCGTAGTCATGCATGCAGACCGAGCCGTCCTTACCGCGACAAGAGGAAGTGCTGCATTATCGATGAGAAAGAGCTGGGCACCATCGGATGCGGCTCGCACCTGACAGCATCTCGTTTTTAGCGTCATCTTAAGGCAATGTGATCCAAAAAGCTCTGATGTGATGATGAGGAGGAGGAAAACCGCTGTGGATCCGCGCAAAGATTGCCACTGCGCCGCTACAGGAAAGCAAGAAGAGGCTGGTAGTTTGCAAAAATGTGTCCGGTGCGTTGCAGAGCTGCAGCCCTGACCGTCATGCAGCCACCCTCCTCTTACAGTAGGGCCTCGCTCCGTGGCTAATAATAGGCAGGCGCACTCAGGGGACGACGGCATTCATTACAAAACACTGATCCACTTTAAAGTCAGACAAAGCTCTTCCTGCAGCCTATAGGCAGCTCTTCGACGTGCACAGGTAACATGGCCATACAAAATAAACCTTTATTCATGCACAATAAAAATGATGCAGAAAATACAATAAATGTATGCACTAATGCGCAATTTACCCCCCCCCCCCTTTTTTTTCATTTTTAAATAAATAACAATTTATTTATTGGTATTTGGGGCTCATTGGGACAGAGAGAGCCATTTGTGCAAGTTTGGACATAAAGTCTTTGAACAAACATGCTGTTTGCACGAGGACAGGAGTCAGATTTCAATGCAAACCTGAGTTTGTGTGCAGCTTAAGTGCAAGAATTGTTTCACAGCACAAAATCAGGGACACCCCCAGAAATTTTTGATAAGGGTGGCCAGAGAAATTTTTGGGGTGGTACACCAAATTGTTCCTTGTGGTAACTTTAGCCTCATTTCTCATTTATTCTAAAACAATATGTATCCAAAACATTTAACTCAGACATTTCTGGAAAACGAATTTGAAATGTCTAAAATTGTATTTCAAATTTGATTTAAGAATTTTAATTTGTAGTTTAATTCAGCTGTTGCTGTCTTCACAAAAAGCTATGGAGATATAAAAGGTGTTTTTTTTTCAGAAATGCTGAGCAGCATAAACATTTTATTTTTAAAAATCATTTTTTTCACTCATTAATTGTATTTTTTTATTGGGTTTTACATAAACGTTTTGAAAAAAAGATGAATTTATGGTTTGAGCAATTTTCTAGGGGTAGCCAAGGCCACCCCTTGGGGGCGCCACAGAGCTTAATATCTCTTTCTTTTAAAGCAGACATAACTTTTCTTTCTTAAAATAGTTCCCTAAACAAAACATCTTTATGAAGTTATTTGCGCTGAGAAACTCCAAGGGTAGGGGCTCAGAGTACAGCAGTTGCTGAGGGGTGTTCTATACTAATTTCCCTGTTTGTGATGTCACAAACAGGAACTTATTGAAACAGCTTGTTTAAGCCACATTATTCCTGAAACAAAACACTGACTGAAAACAGATGGATTAGGTTTTTTCACATCTGGAGTGGTAAGCCAGGCATACACTGTGCCATTCTGGGCCAATTTCTGGCCAATGCTCCTCTCTTGGGAGAATCTGAGATCAGGGCCAGTTTTGCATCATGTAGTATACAGAAAGTAATGAAAAGTGCTTACTACCTCATTACCAGCTCTCGATCACACAGTATTTTACTCATCCATCATTAGGGTATCACACTGTTGAAGCAGCGCTGCGACCCAAATGTGCCAGACCTGCTCAAACAGTGCATGCTCCAACATGGCTGCCCATTTATTTCTGTGTCCACATATGTCATCTCTTTCTGTTTTTACACTTTTCTTTGCACAAAATATCAACTTACTGTTGGACACAGTCAAACGTTAATTTCTTCTCATCATAGAATAAAACTTTCTTCCACCTTTCATCCCTCTCATGTTCCATTATTGGCACTTTCTTGCAAAGTCCAAACGGTCAGTTAAGTGGCGTTCAAGAAAACAAGGCATTTGAAGATATTTTTTGTTTTTGAAGCCCTTCAGTGTAAGGTACTGTCTAATGGGGCAGCAGTGAACACCAGTAAAGGCCACAAGTTGCATCAAGGACAGCCCAGTGTCTTGACAAACACCCAAATTGATCCGATGGCTCAGTGCTGGTTAAATTGTATTGGGTCTTCCACTTGACTTTTTTGTTTCATAACCCTCGACTGAAAATGGATTGATGGATGGATGGAACCCTCAAGATCACTTAGTAATTACCAAATGACTGTCTTACTGTGGCCCACCTCAGCAGTGATGGTGCTCTGAGAGAGAACCATATGCTGTTCAATGACTAACAAATCAAGATGGTGTTATTTACTTTGTTGTTTGAAGTGTTTTATTCAATAGAGAGTCTCACAGTCTTATAAATTAGTATATATTAGGTTATTTTGTTGCAGTTGCTGCTTGGGTTAGGGTCGGAGTCCTGGTTTTTGACATCACAATAAATCACTGATAAATAATTTGTTCTCACCACCATTAAATAAAGTGTTTTAATTCATGCATTAAAACATAATCACATATTAGTTTAGACATTTTATATGTCAGACTTTGATTCTCATAGCATTACCACGTAACCACAATGTTGCATAAAGGTAAATAATTTGGTTATTCTTTAATAATTTGGAAAAATATAACTTCATATATAATTGTTGTGTGGTGGGGTGAGTACTCTTCATCTCTATAACATCTTTGAGCTCTTCATTTCAGGAGAGGGAGCTCACCAGCTGCAGGGTATTAGCAATCAGCGGCAGCTGCAGCTTCTCAGGTCATCTGCAGCAGAGCTCTATTTAAGAGGAGAGGGAACCACTACACAGCGCTGGATGATTAACTACTCATGGTAGTATTTTGGCCACTCGTTCTAGGTTGCTTGGTTTCTAAGTTGATGATTGACTTGGAAAATCTCTTGGATTATTCTTGGACTCTTGTGTTGGATTTTTTGGACTCAAGTTTTGTATCCTCTCTCCAGGATCACTGGACAATCTTCCCTGACGCTCTGGGTTTGTTGGATATTATCCTCCATCCAAGAAGCAGAACCTTACTGGATTACTCACCTGGAAAGAACCATACCTTCCTGGACTTCACGGTTCGCCTCTCCTCTTAATCCTCTGCCACCCTGCCTGGCTCCCTCTCCTGGACTCACCCCGTCACTCCACCTGCCCTCCTCGACCTCCTCCACCTGCAGAACTTGGACTCTCTCAGGCTCCAACTACTCGGGGTTTATTCCAGGGACACCTTTTGTTAGATTCCTTAAATAAATCATTGTTTTGAACTTTCCCCCCGTCTTGTGATGATTCTTCATGTCGTGGGTTAAACACATTCCCAGGAACATGACAATAATAAACTTACCACTCACAGCTCGTGAGAGATATTGACAGGAGGTTATTGAAGGATAAATGTCTCCCCCGGTAGGTAACAAATCTGTTTCCACTCCAGATCAAGGCACCCGTCTACACTTTCATGTCCAGCAGTTTGAAAAGAGTCAAAAGTTTCACAATAAAGCATAATCTTGAGATGTATTTATTTCTTTTCTTTTCCCAAGTCTGGGTTCAAATGATGCAGTCCAACATTGAAAGTTGGTATTTGTACAACTTAACTCAGTTTCAGCACAAAAAGAATCAAGTTGTATTTGGCCTTTATTCTTACAGGTTTATAATACATGACTCTGAAAGTTGATTTGTGGTTGCTGTGAAACTACAGGTGCTGGCCAGTAAATTAGAATATCATCAAAAGGTTGAAAATATTTCAGTAATTCCATTCAAAACGTGAAACTTGTACATTATATTCATGCAATGCACACAGACCAATGTATTTCCGATGTTTATTACGTTTAATTTTGATATTTATAGGTGACAACCAATGAAAACATCAAATCTGGTATCTCAGAAAATTAGAATATTCTAAAGGCCAATGAAAAAATGTTTGTTTCTCTAATGTTGGCCAACTGAAAAGAATGAACATGAAAAGAATGTGCATGTATAGCACTCAATACTTAGTCGGGGCTCCTTTTGCCTCAATAACTGCAGTAATGCGGCGTGGCATGGACTCGATCAGTCTGTGGCACTGCTCAGGTGTTATGAGAGCCCAGGTTGCTCTGATAGTCGTCTTCAGCTCCTCTGCATTGTTGGGTCTAGCGTATTGCATCCTCCGCTTCACAATACCCCATAGATTTTCTATGGGGTTAAGGTCAGGCGAGTTTGCTGGCCAATCAAGGACAGGGATACCATGGTCCTTGAACCAGGTGCTGGTGGTTTTGGCACTGTGTGCAGGTGCCAAGTCCTGTTGAAAGGTGAAGTCTGCATCCCCATAAAGTTGGTCAGCAGCAGGAAGCATGAAGTGCTCTAAAACTTCCTGGTAGATGGCTGCATTGACCCTGGACCTCAGGAAACAGAGTGGGCCAACACCGGCAGATGACATGGCACCCCACACCATCACTGACGGTGGAAACTTTACACTGGACCTCATGCAACGTGGATTCTGTGCTTCTCCGCTCTTCCTCCAGACTCTGGGTCCTTGATTTCCAAAGGAAATGCAGAACTTGCTTTCATCAGAAAACATAACTTTGGACCACTCAGCATCAGTCCAGTCCTTTTTGTCCTTGGCCCAGGCGAGACGCTTCTTGCGCTGTTTCATGTTCAAGAGTGGCTTGACACACGGAATGCGACACCTGAATCCCATGTCTTTCATGAGTCTCCTCGTGGTGGTTCTTGAAGCGCTGACTCCAGCTGCAGTCCACTCTTTGTGGATCTCCCCCACATTTTTGAATGGGTTTGTCGTCACAATTCTCTGCAGGGTGCGGTTATCCCTAGAGCTTGTACACTTTTTTCTACCACATTTTTTCCATCCCTTCGCCTGTCTGTTAATGTGCTTGGACACAGAGCTCTGCGAACAGCCAGCTTCTTTAGCAATCACCTTTTGTGTCTTGCCCTCCTTGTGCAAGGTGTCAATGATTGTCTTTTGGACAGCTGTTAAGTCAGAAGTCTTCCCCATGATTGTGGTGCCTTCAAAACAAGACTGAGGGACCTTTTAAAGGCCTTTGCAGGTGTTTTGAGTAAATCAGCTGATTAGAGTGGCAGCAGGTGTCTTCTATATTCAGCCTTTTCAGAATATTCTAATTTTTTGAGATACCAAATTTGGAGTTTTCATTAGTTGTCACTTATGAATATCAAATTTAAATGTAATGAACATTGGAAATACATTGGTCTGTGTGCATTGCATGAATATAATGTACAAGTTTCACGTTTTGAATGGAATTACTGAAATATTTTCAACCTTTTGATGATATTCTAATTTACTGGCCAGCACCTGTAATGTCTCAGTTTGGCCTGCATGAACAATGGTCAGTTTTATAACATGAATGTATTTATATTAATGCATTTGAACAATTCTCAAATTACCTATACGTCAGTTTGCAAAACCATGAAGAATTCATTCATTGTTGTAGTTTAACTTTAGTAAAAATATTAATTCTGCAATTAATAATGCAGTAATCAATATATTCCACTAGATGGTAGTGTTCAACCTTATATGACATAATACAGGTTCGCTCTGTGTGTGTGTGTGTGTGTGTGTGTGTGTGTGTGTGTGTGTGTGTGTGTGTGTGTGTGTGTGTGTGTGTGTGTGTGTGTGTGTGTGTGTGTGTGTGTGTGTGAAAATTGAGCCAGTGCTAAATTCTTCCCTGTCCCCTCCCTCTATCCTTGGAATCCATGTTTGTTTTATCTTTAATCATTTATCCATGTTTTTCTTCACCAGGCCACTTTTGATCGGCTGCCCTTTTACCTGGGTTGATTAAAGGTTTTCATATGTTGTAATTATGCTTTAAACATAATAGAAAAGAACAATAAAATATAATTTCATGAAAATCTTACCTTAGAAACTGACATAGTAGAAGCGAGTCAAGCCCAATCTTATTTTTAAAGCACATTTTCTTGACCTGAGCAGAGTACACTGTTTAAAATGTCAAATCAGTACATAAAAACACAGCAAAACTGTTTTTAGATGTAATAAAATACTGCGTAAAAATGTTTTATGTTCGTTTCTCTTCAGTTTCACATATTAGTCAATATTAAAAAGAATCTGTCAATGTCAAATTTAAAGTGACGTAATGATTTCATCTTTCTGGCCAACAGCTTAATAGAAATGTGAAACTGCGGGTGTGACATCATAAATCGTTGCCTTTAAAGTGAAGCTCTGGTTACTTTCTCCACCACGTCTATTTGATGCTGTATTTATTATTTCCACAGAAATTAGTTACAGGAGAAACTCCCAAAATTAGAGCGTGGTGCAAAAATTCATTTATTTCAGTAAAAGCTAACGGGGCGGCCAAACCGAGTACTGAGTACACATGATTATAATTATTCAGATGTTCAACATTTCTCTATTTAAAATCTTTGTTTCATTGATTTCATGTAATATTCTAGTTGTCTGACATTGTGAATGTGGGGTTTTCATCAGCTGTAAGCCAGAATCATCACAATTATAACAAATGGAAATATTCTAGTTTTTAGAGTTCTGCCTTTAGTCAGCAAGTGGACTCAGTCAGCTAAAGAGGAAGATCATGAGCTGCAAACAGCAGAAATGTTGAATATCTTAAAAATATCAAATATAATATTACCTAAATGATAAATTTAGGTAATATTATGATTTGATTTATGTATCATATCAAATGTATGATATGATATGATTTAGGTATAAATGGGCTGCATGGTGGCACAGTTGTTAGCACTGTTGCCTCGCAGCAAGAAGGTTGCAGGTTCGAAACTCGGCTGTGGCCTTTCTGCGTGGAGTTGCTTGTTCTCCCCATGCATGCGTGGGTTTCCTCCAGGTACTCCGGTTTCCCCCACAGATCACAACATGCCCTACAAGTTAAAAAAAATTGTACCTCGCTTTGGATAAAAAGCATCTGCCAAATAAATAAACATAAACATAAATAAACATAAATGGCCTGTGTTTGTATAGCACCTTTTTATGGTTCTACAACCCCCCAAGGTGCTTTACAACACAATCAGCCATCCACCCATTCACACACACATTCACACGCTGGTGGGGATGAGCTACGATGTAGCCAGAGTTGACCTGGGGCGCATTAACAGAGGTGAAACCTGCCATACGCTTGCACCAATGGTCGCTCCGACCACCACCAGCAGACCAGATGGGTTAAGTTTATTGCCCAAGGTATGTGTGTGTGTGTGTGTGTGTGTGTGTGTGTGTGTGTGTGTGTGTGTGTGTGTGTGTGTGTGTGTGTGTATAAAAATTGAACCAGTGCTAAATTCTTCCCTGTCCCCTCCCTCTATCCTTGGAATCCATGTTTGTTTTATCTTTAATCATTTATCCATGTTTTTCTTCACCAGGCCACTTTTGATCAGCTGCCCTTTTACCTGGGTTGATTAAAGGTTTTCATATGTTGTAATTACGCTTTAAATATAATAGAAAAGAACAATAAAATATAATTTCATGAAAATCTTACCTTACAAACTGACATGGTAGAAGCGAGTCAAGCCAAATCTTATTTTTAAAGCACATTTTCTTGACCTGAGCAGAGCACAATGTTTAAAATGTCAAATCATTACATAAAAACACAGCAAAACTGTTTTTAGATGTAATAAAATACTGCGTAAAAATGTGTTTTATGTTCATTTCTCTTCAGTTTCACATATTAGTCAATATTAAAAAGAATATGTCAAGCATTTATGTCCAGAATGTTGCTAATAATGTTAGAAGAAGTTACATTTAGAAGATTTTAGATAAACAAAAACAATGAAAATGTTCTGTTTTCTTCTCATTATTATTCTAACTGATATTTTGCAGTTAAAGTGAACCAGAGCAATGATGTTCTTATAAATGTTTCAGAAATTATTCACAAAGTGAAGCCAGTTATTGATTTGTTCTGTACTTTCCCAGGAGTTGTGCAATAGTAAAAGTCAGGGATAAATGTTGTGTAAGCAGGAACCATAGGATGACAACAGCTCATATCAGAGTCCAGTCCAGTCCGGCCGGGGTGTCCTGTACCATTCAGTCAGTCAGAAGACTGTTCCTGTCTTAGTTTCCTCATGGCTTCTACGGAGAAGGACCCCAGAACTCCTTTTGATCTGGACTCCTACCACGTTTCTGAAGAATTTGGCTTCATCCTTCCTGACCCTCTGGTATGTGACAAAGCTCTTCTGATAAGTATTTTAATCATTATCTAAACAGTCTGTGAAAAGCTTCCAGGCAGCATTGCCGGGGTGTAATTCAAAATAAGACTTTCAAATTAGATAACACAGGTTTCTTTCATGGACACACTCGAATGACTTTCATACTTGTGAAAACGCTGGACTATGATGTTGCTTGTGGCTTTTGTTGGGAATGAACCTTTATTTTAACAAGCAGGATGTTAAATTATTAGGTCTAATGCCACTGTGGTGGAAGTAAGAACAGAAAAAACAACTGCTTTATCATTTAAAAGGGATAAATTATTCTGTGCAATGTTACTTATTTGTAAATGTTAATTTGTTGGATACGTTTATTAATTGGGACACGTACTGAAACATCTGCAGGAAGAGCTCCCGTCCTACTACCAGCCGTGGATGGAGATCGCTCTGCGCATCCCTGAGTTTGTACGCAGTCATGACTTGCGCTCCCATGTTGACAAGGTAAATAATAACACAAACAGACTGTCTTTGCTGTCTTTACCGTGATATTGCTCAGAGTTGTTGGCCCTGTCCAGATGCCGCTGCTGAGCACAACGTTTCTGCAGAAACACAAAGAGCTGCGACTCGCCCACCTGGCCCTCAGCATGGTGACCATGGGCTACATCTGGCAGGAGGGAGAAAATAACACTGTTGAGGTTGTTCTTCAAACTTTGTCTCTTCCTGGTTCAACAACATATTATTTTTTTAATAAAAAAAAAACACTTTTCAAAGATTCTGCCCAGCAACCTAGCAGTCCCTTTGTGGGAGGTGTCACAGCGCTTAGGACTTCCCCCAATCCTCACTCATGCAGATGCAGCGCTGGCTAACTGGAGGAAGAAAGATCCAGAGGGGTAAAACCATTTATGTCCTATAGATGCTTTTAACTATTGTTGTTATTCAGAAAATAAAAGGTTTAGAAAACAATTCACTGTTTTCTTTTTCATGTCCATTAAACTTCATGTGCCAGGCCTCTTGATATGGAGTGAGTATGTCAAAATTCTTAGTTTAATCCTCTGGTAATGCTGGCGGTCATATTTGATCCACATAAACTGTTTCGGTTAATTTGCATCACACAGAAATCTGGAGTTGCTGATCCGCCTCCCAGGTGGAGAAAGTGGGCGGGGCTTCTTCTTGGTCACTCTGCTGGTCGAGCTTGCAGCAGTTCCAGCAATACGAGTGAGATAGGTCACATCACGCATCATGTATTACGTGAAAAACACTAAGTTGCACCATCACCTAAAACCAAATATAAGTGCAAAAGCTTCAGAAAAAGCTGTTGCATGACTGTTGTGCAGAGCATTCCCCATGTCATCAACGGAGTCAGGAGTGGTGACACCGAGGCTGTGGTCAGAGCGTTAGAGGACATCAGCCAGTCCATACAGGAAATGACCGATGCACTTAAATTAATGCAAGGTAATGGCATGGGTTTAGAATGAAAAATACAACAATTCACTCTGTTAAAACCCAGTTTATTTGATATGTTTTGTCTTTTAGAGTATGTGGAACCTTCTGTCTTCTATGGCATCATGAGGATCTATCTGTCAGGGTAAATAAACAAAAGTTTATGTTTACTGTAACATTTCTTGTATGTTCACACGTACAGGTGAAACCTGAAACATTAGAATATGGTGTCAAAGTTAATTTATTTTAGTAATTCGACTTAAAATGTGAATCTAATCTATGAGATAGACTCATTACATCAAAGCCAGATATGTTAAGCCTTTATTTGTTATAATGATAACTATGGCTTACAGCTTATGAAAAATCTCAAATTTAAAGTCTCAGACCATTACAATATTGTGAAAAGGTTCAATATTCCATACTCAAAGTCTTTCACTATAATCAGCTGATGAATCCCAAACACCTGCAAAGGGTCCCTGACCCTTTAGATAGTCTCTCGGTCTAAGATGAATGAGTAACATAATTGGACTTTGGCACCATATTCTAATTTGAGTTTCACCTATAAAACATGTGCTTGCTTAGGTGGAAGGACAACCCTTGCATGCCAAAGGGGCTCGTTTATGAAGGTGTTCAGTCAGAGCCCATGGAGTTTTCTGGAGGAAGCGCTGCACAAAGCAGCATTCTGCATTGCTTTGATGAACTCCTGGGAGTCAAGCATGAAGACAAAAGCAGTAAGAAAAATGATTTGTCCAAAACAACGATTTTCTGTTTTTATCCCCACAACAACAAAACAAAAACACTACCCTCAAAAAAGGGGGGCATATCAAATTGGCACAGCGTTCAGCAGCCTGCAATAATTTACAAAGGGGCCCCATGTGCAACCACACATCTCAGAATCACCCGTTGCTGCGAGGGCTATCTTTTCCAGCTGAACAAATGACTCAACAGATAGAAACCAAAAGAAAATGGAGGGAAGCTCCGGAGATACAGCGCCTGGCCAAAAGCCATGCAAAGGCCACTATTTTAGAAAAAGTGGGATTTGTTAAGATAGTATCAACTGGGAGCCTAAAAATGACCAGGAAGGGCTTCATGCGAACACAGATCTCAAGAGCCCCAGAAAGGACAGCTGAAAACCGGCTCCAGAAGCCGTGGAGTTCTTGACATGAATAGAACATGTGACTCAGGTCACACGGCGTGCTTCACACCTCTCACACACTGATCCACCACATGTGGATAAGTTCTCAACGGGCGAGAATCGAATAGTGAGCTCTATATAGAACCTTAAACTGAACATGTAACCTAGCACACGATGCACTACAACAGATGCTGGACACCACGGTTTCCCGTCATCGATCCAAAAACGTTACACCTAACTCTTGTTTCCAAGCTCTTCTGTGACATTTGGGTGGATTTTAGATGGAACTCTTAAAATAACCATTATGTACATCAACAAATAATTAAAGCATGAAGTCACCTCGGCTTATCAAGCTGAGAAAACACAAAAATTGTTAAGGCTCACCCAATGTTTAGAGATGCAGAGAGTCATCCACATACCCTGGTTGTCTTGGCCTTTAATCACAAATGCATTGGAGATGAATTTGAAGTACTGATGCTAACTTGTCTTTCAGGTTCCTTCCTAACACGCATGAGGAACTACATGCCGCCCAGTCATAGGCAGCTGATCCAGGATATTTCTTTGCAACCGTCCCTGAGGAGTTTTGTCCAGCAGCAGACCGATGAGCAGCTGAACCAGGCCTTTGACTTCTGCGTCTCAAAACTATTGGCTTTGCGCAGCTACCACATCAGCGTAGTCAGCCGTTTCATCACTGTCCCCGCTGCCCGAGCTCGACAGCTCCGTAGCCAAAGCCAGGCCTCTGACGGGGAGATGATCGTCAAAGCCCCCACATGCCTGGAGGAGAGGGGCACCGGTGGCTCTGGCATCATGGTCTTCCTAAAAACTGTGAGGGACAAAACAAAAGATGCTCTTCTGCCTGAGACAAGCAAAAAGATAAAAAACCACAGTTGATGTGAGTTTTCATCCAAAGGGAACCACAGATTAAACTAAGTCAGTGCTTTGGACTAAATATTTTTATGTAAATAAAAGGATTACTTTTGACAGAATAAGAGTGAAGCCTCTGTTTACTTGTTTTGAGAAAACAGCCCTCAGCTTAACTAGCAGATTATCTAAATTATTCAGTCAAATCATAGGTGAAACATTTTTAATGCCATCTGTAAACTTTAACAATCCATAATCCAGACTTGTGTGCCAAGGTACACAGGATGTGACTAGACATTTGGCACTGATGAGACTTTCTTCATCAAAATCTGCCATCTTACAGTAGAAAAAAATTTTTTTAGGCAAATGAAATCGAAATCACACATAACAAGGCAAGTGTAACATACTGCAATACCCCATGAAGTCACGTTGGGGCACCAAAGGGCAACATAAAAGGAAAGACTTCACAAAGTTTGCTAGTAAACTTGAATCTACAGGGTGTGTGAGCTAGTAGCACTAAAGCTATGCTTACTTCTTGGCCTGTTCACCAGAGACAATAAGAAAAATGATGTCATCCCATTTTCATCGTTATCTCTAAGTGTTCAAATCTGTCTTGAATTCCACACAGAACCATCAGCAGGGCTGAAACACAACCTGTGCAGAAAATAATAATCCTTTGTTGAGTCTGTACTCTTCAGTGCTTTTCTACAATTGGGTTGTCATGTCCAGGCACAACGAACAATGCAGAGAGATGCATCAGCCATCGAGGTGGTTACCTCAGCTCTCCTGCCTTACTCCACCAGCCCGCATTTGTCCTGCTGTGAATGTGGAAATCCCAGTATAGACCGTGTCGTGGATGGTTGTGTAATTACTGGTGTGTCATTACATCTCTTAATCTGAGTGGTCTACTTTCTCCTTTTTTTATATAAACAGGAAAGAGCTAAGGAGCCAAAGTGAGAGAAAAACAATTACTTATGTCATGGTAGCTAAACATTAAAGCTTCTGGAACGTGCACGGAGACATTTAAGCCCCTTTATCCTTGTGGTTTTGTTCTTTTGTTCATGTTCTTTTCATGCAAGAACATGAAGTCCTGAGGTGAAGAGGTGAAAGGTGACCAGAAACTGCGGAGGGAAGGAGAGAGATGGGTGGCGGGGAGGAAAAACAACGAGTTCACGTCACAGTGATCTGATTAGAGCCTTCTTCCACAGCCAAAGAAAATAATCCCTTTCCTTATTGTCATGTATGTGGAGGACTCCCTGACAACCCAGCTGTAAACACAAGCCATCTCCAAGGATGTTTTCATTGTGTAGTTGGGGCTGGGCCTGCACGGCCTCTGAAGTTTCACCTCGTATCACGTGGGTGGTTTCAGTTTAAGACGTGACACTTGCACATACATGTACACACCTGTTTCATTAACCGTTTATACAGATGAGAGATGTTTTCAAACCAGTTAAAGCCACCATGTGTTTAAAGTCAATGTTTTAGCATAATGTTCCGCAGGGTTTCCCCTGACTAATGTAACCAACAACTAATGAACATTAACAAGAAGGAATCCAACAAAGTAAATATACAAATTTCCTCCTGCAAAGGGCCTCTGGTGTCACTCTTGTTTTCCTTAAATCTACTCAAACATCCATTTTCCATCTGTCAGGGCTGACAGGGTTACAGTGGAAGGTTTTCCTCGGGGTAAGACAATCAGAAATCTGTTCCTTGGTGGTTAACCACAGGATATCCTGGATTCTGTTATTTCAGAACTGAATTTAAGATTCTGCCATTTGCATCAAGCCAAGCAAAGCTCAGACCTTTTTTTTTTATCACTCTACGAAATGAGCAGCTTCAACAGCAACAAGGAGTGGTTGATCTTTTTGGCGTACACATGGCGGGTGTAGCCGGGAGTTAAAAGGCTGCACATGCAGCACAGTAGATGACTGGGTGTTTCTTACACTTTCCATTTATTATTTTGACTTCCCTATCTTTGTCAAACATCCATGCCCACACACCCATCAGATACATCTTCATCTTTTGCCACACCCCCCGGACGAACTGGGTTACAAATTAACTCAATCCAAGTCTGCAGTAATGTAAGTATAGTCCATTAAAGAATTATTAGGGCAAGTCTCCTGTCTTTACATAATCAACAAGTTAGATATTCTTAGGGATGTCCGATTATATCTGTCAATATTGTATGTAAAATCGGACATTACCTCTTTTAATTACACAATTTAACATACCGTAAATCCTCTAATACAGGCCCGGGTCTTTATTTACTCAAGCACATCCTGGTTCCGGCCTATTGGAAGGAGGCCAGAATTAGAGGCAGGCTTCAGTTTTAATTTGAGCAAAATAAACTACCAGTAAAATTAATAAAAACAAGACTTTGTGTCTATTTGAACCTATAAAACTCTAGGTTTGTTTATTGAAAATGTACAGTTCACTCTGCTCCTTCTGCATGAAAAAGGCTGCAGGAAAACTGGAAATTAACTGAGTTTAGATCCTTGAATACATTTAAAACCAGACTAAGAACCAGGGGCGTCGGACTGGGGGGGGGGGAAGGGTACCGTTTACCCAGGACCCACTGCAGGGAGGGGCCCTGAGACAGCTTTGAATAAAAATGTTTTATTGTCGTTGTTTTTTCCCCCAACTTACGTAATGTCTTAATAAACTTCCCTTTACCTGGATAAAGAGGTTAAGAAACAGAATTTCGCCTTAAAAATAATAACTGAATAATCTCTGAGGCATCTATCACCCCTTAAAAATGTGCAAAGTGGTTTAGTCCACACCAGCGGCCAGGGGCTGCACGGCTGCATGTACAGCTATGAGACATCGCAGATGCCGACAGCCAGAGCCGGAGGCAGGAGAGTCAGTCATGTCTTTTCCCAAGAAAGGGAAATCTGGCTTCCAGAAAAGAAAAGAAAAGAAAAGAAAAGAAAAGAAAAGAAGGAGAAAAAGTTAATTGAACAGAAGCAAGTATTGACTAGGGTTTTCAAGAAGGAAGGTGAGCAGCAGCAGAACACAGTTTTAGCTGATATTAGCTAGCTCTCAGAAGCTGCATTCATGTTAGGTGTTCAGTGTTAAACGCCTTTAGTTTCACCATCAAGATCAAATATAAATTAATTAGTGTTATCAGTGAAAACACTAATTAATATATATATTAATCAGAATTATTATCGCGGGCGGCTGCCGCCAATTAATTCGCGGACCTCGCAGTAAAAAAAGGTTCAGTCTGTGTGGAAATTTCAGCTCCTTCCCAGTCATGGACCAGGACAAACTTGGTATCGATGGATTCGTGGTAATCTCAGGAATGTGAAGCTGCCACTGTTTTTCATATAGCATGATGACACTGGTGTTAGAGGATTGTTATTGACTTGGTTAGATATTTTAAGCCTATTTTAAATTTATTTATATTTGATCTTGAAAACGGACAATCTTATAATTTGGCTGATAATGCAGGGATTATAAAATTTAGAGTACATTACATTCACAGAGAGAACCTGGTTTATTTCATGTCATATGTATTTAATATATCAATATATATCAGTATTAGCAAAGCTTAACATCATGAACCATGACAGACATGACTGAAGAGCAGATGAAGATATCATGCCAGGCACTGATGGGAAAATATTACAAGGATCTCACTGCTGAATTTGAGAATGAGATGCTACACCTGAGAACAATATATGGTGCCACATTTCCACACATTCGGTCTCCTCTTGAGCTGCTTAATGCCATCTACAGGATGCAATTACAGAGCATTTTTGGAGAAGTTTGTATTGGACTGAGGATATTTTGCACACTACCTGTGACTGTTGCTTGGGGTGAACGGGCTTTTAGCAAACTGAAACTGGTGAAAAATTATTTGAGATCAACAATGTCCCAGGATAGACTGAACAGCCTAGCTCTTCTTTCTATTGAAAGCCAATTAGCCAAAGGATTGGACTTTAAAGATCTCATAAGTGATTTTGCTAACATGAAGACCCGTCAGTGGGCATTTACTGGAAAATAAATTCCAGGATTTTTGTTTGAACACATTGTTGGCAAATAAAAATAATTATATGTGAAGTCTGGGCATTTCACATATATATTATGTTGGCATTTGTATTTGCTCAATATAGAGGTTAAACTAAGATCATATTTATTTTCTTGTCTTATAGCATGACAAAAAATGTGTAAGAGAGATATTAAGTAATTGAGCATGGGGGCCCACCTAGAAGACTTGTACCTAGGGCCCAGAATTTGGTGCTACGCCCCTGCTAAGAACCCTTGAGATGGATTCCCTGTGTTGTAACTCCCTAATGTAATTTTCTGCAGAACATGTCTGTGTAACAGAAAAATTTGTAACTGTAACTTTTTCTGCCTCTTGGCCAGGACTCATTGAAAATGAGGTTTTTAATCTCAATGGGATCTTCCTGGTTAAATAAACAATAAAAGTCTTGTACATGCATGCCGTATGCATATTGTAGCATTAAGGGTTGACTACATATATATTAAATAATCAATAAGATGTGACATTCCATAGTATATAGGAACATTTACAACAAACACCATTGTTTCAGACTAAATCCCAGTATGGTAACAAACATAGCAAACATGACGATAGTGCATTGTAAACACTTGGTGATAATTAGGTTGTTTATTCACAACAAAAGGCAACAGACCCCTTACCGCTCCAAAGTTAAATCACTCGTGTCTCATTTGGTTTGAAGAAAAAAAAAATCCTCCAACTGTTTAATCTTCATCCTCATCCTCCGCAGTTCCACATTACAACACTGAGCTAACTGCTATAAACATTAGCACACTACAAGCTATTTGTGGTGAGAACACATGAAAACAGTATCAAACTGTTTACCTGCTGTTTTTGTAGCTGCTTTTCTAAGCTGTTCAATGAAACGCCATAAAAACCTGTAGCAAACCCTGACCTGTGATTAAGTGATCACTGAAAATTGCAACATTTTCCGTCCCGTTTCTGTTCATCTCGCAGCCAGAGTTTACGATCCCCTATTTCAGCTTTGTTCAGTAAGTTTCATTAAGTCCTTTGTGGCGCACTACTTTTGGGACTTGAAAAAAAAACCCACTTGTTTTTGTCCCGATTGCACGGAATTTGGAAATAAAGCCTGCGTCACACTGGAGGACACGCCCGTGGTTTTGAGAAGTGAAGTGGTCACACAGCACGCGCTGCTACGCTGAGCACTTCTCGGAAAATCATGCGATAGTCCCAACATCACGCGGGTCTTGAGAACAGAAAGTGGGAAGTGACTTTATTGTTTATACGTGATCAGACTTGCCATCGTGCTTTGTGAGACTAATTCATTAACAGTAGGTAAGTACGCTAATTATAAAAATATTTTAAGATCAATAGTACATTAAAGTTATTAAAACTGTGGCTGGGTTTGTGCCGTAAAGCTGGCCACTATTAGAGACCAGCCTTCATTTACACTCACTGACAGCGAGACCGGCTTATGTATGAGACCCGGCCTGTAATGGAATACAGGCCAATATTAGAGGATTTACGGTGCCACGCACATTACTCTTCAGCTACTTTCCCTCTCACTCAAAATATCAAAGTGCAGCAGATTCGAGGTATGGTTTTTAAGAAATGTTCGTTCGTTTTGCAATACTGGTCTATCTTAAAGGCACAAGGGGCTCGAGGGGGGAGCTGAGGTCTGAGGTGAGGTCCGGTGTCCAGGCAGTTAAGCAGAGGGAGAGCGGGCCGGCTGGTGGCTGGCAGGCGTGGACTCGAAATGGTTCCAAGAAGATTATGGTAGAGCTGTAGAGTTGGTTGTAGCCAAGAACGGGAAAACTGGGGAGGACAGCAGGTTAGGAATTTCCAAACTTCACTCTTCTCTTTCCCTCCCTGTGGCAGAGAAGGTCGTCCATGCCTTTGTCTCCTCCAGGCTGGACTACTGTAACTCACTTCTCATTGGGATCTCTGGCAGGAGTTGTCCAATGCTCAAGTATGTTCAAAACAGAGCTGCTAGGGTCCCGATCAGGTATCATCATCATCACACCATTCACCACTTCCTGTATTGGCTCCCCATTCATTTTCGTATTCAATACAAAGTCCTGCTGTACACCCATCACTGTCTTCACGGTGAGGCTCCCACTTACTGTACAGAACTGTTCACACCGCACACCGGACACGGCTCAAGATCATGGGCGACAGGGCATTCTCAATGGCTTTTCCCTGTCTGTGGAATGCCCTCCCAGACCACCTCAAGGCCCCAATGACAGTGGATGCTTTAAAAAAAGGGTTAGAGACCTACCTTTTCTCTGGCCCATAGCTAAAAATGCTATTGTTTTATTTATTTATTTTATTTTAATTTAATTTTATTTAATTTAATTTTATTTTATTTTAACTGAATTTTAATAGTTTTTTTGTTTTTAAGTCCTGTTTTATTTTCTGTGTTTTAGCCTAGCACTTTGACATTTGGTGTGAAATGTAAAATGTGTTGTAAATAAAATGTATTTTTTTTTTCATTGTAAATGGACATTGGCACTGCAACAAGCAGCAGTGTAGTTGAAAGAAGTGGAGGTCATTAAGAGGATACTTTTTTGTTTGATACCTGGACTGCAGTGTCCCAATTTGACCACAGGGTGTCATTCTTACATCATGCACCTTTATATTGAAGTAGCTGTCATACTTTGTATCAACTCATGTTGTGGAGTTGCTAATGCTATCGGTTAGCTTCTACTTGCCGAGGCGTGCTCTGCTCTCTCCTGGCTACAAAAAGCAACACAGCCTTCCCCAACAATGAACCAAGATGGGTGACTCCATGAATGCTAATTTTCAGTGTGACGTAGATCTGTGCAACTGATTGGCATAATGAACTTAACTCCATGCACTGGTAAATAGGTTCAATTGGAATTTTTACTTAGTAAAAGTGCCTTAAGATGACTCTTGCACTAGGCCTGGTATATACATTTTTGGAATCATTGCCAAACTGGTCACCATTGGACTCCCCCCTCTCACACGTGATCAGATAAAGGACTTTCTCACCAACCGCCTCCAGACTGTGAGCCTCGGACCCCAACTCTCCTCCACCCACACACTGAACACTAGCTCCCCACAAGGCTGTTTGCTGAGCCCCCTCCTCTACTGTCTCTACACCCATAACTGCAGTCTAGCCCCAACAGCAACCTTGTTGTTAAGTTTGATGATGACACCATGGTAGTTGGATTAATCTCAAAAGGTGATGAGGCAAATAACAGAGAGGAGGTACTGAAGTTGTCAGCCTGGTGTTCACAGAGCAATCTGGCTTTGAATACCAAAACAACTAATGACATTACCGTTGACTTCATGAGGCATAGTACCGAGTTAGCCCTTCTTTTCATCAATGAGGAATGTGTGGATAGGGTCAATACATTCCGGTTCCTTGATGTGCTCATCTCCGCCGACATCTCCTGGACAGACAACATCCCAGTTGTTATCAAGAAGACTCAGCAGCAGCTACGTTTGCTGAGGTTCCCTCAGGAAGCACAACCTGGACTCCAACTTGCTAATAACCTTCTACCTCTCACCCATCAAGAACCTGCTGACCTGCTGCATCACAGTATAGCTCAGCAGCTGCGCCATGGCAGACAGAGAGAGGCTTCAGAGGGTTGTAAAGGCAGCACAAAGGATCATCAGCTGCCCCCTTCCCTCCTCTGCCTTAGCAGAGCAAAAAACATCATCAAGGACTACTCCCACCCTGGCTGTGACCTGCTTGACCTGTTGCCCTCCAGGAGGCACTACAAGTGCATCTAAATCAGGTCAATAGGTTCAAAAACAGTTTTTTTTTTACCGGAGAGCCACAGCTACCTTAAACTCCGACAAGCACTAACACTAACCGACCTCAGGTCTCCCTTCTGCTCATCAACCTGTGCAATGACCAATATCTGTATGGTATTGACAATAACTGCAATAAAAAGACAATAACTACAATATTCAATATGTATATAGTGCAACTTAGCACCATGTGTTTATTTATTGTCTTTACTGTTCGTGTTTGACTTCACTGAAGTAGTTGCTTTTATCTCTGTTTTACTTGCGTATATGACAATAAAATGAATTCTATTCTATTCTATTCAAAATAGACATAATTGAATTAAATTTTATTCAGAAGTTTTAAATGTTAAATATTATTCAATAAAGCTGGATATTTCAATTTTCATATATTATCTATTAATTGTAGAAAGAAATTCCAAGCTCAGATGTCCAGCAGGTGCAACAAAGGTATCTGGTCTTGGAGCAATTAGCAAATAAAGCACAACTATATTTTAAAAAAAGAAAGTGACGAGGTAACAACAAAAACTTGCACAAAGGATAAATAGCAGGACCACACATGGAACAATGACCATAGAGGTCAAGGTCAACTTTATGTATATAGCACCTTACTGTTGCCCGCACAACCCAAAGAACAGAACAAAGCCATGAATAAAACACATCCAAGTAAGACATATTAAATTTATGGTGTCAAAAGCAAAAATATAAATAAAACCATGGGTAAAAAGATGAGAACAAACACTAAAATGGCAAGTTGAGAATACATTACACAAGATATAACAATAAAACCATAGTAAGTAGATAAAAAAAAGATTAGATGCACAAATCAACCATTAATTAAAGCCAGGGCAAATAAGTAAGTTGTATGTTTTGACTTAAAATGTTCCATGCTCTGAGAGGATCTCATTTCTGAAGGCAGGCTGATCCAGAACCTAGAGCCAGCCACTGAAAACGCTCCAACCCCTAGGGACTTGAGACAAGTTTTTGCGACCACTATTAGTGACTGAACAGGACCTCAAGTTTCTGACAGGAGTGTAGACAGTGAGTAGATCATGTAGGGTGGAGCAAGGCCATGTAGAGATTTAAAAACAAGGAGCAGTAATTTAAATTAGATCCTGTAATGAATAGGAAGCCAGTGAAGGGAAGAAAGCACCAGGGCGATATGATCACACTTCCTTGTTCCTGTTAACAAACGTGCTGCTGCATCTTGGACCAACTGTAGACGATGCAAAGCGGAGTGTTCTTGGGGGTTGCAGTAGGATCACAAAGTAAAATACAATCAAACGCCATCTAGTGGCTAGTTGCAGTACAGGCTTTAAGTCCCATCCACTCTGTGTCAATGAATGGGACATCAGTTCAAACAGTCAGGCATTTCTGAAAGTGAAATTAATTCATTCATGATGTTATCTAAACTTCTTAAACCTGAAATCCTTATGATGGTCCAGAAGTTTCCCTGTTAGATACACAGTTTAAAGGCAGAAAATCCAAATATGAATTTATGTGAAGGAAGTCACCCAGGAAAACTGTCAATTCCAGATGTCTTAGCCATTCCCAAACCTCCAAACTGATGTAGGTTTCAGTAGAAGTCTTCCACATAGGTCCAGATGCAAAGAAATCAACCAAACACGTCTTTGTTGTGGGTTTCCAAACACAGTTATCCTGCTAGTCACAGTTAAACGAGGCGAATGCCTCACCTAACTGGCATTTGTTACTTTTTTCTTAGCACAAGCATCTCTTTGTGCATCATTTGAGCAGTCTGTTAGAACAAGTTAAAGGCCTTTGATGTAGTCATCAGGCAAGAACTTTATCACTTCCTCTGCCTGACTAGACAGAAAAGATCAAAACATGGATGGAAAGTGATTTACAGTTAGCATGAAAGGCTGCTTTTCAGGTGTTGAATTTCTGTTGATCCAAGCTAGATGAAGTCACTAACATGAAGTGAAACAGCAGTCAGGGAAAATAGGGGTTATTTGGCTTCCTGTCTCGTTGATACTTAGTGCTGTAATTCCTGACTCAGAGATAACTCTGGCTTTGCAAATGATAAATGTTAAATGTGTTTTATATTTATGTGCACGACTCTATTCAGCTGTAAACATTTTCGATCTTGGTAAATCTGATGCTTAGTATATATCTAAGAATCAAGTAGGCATTTTAGCTTGTTTTTTATATTTCAGTCATTTCATTTATATTTGTATTTAAATTTCAGTTTGTCTTTTTTAATTAATCTGCAGGAATTTCTAATATTCTGTGTTTTCTGTGAATATGGGGTGCTGTGTGTACATTAAAGTGACAGTGTGTATTTTTCCAGGCGATAAGGAGCAGTACATACCTAAATCTTTGCAAGCAAGCAGTATTTTTGTGTTGGAGTAAGACCTTACAAACGGATGCCCATTAGGGTCAAAAGCCCCGGGGAGTGCAAACTTAAGCAAAATAACAAGCACATAAGACTCCCTTTCATCACTGGCTACAAGTAATGAGGTAAATGTGTAAAACAACATTTCAGAAAGATTAAGGTTTTGTAACCGTTTTACAGATCAGTAAATCTCCGGTCGGCAACAAGATGGCGCCTGTGCTTGGCTTAGCCGCAGTCACCGGCCACTTTTTCAAACTTTTCTCCACTAACCTCCTCTTTTCCACCTTGCTCCCATCTGCAATCCTCTTCAGTAGTGTCCCTGCTACCATCTCCTATGATCGCCAGACTCTTTTGTCCTTCCTTTCATTCACGATTGCCCAAGATGCACCGAGGACGTACCATCCTGTTTGTTTACCTGAGTGGCGCACTGGCCCGGAACCAATCGACGGTCCCGAGCTTTCCGCCTCCGGCTATGGTTGTCCGGTCCCGGGAAAACGTCAGAGGAAAAGAGGTAAACGAGCAGAAATCCAGGTGAGAATAAGACTTCTCTTAAAGCGTGGTTTATCTAGTAAACATTGACGCAATCTTCTAGCTTCTTGTCCTATGTTTGGTGACCTGAGCGCCACTTCTGCATTCCTGCCAGGCTGCGTTGCGACGCGGTTCATCCGTGCAAGTTTTTTAAGGTCGGTTTATCCTCATTCCTCAGTGGATTCTCCTCCTGTTCCCTCCATAAGTGGTTTTTATAAACACCTTGGATCTAACCCTGCTAATTTACGTCCACTAACTCCAGCTGTTTCAGTAGTTTCTGATTCCTGCACCTCACTCAGCACGGCTCTATTAAATACCCGCTCTGTTAACAATAAGTCCTTCCTGCTCAATGATTTAATTCTCTCTAAAAACCTGGATTTTCTGTTTCTGACTGAAGTTTGGCAGCAAACATCTGATTATTCTGGTCTGATTGAACTCTGCCCGAGTGGTTATTCTTTTCTTAGCCAGCCCCGGGTTTCTGGTCGTGTTGGAGGCCTAGCTGTTGTTTTCAGAGACCATCTTCCATGTAGCTCTACAACCTCTGGTCACTTTGCTTCCTTTGAACTGCAGCTGATTAAAGTTGGGCGTAAGGACCCGTTCTACTGTGCTGTGGTGTATCGTCCACCTGGTCCAAACAGTTCTTTCCTTCAGGAGTTTAGTGACTTTCTATCCTCCACTGTGAAGCTGTCCAGACTGGTGATTGTTGGTGATTTTAACACCCACATTGATGATTCCTCCGATCTCTTTGCCATGAATTTCTCCAGCCTTATGAACTCCTTCGGCTTTACCCAGCATGTTTCTGGCCCTACACACACCACGGGGCACATTCTAGACCTTGTTTTTACCCTGGGTCTAAACGCTGACAGTGGTTGTCCTGAGGACGTTTATATTTCAGATCACCATTGCATTTTCTTTACCTTGTCAGTTTCTGCGTCCCCACCTCCTGCTTGCTGTATGGTTAGTTCTCATTTTCTTAATGAGAGCACAGCTAGCAATTTTTCTGCTGCTTTTGATCCACCATGTTCTTCTGATAACGACCCAGATTCCTTAACTTCTCAGTTTAACGAGCACTGCCTCTCCATTCTGGACAACATCTGTCCTGTCAGAACCAGATCAGTTCCTGCAGTGAACCCTACTCCCTGGTTTACTGACAGCCTTCGCAGCCTGAAGTGCCAATGCAGAAAAATTGAGCGTTTGTGGAAGAAAACCCATCTCCATGTCCATCTGCTGCACCTAAAGGATCTTCTGTCATCCTTTAACTCTGCAGTCAGAGACGCTAGGGTTTCCTATTTTTCCAACCTGGTGTCCCAGAGCAAAGGGAACCCCAAGGTGTTGTTTAACACCATGAGCAGCATTGTCTCTCCTGCCTCTCCTACAGCCTCCATCCGCTGTGTTACAGACTGTGAGAACTTTCTGTCTTTCTTTGTGGTCAAAGTCAATAAGGTTAGATCTAGCAACTCTCCTTCAGCCTTATCGCTGCCTCTCCCGACTCCAACCAGGCCCATCATCCTAGACAGCTTTGCTCCTGTTTCTTTGCCTGAGTTAACCAAACTAGTTACAGTAACTCTATGAAGACCTCTGCATGCCCCCTCGACATCTTACCCTCATCTTGGTTTAAAAGTGCTTTTCAGTCCATCGGACCCAGCATGCTCTCCATTATTAATGCTTCTCTGGTTTCTGGTCAGGTCCCTGCTTACTTTAAGAACGCTGTAATCCGCCCGCTTTTTAAAAAACCGAGTCTCGACCCCTCTCTCCATAGCAGCTTCAGACCCATCTCTAAACTTCCGTTCATCTCCAAGATCTTGGAAAAGGCTGTGGCTAAACAACTCACAGCTGCTCTTGATGAACATAACATCTATGATAGCTTCCAGTCAGGTTTTCGTAGAGCTCATTCTACTGAAACAGCTCTTCTTAGGGTCTCTAATGACCTTCTGATGCACAGTGATGCAGGGGACTGTTCTGTTCTGGTCCTACTGGACCTGACTGCAGCCTTTGACACTGTTGACCATCACCTGCTACTGGAGAGGCTGAGAGACTGGGTAGGCCTATCAGGATCTGCTCTGGAGTGGTTCTCCTCTTATCTCTCTGAGCGCTCATTTTCTGTGACAGTCTCCAAGTTTAGGTCCTCCACCACCTCTCTTACCCATGGTGTCCCACAAGGTTCTGTGCTGGGGCCTCTGCTCTACCTCCTCTATCTGCATCCTCTTCAGCACATCCTGAGCTCATTCAAAGGAATCTCCTACCATCTTTATGCAGATGGCATCCAACTGTACATCTCCTTTAAGCCCCATGAGATGCCTAAGCTGCAGCTGTTACACACCTGCTTAGACTCTATCAAAACCTGGATGGCTGGGAGCTTTCTATAGCTGAATGAAGATAAGACTGAGATCCTCATCTGTGCCCCAGACAAGCTGGTTCCCAAAGTCAGAGACTCTCTTGGTCAGCTTTCTTCTCACACCAAACCTTCCGTCAGGAATCTTGGCGTGACCTTTGACCCAGCTCTCACCCTGGATTCTCATGACGGTTCTCTTGTTCGCTCTTCCTTCTTCCATCTCAGGAACATTGCTAAGCTGAGTCCCATTCTGTCTCGCTCTGAACTTGAGACAGTTCTCCACACCTTCATCTCCTCACGCTTAGACTACTGTAACTCTCTTTTCACGTGTCTGAGCAGAACCTCCCTGAACCGTCCACAGGTGGTTCAGAATGCCTGTGCTCGGCTTCTGACCAAGTCCTCCAAACACACCCACATCACCCCGCTTCTCCTCCAGCTTCACTGGCTGCCAGTCAACTTCAGAGTTCATTTCAAGATCCTGGTTCTGGTCTATAGGGCCTTACATGGACAAGCACCATCTTACATTGGTGATCTTCTTAGTCCCTACACCCCCAGCAGGTCCCAGAGGTCCAGTGACCAAAGCCTACTGGTTGTGCAACGCACCAGGCTAAAGACAAAAGGTGACAGATCATTTGCTGCTGTGGCCCCCAGACTCTGGAACTCTCTCTCCCTGAGCCTGAGATCAGTGGACTCAGTGGTCTCCTTCAAAAAGCAGCTGAAGACTCACTTGTTCAAGCTGGCTTTTGGATGACCTTCTTCAACCCCTCTCTCTTTATTCTGCTCTCCCCACCTATTCCACCTTCCTCAGGATCCACTGATTTCCCTCTTTCCTATTCACACTCTCTCTTTCTTAACATTTTTTCTTTTAAATCCCAATTTCCTATTTTTGCTCATTTTAAATATATTTTTAAACATTTTCTAAATGCTTTTTTATATTTTTACATTTTTTTGTTTTTGTGAAGCGCCTCGTGATTTTTATCTTGAGAGGCGCTATAGAAATGATATTTTCTTCTTTTTCTTTCTTCTAAATGTGTTTTTTCCTCACGGGCTCCCGTAGAAGGAAACACTGCGTCTAATATGGCGTCGCCCAGAGACTTAGGGTGTTTCTCAATGCCAAGGAACCTCGCCTTGATGTCTTGGTCCCGCCCTGGTTGCCTAGGAGAGATATCATCAGGAACCACCAAAGCGTGTTCCAATTTCATGTTCTACCGAGGTGTGTGTTCTCCATTTGTTAGCCATTTAGCTAGTTGAGCAAGGATACACGAAAGGTGTCTTGTACCCTAGCCTCTGTCAAAAATTTCCCAGAGTATGTGGCAAGGTGGAGAAGCAAGGGCAGCTACTTCGGGGGCAAATTTCAAGTTTAAATGTAAGTCAACTAATGTAAAATGTTTTTTTTAGAGCAAATGAAGTTTCTATGGTTGGTTAGTTGTTTAGTAGTTGCAGCTTCGGTGGCTAGCGGGTAGTAACTCGCTTACATATTTAATTTAACAAATATACATTTTGTGATAAAGTTCATTATTGTCTGTAATGTACTGATAAACATTAAACTTTCATATATATTAGATCCATTACACACAACTGAAGTAGTTCAAGCCTTTTATTGTTTCTAATATTGATGATTTTGGCATACAGCTAATGAAAATCCAAAATTCCCATCTAAAAAAATTTGCATATCATGAAAAGGTTCTCTAAAATAAGCTATTAACCTAATCACCTGAATCAACTAATTAACTCTTAAACACCTGCAAAAGATTCCTGAGGCTTTTAAAAACTCCCAGCCTGGTTCATTACTCAAAACCGCAATCATGGGTAAGACTACCGACCTGACTGCTGTCCAGAAGGCCATCATTGACACCCTCAAGCAAGAGGGTAAGACACAGGAAGACATTTCTGAACAAATATGCTGTTCCCAGAGAGCTGTATCAAAGCACCTCAGTGGGAAGTCTGTGGGAAGGAAAAAGTGTGGCAGAAAACGCTGCACAAAGAGAAGAGGTGACCGTACCCTGAGGAGGATTGTGGAGAAGGACCGATTCCAGACCTTGGGGGACCTGGGGAAGCAGCGGACTGAGTCTGGAGTAGAAACATCCAGAGCCACCGTGTACAGGTGTGTGCAGGAAATGGGCTACAGGTGCCGCATTCCCCAGGTCAAGCCACTTTTGAACCAGAATCAGCGGTAGAAGTGCCTGACCTGGGCTACAGAGAAGCAGCACTGGACTGTTGCTCAGTAGTCCAAAGTACTTTTTTTGGATGGAAGCAAATGTTGCATGTCATTCGGAAATCAAGGTGCCAGAGTCTGAAAGAAGACTGGGCAGAGGGAAATGCCAAAATGCCTGAAGTCCAGTGTCAAGTACCCACAGTCAGTGATGATCTGGGGTGCCATGTCAGCTGCTGGTGTTGGTCCACTGTGTTTTATCAAGGGCAGGGTCAATGCAGCTAGCTATCAGAAGATTTTGGAGTACTTCATGCTTCCATCTGCTGAAAAGCTTTATGGAGATGAAAATTTCATTTATCAGCACGACCTGGCACCTGCTCTCACTGCCAAAACCACTGGTAAATGGTTTACTGACCATGGTATTACTGTGCTCAATTGGCCTGCCAACTCTTCTGACCTGAACCCCGTAGAATCTGTGGGATATTGTGAAGAGAAAGTTCAGAGACGCAAGACCCAACACTCTGGATGAGCTTAAGGCAGCTATTGAAGCATCCTGGGCTTCCATAACACCTCAGCAGGGCCACAGGCTGATTGCCTCCATGCCACACCACACTGAAGCAGTCATTTCTTCAAAAGGATTCCTGACCAAGTATTGAGTGCATAACTGAACATAATTATTTGAAGGTTGATTTATTTTGTATTAAAAACACTTTTCTTTTATTGGTTGGATGAAATATGCTAATTTTTGAGATAGGAATTTTGGGTTTTCATGAGCTGTATGCCAAAATCATCACTATTAGAAACAATAAAATGCTTGAACTACTTCAGTTGTGTGTAATGGATCTAATATATATGAAAGTCTAATGTTTATCAGTACATTACAGAGAATAATGAACTTTATCACAATATGATAATTTTTTTAGAAGGACCTGTATACACAATTTTAATAGTAAAAGGCTTGTTATTGTCATGTTCCTGGGCAGAGGTGAGTCACACCATCTCCTCTCACCAGACTCTAAGCTAATTCTCCACAGGTGAGGAGCAGGAGGAGCGGCAGCTGCAGGAGATTTTCCAATCAGGGACGCGGGTTCAAAAGGAGGATGGAGACACATCACTTTGCCGGATGATTGCACCAGTTTAGGCAGCACCAGCCTTTGACCTTGATCTAGTTTGTTCGTGTTTTGACTCGTGTTTGACCATTGGATTTATGACCTCGGATTGTGTTTATGGATTACGATTTGGATTATCCCTCACTCCTGATTTTTGTTCCACTCAGGATCCTCTCCTCATCTACTCACCTTCGCTGTCTTCGTTCCCTGGATAACACACATCACGTCCCATCCTCCTCCGCTGCTCCTATTTGGCTTCCCTCTGCTACCTCGCCTCTCCTGGACCTCTCACCCTCTGCCCAGCGTGCTTCCTGGCTTCCTAATCTCATCAACCTGAGCACTTCAGAGACTCGAGCCGTATTGCTCATCCCACAGGACTTCCCTGTGCGGTTTCAGTTCCCGTTTTTATAATAAAGACGTTTTACTTTACTGCTTTGGACTACGTGTGATGATTCTGCATGTCTTGGGTTAGGCACTTACCTCGAGTCATGACAGTTATATATTTATATTTACACTAATACTTATAAAATGTCATCTCCCGTGCCACGTGACGTTATGTAACCTCTGTGGAAGCCACGGTCATGTGATGCAAGTCTGTTCCATTTAACCATTTTCTTTGACCAATGACGGACAGTGTCCTCGTAAGCAAGGCGCCCGGCCTTGCAAGACATCGCCTTGCAAGGCCAGGCGCCTTGACATTGAGAAACACTCTTAGACCCCATGTATTTTAGACCTGATTTTTATCGTTGTTTATGAAGCTGCCAATATTTTTCAACAACTGGGATTTCATGTCTTTAATTTTCAACAACATTTTGATGGATGTTTCCAGAAATGAATGGTAAAACGCACCAAATGCAAGCTTATGAAAAAATAATATATATATGATAAAGACAGATTTCAATTAGAAGATGTGCAAAGCAAGTTAACAGCATGTTTACAGAGAGAAAACAATACAAAAAGGAAAGGAGATGGACCGTGTCGCACCTCTTCCCTTCATATTCAGAATTTTCTAGTTGTGTATAAAATGTGTATATTGTGCCTCTCTAGTCCTGAATAAAGGTTAAATGGTTTTGAATTTAGTCATGTCACATGCCAGTGATTTATGAGCCAATATAAACTTATAAATAATCTATTGCAGTATTTTTTTACCATGGTTTAAAACTTTTATCTTATTATAGAATGAATATGACAAATTATCTTTTTGTGTTTGAATGCAGGCTCAATGAACAAGTACATTCAAGGAGGAGCTCAAGCCAAAAGTTCAGATCAGCCATCCACCAGCAGTTCAAGAGCTCAAGATCAGTTGTCATCCATCACGTCTGAACCTTCTACAACATCACCCAGCCTTGACCAGGATACAGACCAAGCACAGCCCACAGCCAGCACTTCAGAAGACAGAGTGAGTCCTGGATCTGAAAAAGCATCTGAAAATTACTTTGGAGAAACACATGTGCAACAACTGGTGCTTGTGGTGTGTGTATCTGTTACATAGTTCTAAATAATAACAATATGGAGTTCCTGTGTTGAGTTATATTATGTAAATATCAATCCTACTTTTTGGAAATAAGCAGTTCTCGGGGTGTGGGGGTGGCCAGCCCCGTGTGGGGATCTGGGCGGGGCCTTGGGGGTCGGGTCAGAACATGTATGCTGCCGGGAAGGAGGCAGGCACATGCAGCAGTGCCTGGCCCGGGTTCGGGGGCCTCGGTAGACCTTGGCCCCTCTGCTGTCTCATCACAGGGGAGGGGGAGGCCCAGGAGGGGAGGACCCAACCTTACCTGGATGTCCTATGTCTTATATATTCTGGACGTTGTGCAAATGCAGGGATGGGCATAGATATTCTGCTGGGGTGGGGCTGGGTTGGTGCCCTCGGGCTCCGTGGGGCTCTGCGATGCTGCTGCTTTGGGCCCTGGCAGGATGGGCTGGGGTCTCCATGCCCTGGGTGGCAGTTTGAAAACAGGGGTGCCTATTGGGGCCAGTGGGGGAGCTGACTCCCTGTAGGGCTAAGCCCAACCAGCCATTCCTCCCCATCCCCACATATTTTCCCCCTCCTGCTCCCTCACATCATCACACAAACATGCACGTAGGACCTTGGGGGGTGGACAAGTCAGGGAGTGCGGGTATGGACTCCATTTCCGCATTCCTGTGGCAACCTGCCCCCCAATTTTATTTGCACCTCATACACTTCCACCAAAGACATTCCACGCAAACACACACTTAGGGCTTTGAGAGTGAGTACATTCAACGGCACTTGGCAAGGGGATTTCTCAGCCTCCTCCCGAGTGCCGGTGCCCACTTCCAATTTTAAACGGCACTTAGACACCGAGGGCTGTGGGTGCAAGTGGGGTGGGGTGGTGCGGTGGCATCAGCTGACATAGGCCAGACAATGCCCGCACTGCCCGCTCACCACAGCCATTGAATACACCTCAACACACAACACTATATTGGAGCAGGCGGAGGGAGACTAGGGGTCTTAGCACACCTCTGTAGTTGCTTGGCTTCCTGGGGCTGGAGGAGGGAGATCTGGCCGTCTGAAGTGGTGGGTTGCTGTGCTCGGCGTTGGGCGGGGGAGCCTGCTCATCAGCACCCCAGCAGAAAGGGTCAAACTCTGGTAACCGGTGATGGTTGTACCCAATGTGCAGCAGTACCGGGACCAGGTGTGTATGGGGAGCATGAGTGGGTGTCCGGCGTGCACTTTTGTAAGTCTTTGGTTGTATGTGCATGTATGAGCATGAGGGAGGGAGTGTGTGACTGTGTTTGTGTATGGCTGTATATGTCAGGTGGGGCCTTCGACTCCTCTCTTCTCCTGGGACTTCTTTTAATGATATAGATCTTCGTCTCCCCTCCCCCTGCCACACCTGGTGTGGGGGTGTGGTGCCTTGGTCTGCCTGAGTGTTCGTGGCTCCCGGGTCAGGGGGTTTAAGATCTTTGGCGCCTGCCTGGTCGATCCCGGTGGCTGCCTGGTGGGGTCTGGGTCCCTGGGCTCTGCTGGGTCCCTGGCGGAGGTGGTCACCCCTGGGTCCCGGGTCGCTGGGTCCCGGGCTCGGCCGGCTAGGGGGTGGGAGGCTGCAGGCGGGCCTGTGGGCTTGCCGCTGATATCTCCAGGGACTCTGCCGGCTGCTGGTTGTGGCCCCCTGGGGCGATCCTCTGTGCCTCTCGAGGGGGGCGGGGGCCTTTCTGGTTGCAGTCTCCTTGGGGTTCCTGTGTTCTGGGGCAGCGCCTGGATCTCTGGGACTTGGAGCTCCCCTCGTCTCCAACGCATCTTTGGGGGGCTGATCTGTGGTCCCTCACACTCTCTATTGGACACCACTATAGAGAAACCTTACATAAACAAGCACGTGTACACACACAGGTGCTCACATGGTGCTCTCAAAAGTATGGGCTTGGGCACGTTCAACACATGTCTTAAGGCTGTCATTGCCACTACATGCACTGTGATTTATTATCGTGTGATTGCTCAGTTAAACAATGTTGATTTTATATTTCATCATCAGGTTAATGCAGTGATAGCTTGCTCCTGATGTATTGTTGTGTGTCTTTTCTCTTCCTGCAGGTCTAGAAGCAGATTCTTGTTAATTATTGTTTATTTTTGTCGACCCCCCCCCCACCACCACCCCCTTCCCCCCTATCTCCCCACCTTTTGTCTTTTCCTTTCTCTTTCACCTCTGACTCCGTGTCTTGTCGGAATTACAAGCATTCAAAAACAACAACAATAAAGTTTTAAGTATCAGGCGTGACATTAAAAGCAGACGCTTTGATGCTCCACCTGAGAGTAAATCTGTAAGGCTTGTTACCAGCATTCAGACATCAATTCTGTTTCCTTCACAGCCAGACAGGACACGGTGTAAAAAAAAAGAAAGAAAAGGAAATAAGCAGTTTGTGCATACAAGAGAATTAAAGAGAATTCAAGGCGAAGCGCATGCACATACAGCGTTATTGTGTTGTTTTTGTCTGCGGGGGGGGGGGGGGAGACCACAAAGCCTTTGTGCTTATGGCATCAAAATAGCTAGCAACGGCCCTGCTGATAAACACCACATTTCATCATCACACAGCATACTACAACACACACTCCAACACATATCATTCTTGCATGGTTGTCATGTTTCATAATTTGTTTAGAAAATAAATTTCTTACTTTTAATAAACTTGACTTTGTCTGACGTAATACGAAGTCTACTTACGGTCCCTGAATAAACAAAGACTCCTGATTCTTCTGGTTAACTATTCAAGGATCAATCAGGTTGATATTCTATAGTTGTATGGAATCATCAAATCTTATTGATCATGATTAAAACCCCAAAATAAATACATAGGCTAACCTTACAGCTATCATGGAAAACAAATCACTCCTTAGTAGGGGATGTTTGTTTGGAGGCTTAACACAGCTTGACATAAAAAATAAAGAAATAAAGCATCATTGCAAAAGTATTAATAATTATTAAACAAGGTTCCTGCTAAAATAATAAATGAAAATAGAGAGGAGTGTTTATCTGAAGATAGTGAAGATTTGGTTGCAAGTTGTTTAATCAAACGGCAGTAAAACAAGCTATTAGACAACAGTGTGGAGAGCAGCACTTTGCAGGAAGAGCTGCAATGACAGAAATAATTATTTTTATTAGACTTGATGAATGGTCTCCAGAGCCAGCTCAGTCACACTATTTAAATCAGATTTCAGAGTCCGCTTAACGAATGCATGACATTCAAAAGTAGTCTTCACCAGATTAGCAGAAGCCCAAACATGTCACAGCCTTTTCTCTTAAAGGTTAACACAACTTGGAGCTGTGTGACGGGGAATTCACCTTGATCACACACCACTGCTGACTCACTACTGGGCCTGCCAGGTGCCAGTAAAACAACTCTCTCTCTCTCTCTCACACACACACACACACACACACACACACACACACACACACACACACACACACACACACACACACACACACACACACACACACACACACACACACACACACACACACACACACACACACACACACACACACACACACACACACACGTACTTCCACATTGTGAATGCACGCAGATACGTACAAATGCAAATACACTTAATGAGTCGACACACGCCGAACGTGCACACCTGCAGGCATGTGCAGAAACAGGCTTGTTCTCTTCCTGACCTGCAAACAGAGATACCTTGTGTTTACTCCCACTTGGCTCTCCTCTCGTGCCACTCTATTGTTTTCCTCTCTCTTTCTCTCCCTCTCTAACTCTGCTGATTGACTTCCTTTTCCTCTGAGTCGCCGTTAATGTCATCATCTCTGCAAGCGCCTACACACTCGTGTTATCAACAACTTCTCATCTGAGTTATGAAAATACAGGAAGTTTCCCGGGGGTCTCCTACATGGAAAAGAAATGTCCATCTCTCTGCTGTCACACACACACACACACACACACACACACACACACACACACACACACACACACTAATGTGCGTTCCATAATACACAGAGAGAAGTGCATGAGACAGAGGGAAACAAGCTCATGGGACGATTACACAAAAGGGGTTCGAAGATAATAACAGTAGCCTCAGGAAATGGAGATAATATCTGCTCTGGGATGTTCACACCTCTGAATTCAACACCATTATAGCTCAGAATTTGAGTGAGAAGCTGAGCTTATAGATGAAATGGGACACTATGGTGTGGACTAAAACTTCGTTTTATCAACTTTTCCAACAACTGAAACTAGACCCTTTAATTCTACAACAGAACAGTATGCTGTTATAGCAATAAGCCACTTTGTCTGCTGGTTGTGGTCGGAGTGACTGGGCCCCAGGGCAGCTGTAGCTACAATGTAGCTCATCACCATCCACAAGTGAATGTGTGCATGCGTGCGTGCATGCGTGTGTGTGTGTGTGTGTGTGTGTGTGTGTGTGTGTGTGTGTGTGTGTGTGTGTGTGTGTGTGTGCTTGGGTGACTGAAGCGCCTTGGGGGGGTCATCTAGAAGGCAGAATATAAATACAGCTGAGTGTGAAGCAGCTGAAATGAGCATCAGCACCCTCCTGATCTGAGACCGCGGGTTTGCTCAAAAGGGAAGCTGTACAAGAGAGCAACAGGTAGACTGGGTCATCTGCACTGATGTGGATGCTAAACTGGTCGGTTGTGGTGAAGAAGGAGCCAAACCAGAAGGCCAACTTTTTATTATTTACTGGTCGATCTACTTTCAAAACCTCTCCTCAGCTTTGGTAATGACCAAAAGAACAAGAGTAAGAATGCAACTGACTGAAATGAGTTTCCTTCACATGTTATGGGAGGGGAGTGAGGACATTAGGAGCTGATTCTCCTCCACGTGAAGCAAAGCCCACTGAGGTAGTTCAGTCATGTGGTTAGAAACCCCCTCTGGACATGGTGTATTAACCCGAGGCCAAGCCAGAACATGATGAAGGGATTACACTAAAAGCCTTGGGATCCCACTGGGGGACGTGGCTGGTAGTGGACAATCTAGCTGGTTTTGGTGGTGTCCAATCTTTTCAAGAGAAGGGCAAAAATCTTCTAGTTATAAGTAATCTTGCAACTAGATCAACAGCCTGCTGGAGAGACAAGATTCCCCAATAGAAACACTATCAGTGGCCACAATAAATTACTCCAAGGACCACAAATGACCCTCGGGCCACACATTTGTCCTGGCTACACCAGGGTTTTGGTTGCTGCCCTGTCTACCTGAGAAAATGTTTCTCTGTTTCATGGCCTGACAAGCTGGGGGACCTTTGGACGAAATAAGAGGACAAAATACTCTGGAAATCCTTAGTATGCTAAAATAAATCTCCTGAAAAGGCAATCAACATCATTCATCATGTTCAACTTAGTTCATATATCAGAGGTCAGCATGGAGCCTCACCAAATTTACCAAGTTCCAGTACAAGCTGTGCTGGAACAAAAGAGTTTGCTTCATTACCGTTTCATCAATATCCAGCCAATGTTTTGTGCAAAAGGCTGAAACAATTCTATGTCAGGTGGAATTTATTTTGTTATTGTGCAAGTAATTTAACTAACTAAAGGACATATACACGCAAGTGTAAGCTGTAACATTGTGGTCCAGGGCTGAAAATGTGTAACAAAAAGTGTTCTTGGGGCCTCTGAAATCTGTCACATCACTAATGGATTAAACATTCAAACATGACCAAGAACGAGCTCTGAACTCCAGTTTTATAGCAGCTTCCCTCAAGCAGCGATGTTTCTGCAGCCATGTCCACGTCTGATTTACAGCCTCCATCTGTGGAGAAGATTGGAAGGTTATAAAGCTGAGTTTATTACACAAATAATAGTTCAGTCATTCCTCATGAAAGAGACTGAAAAGGTTTATTCTGACTTGATTAGTTTATAAAAAAAAAAGAACATCTTAAGACTTTTTGTCCTTTTTCCCTGAAGTCAGCCTTTTGCTGCCCACACAGAGCGAGCTAACTGCTCGTCTCTGTTCTCAATGCATCATACCCTGATGAAAAAGGGGGGAAAAAAAGTATTTTTAACACTTAAGATTACAAACTGTTCTGCCAAAACATCTTCACCTGTGCCAGAAACAACCAAATTTAAATTTGAGACCTTGTAATTTTGGCCACGTAATTTATAAAATTAGGAGTGTCAATGGCTATTAGTGACCTTAATGCAAAACGCATAAAGAGATGACGGTCAAGGGTGACTTCTCAAGGTTTTTGGGGATAGGATGTATGATTAATTAGGGTTAGGGTTGGGGAAAACCAAGAAACATTATTGATAGGGAATTTTAGTTTTTAGATTTATATTGCAACAATTCATGCTCATGCTTTTCATGTAAGCAAATGTTTATCTGCAAAAAAAAAAAAATCAATAAAATCATCTTTTGTGTCAAATGCAACATCGAGCCCTTAAAGTAAGTGAGAACAAAATGTTGGTATCGTCGGCTCACCAGGGAGAAACTTCGCCCGCCAACTTTTAACAAGGCACACAGCAGTTAGGGCCTGCTGAGGCTCTAATGGAGCGTGGCCAACATACAAAGCAAAATCACTTTGCCTAGTTTATGGTCTGTCTAGATTTCTAGGCTAGCAAGTGCCCATTGACTCCAATGTTAAAAATGCTAACTTCACAGCAGAAATAAACATTTTTACGGTCTGGTTAAAAAATTCATTTTGGGTTTAATAGGTCCAATTTACAATCATCCGTTGAGAGCTTAAAATTATGAATAATTAGGGGCGTATCCTTTTGACTGACCGGTAGCGCTAGTGCTAGCAGAATGCCCCCAGCGAGCTCCAGGGATAGCCTCGAGTTAAATGTGTTACAGCCTAGAAGGTAAAGGGTAGCCAAGGCACTCAACTGTGGTTTTCTGGCTAAAAACACCCGCCAACTTCCTTTAGCTTTGGTTAGCTCAGTTAGCTCATAGCTATATTGACTCAGGGTTTTATGTGTGTCAGTCATCTGCCTCCACTGCTCTTTGCCCATTTTGGTATTTTTCAAGAGTGATAAGATGTGTGAAGCAGTCAAGATGACAGTGGTGGGAATCAATCACTTGGCTTCAATTCAGCACTTCAGAAACTTATGGGCAATTTCACGGAGGCTCCATCCATCTTGTATTTACAGTCTATGGTCCACACCAGATAGTTTCTTATGCACATGAAAAAGTATCTGGTATTGATAATTCTTCTTGTTTTTAGGGACTCGGTAGCTAAGAGCCACTGGAGGTAAATCTCTAAATTTACTTGTTGCATAAATAAAAGTTTTACTTGCTTAGTACAAAATGACATAATGAAAGAAGAAAAACCATGCGAAAAAATGTAAAATTTAAAAGAACAACAAAAATAAACAAGACTGATATTTTTTGTGATGAAAATTACAAAGAATATTTTTTTAAGTTTTATTTTTTAAAGTAATTTTAATCATGTTGCATTGAGAAGCATTGAGATTCCTGTGGTTTCTAAGGACGTTTAAAAAAAATCAAACGTGCTCCGTTGTGGTGACATGGCTGAATAAATCCAGCTCAAAACACAAATCACCCCCAAAACCATTCACTCTCATTTAAAAAGAAAACAATCTGCACACATAGGGGCACACTTATCCTCCACCGCAAAATTATTTGTCAAGACAATCTAAACATAAACAAAGGCCACAGAACATTGTGTTCCAGTGAAGTCTCAGTACACAACAGTGTTGAGAGGCAGATGTACTTTATTGAACTGATTACTCTTCAGCACCTCATTCTGCTGTGATGGATGCTTGTACTTCAGTTCCATTAAAGAGCATCTAGTTGCTGGATTCAAACTGGGGGTGGCTGTAGTTCAGTACACGATGGACTGGCACAAGCAATTTATTTAGATTGCACTGGTTGATAAAGTAAACAAATAATAATTATGTTCTTTAATTCAAAAGTATAGTTATTTCAGCCCACCAGGTCCCACTGAACACTGAAAATCCCCAAGAGAAGTGGAAGTGGCTCCTGCTGGGCTGGAAAAAGCACATTGTGTGTTTGATATGTGATAGGTTCTGCTCCCATGAGGAGTTCTGAGAAATTACACAAATAGTTGAAGAACTGAAGAGCTGGAGTCAAGTTCCTGCTGTATAACTGAGTTCTAAATCTGTCGAGTTCAGTTAAAAAATACTTCATTAGTCTTTATTATTCTAGAAAAGATCTTCTGAAGATGTCTGCATTGTGGCAGATCTGGAGAAACATCTTGATGAAGCTGCCCTGTGATGAGGATGCTCAGGCTCCTATTATAAAGCATCCTTGTTTGCAAAATCATCTCTAGAGGCTCCGGAGCAGAGCCCTGAACAGCCAACCTTCTTCATACAACCACTGGTTCTGATGCTGGGATGACTCCAGATGAGATTAAACTCTCCACAACAGCACTGTCTCTTCTCATATGCAGCTTCACTGGTATGCCTCCGGTCTGGTCTTCCATCCAGGTGAACACCAATATGTTTATTTTTCAACCACCTCTGCTTCTTTTACGATGACGGGACACGTTTTTGACCTATTCTTGGTTCATCTATGCACATTTATCTCTGGTGTTTTGCAGGGGGTTGTGACTCAGTTGCTTGTAAGTCAGTAAAAGAGGAATTTCATGCATTAAACTGAGTTTTACACAAGCTCCAAACTCCAAAAATAAAATGTACATTTAACGACAAAAACTGTTAAATGATAGCATTTTGAAGGTTCCTAAAGATTTACTATACCAATCATGCTTGGGAATATTCTACTTCAGTGTCTATTCTCAAAAGTTATGTGTAGGTACTGAAAATAAAAATAAACAAAATGCAAAAATATTAAAATCATTTCAAGGCATCATATGGTGCTCGGACCACTTCAACAGACAAAAAGTCTGAAACAACCTACTCGCTAATCTCACTCACTCATTTTTTCCTCAGGAAGCAGGTGCCTAAATCGTCGGAGACAGGCGAGGGACACCCACCTGTCACTATCAAACAAAAAGTTGAAGCATATTAAAGTCAGAACAGAAAAATCCATAAATTAAAACTGGAGCACATAGTTTAAATTCTTGAGCAACTTCAAAAGTGCTTAAATTTGACTATCTATAACATAAAGTAGATATTTTTCCATAATATATATTTCCCCTAAGTCCCTCCATCATTTAACTTCCCAAGACCCGAATTTGTGTTATTATTGATGGGTTTCTTTGGAAAGAAAAAACAGAAATGAAACATATTTTTTTACTTAAATTCAATATCAACTGTTCCTACACAATGAAAAAAGGTCTGAATGAACAGAAAAAAATGTTCTAGTGCAAAAGGTCAATGTTTATATATGTGGACTCAGGGTGTCGGGAGTATAAAAGAGACTTAATTATGCACAATCCCCTTTTTGGAGTTTTGACCATGTTATATTGTCATACCCTCATGAAAAACTCCCCCAAAGCGTTTTTTAATTTATTTTAATTTCAGGGATGCATTCTGCTCTCAGTTGTAAATCCTCTGCTGGTCTGTCCAGCTGCTGCAGACAACTGGATGGGGTTGTTATGTCATCAGGCCACGCTTCTCCCTATCCAGAGAGTCTTGAGTCCAGATCCCTCCTCCCCTGGTCAGTGAACACTAACACCCAGTCTCTCTGTGTGGCTAGCAGAGAGTTTCATCTCCACAGCTGTGAAGAAGTTATCCATTTCTTATCTAGTCTGCATTTTAAATAATGCCTAAAACCCAATAATCTCTGTCCAGACTTCCTGAAGAAGACTTAAATTGGAAGAAAATGTTGGATTTTATCTTTAGGAACACTTGAAAACCAAGCCAGAATGTGACTTTGATTTCATTTGGTGAATTCACATCTGGGTCGGCCTGGCCTAGCCCTGGTAGTTTAACTGTGCTCACATCCGGGTAATCTGTGCATTTTTTTATGCTCAGCCGACCTCGGCGGTCTGTTTTGTGATCAGCCACCCCAACACACCCACTACAGACTGATTGGCTGGCTGAAGTTTACGACTACCTACATAGAGGGAGCCTCTGATTGGTGGGTGGAGTCAGCCAGCGACATGGTACTGTATAGCCCTTTTCAGACAGACATTCTGGAACATTTGTGGACAATTCAATCGGTTTTTAACTGGAACTGTGTTTTCAGACACACCACTTTTGTACCGGAACTTGTCCTTTCGGCTGCGTCCACACAGCAGGGTCTGGCGGCGGTGGCGGCGGCGGGGGGGGGGGCTGACCTATGTTAAGAAGAAGAAGAAAATATCATTTCTATAGCGCCTCTCAGGATAAAAATCACGAGGCGCTTAAGCATAATTCTGCGCACACGAAGACGCATTAGAGACCTGGATCATGAAGCTCAATGGCTAAAGAAATCACTGAAGCGGTGTGAAGCGCTCAGTCGCGCGTCTAGGCGGTACCGTAGGAGGCGAGCTGCCGTGGTTCGCCGCATGCTACAGCAACGGGCTATCTAGGTGCGCACAGCGTCCCCCGGTCCCCTCCCCATCCCCCTTGTCCGGAACTTTACCTCACCAGTCTGAAGCAGCCACCCTGTCCGTAACAAGTCCGTCCGGTTAAATTCCGGAAAACGTTATCCGGATGTTTGTATTCAGACACAAACGTCTTACGGACAGAGTCCGGAACATTTCCGTTTTTCATGGCCTGTCTGAAGGGGGCTTATGTGTGACTGATTGTTAGTCTGGAAGCCGTGGGGTAAACATCTTCTCTGACTGCAGCTCAGACCTGCAGCACCACAAGCTGTATGTCCAAAGCAACATTACTCATGGCCCCTTTTGTTTACTAACGTAAGGAGGATGCCATAAACTTATTTGTGAGTCTTTTGCCCTGCCCACATGCTCAGAGACATGCATTCCTGAAAAGGCTGTTTGAACCACAGACATCATGGCATGAACAAAAACCTGGCCGTGTGGGGGCGAGCCGACCCAACCAAGACTAGATCGGGCTGGGCCAGATGTGAAAATGCCAGAAGACTGCTTGTTAAACACTGGAAGTAGCAGAGTGGATTGACAGACAGATTACTTCAAACCTGTACCATTCTAATGTTAAAACCACCTGCTGGAGCGTTTTGTGTGTGTGTGTGTGTGTGTGTGTGTGTGTGTGTGCGTGCGTGCGTGCGTGCCTGCGTGCGTGCGTGTGTGTGTGTGTGTGTGTGTGTGTGTGTGTGTTAGAGCCAAGAGATATAGCATTCAGCCTAACGATCATCCTGTTGTTGCATGTGTAAGTACAACTTTAATGTTTTGTTTGTGCATGTTTTTACTTTTTTCGGGTTAGTAGTTGTTTCTAAATACATTTGTCAGGCAGATCACGTCCTGTTTCCATCATCGATCATACACTCATCCTAACACCCACATGCTCTCCTCTCACCTGGCAAATGTTCATTGATACTTTCTGGTCTATCAGAGGTCTTTGTATCATATGCCACTGAATCCTCACCACGCTGCGTTGACTCTGGCAGCTGCTGAGCAGCGCCTCCAGCCAGCGCTCCTGGCTGCTGTCCTTTCGGCTAGCCACTCGTAGCTTGTTGAGTATCTTGCCTGTCTGTGATCTCCCAGTGCTGTGAATTGGTGTTTGGGTTTGCCGACACCCTACAGCCTTTCCCTGTGGTCAGATGATTCCTCCTCTCAGGATCTTGGTCATGTTTACCAGGAAGTAGTCATTGACTACGTTTACATGCAGCCAATATCCAGGTTATGATCGGGTTAAGGTTGGCATTCGGGTTTCTGAGTTGATCAGAATAACCCGTTTACAAGCACAAATAGAAAGAGTTACCCCTAATTTGCATAACCCGATGTAAATGCGGACGTTTCCGGTTCTTCTCGTTCCGGTATCCGTGAAAACAACAACATGTTTCCCAGTTCGGAAGAGATAGCGGCCGCGTTTGTTTGCGCTTTAGTTTCCTCGTCACTCCAAAAGTGTGGTGCTCTGCTGTGACTCGCATGTTGCTCCCAACTTGTTGTTTACTTCAGGTGTTCTGGCGCATACAAGACGTCTCGCTACTTAAAAGACCAAGATTCCTTGCGAACAGAGCATGCGCAGAACACACGCTTTGATGGGGATATCCCGATATGCGTTTACATGACCAAACATTTGGGTTAGAAAAGGGTTACCCCAGGTGTAGTAACCGGGTTTTTAAAAACCCTGTTATGAGCATATCCAGGTTTCTGGCGGTGTTTACATGGACCTGCGGAACCGGGTTATTGTGAATATTCGGGTTTTAAAAGGGTTACTGGCTGCATGTAAACGCACTGAATAGTAAAGTGGCTAGCCAGCATACGAGCGCTGGTCTGCTTACAGCACGTTTCCTGCATGTTTTATATCGTGAAAGCAGCTAACTTGTTTGATTTAGTGAAGAACCGCTCCTGTGGGAGCTAATGAAGCCTGAGGAGACATTTCAGCAGTTAGATTAGGTGTTACACACAAAAGCACTGCAAGGAGGATGCTACAACAGTTTTGTTTTTTCAACAATGAATTTAAACAGATGCTACAGGATGCTAAAAGCAAGCTAAAACTGCAGAGTGCTCCTTTCAAATTTCAGAATCCCCTGCTATCCTTGATGACATCATGCTATGGGCCTCAGCTCAAAGGAATGAGACAAAGGCAATCTGGGCAGACGGAAGGTTTTCTGGGTTTAACCTGAAACCTGAAGTGGATACTTCAACTTTGTACAACAATTTTGAATGCAAGCAATAATATTTATTTTCTTTAAAATTAGGAAAAAATAATCTATAAATCACATGTGCAATAATTTGTATATAACATTTACTGTCCATATGTACATAGCGCTGCAGAACTGTACCCCCCCCCCCCACACACACACACACACAAGTATGTTTGTTTTACACTGAGTAGGAGATGCTCTGTATCTCACTTTACACCTGTATAGTGACAATAAAGGCATTCTATTCTATTCTATGCTATTCTATTTTGCAACAATAAAAAAAACCAAAGGAGGTGCAACACACCATTGACTAAAAACTGGGCATCCCCTACTTTGTTCTCATATTATAGTTATCTCTCACTCACTCACTCACTCACTCACTCACTCACTCACTCACTCACTCACTCACTCACTCACTCACTCACTCACTCACTCACTCACTCACTCAGTGTGTGAGCATTAGACAGAAACCCTGTCGGAGATAAAACCCAGACCCCACAGAGCAAACGCAGGTATACGCCACATTAACAAGATCCTGCACGAGGAACAAAGGACGTCTACAGCAATGATAAACCACTCCATCCTGACTGTTAATGTTTTTGGGCTTATTCCCAATTCTTCAACAGTCAGATTACATTTAAATCTAAAACAATATCACTACGTCTCCACATTGTGTATGTCTGCAAAACCTGAGAGCTTTCAGATAATCTGCTAGATAAAATACTCTTCTCGTTTGTCACGGTGACTTTTCGTAGAATCTAGATGTATGACTGGGGTATTGTGCTCATTCTTGATGAGTTCTTGCCATTGTATCATGCAACCAGTGAATAGACTCATTTGATTGAAAACTGAGTCATGAACTTTCAAAGCTAGCATCAGTAGTAAGATAGCAGGCTATTAAATCTCTCAAGGGAAAATAATGCAAATTAAGTGCAGCACTGAGGGAGCTGATAGCGTTTTTCCTGTGGATGGGAAAATGGAGCAGGCTCTGTCCACCGCTGGTGGGAACGTCTGTCAGCAAGCTGCAGCCGGGTCACATTAACAACCAGTTTTCCCACAACCTGGCCTTTATTAATAACCAAGTCAGAGTCAGGTACATCTGAACTGCTCCACACAGAGAATGCTGAACAATCCCTAATTCACAAAGAAAATATTCAGTTCCTGACAGCCACAAAAGATGTCGCTGATGTTGGGCACATCATGGGCCTTATCCAGAGTTGATCTGGGCCAGGCAAAAATAATACTTATTAATTTCAAGTTTTATTTATCAAAAAGAGCCACTGATTTACAAAATCTTGTATTTTTTTTATATAAATAACTAAAAAGTAAAGCTTCAGTTTGCCTGTAATTTGGCTTTGGTAGAGTTTGGTTTGGAAAACAGATCTATGACTCATGAAGAGCCCACACCAAAACTTCTGCACTCATTAACTGGAGAAAAAGCCCCGCTCGTAACGCTTCGTGTTGAGTCACAAAGAAACAGTAAGGAAGTAAAATTTCCTGCTTTAAAAATAACTCATTCATCAGGTTTTCTTGGTAGAAGGTTGGCCCAGGATCAAACTTCCATGTTTTACATCCACAACATCTTTACATCAGGGAAAGCACTCAAATTTAGTGACTCCATTTACTTTCAGATGGAAATAGTCCTTAATTTCACCATGAAGTCAGTTCAAATGAATAAAACATTACATTATGTTTTCTCACATTTTATATCAGACAGTTATTAGATGTTTATTGTCAGATTGAAAAATGAATAAAAAGCTGTTCTTCCAACAAAAGGCAAATTTTATTAATTAGCTTGATACCTTTTTCTGTTGGTCAAATCACATTAGGAAAAGGTGTCTGAAATAAAAGACACTGGCAATAATTATATGAAAACAACTCATAATGAACTTCTTACATAGAGACGTTTATAATGGTATTATCATCTCAGCAGAACAATATTGCCATTATTTTCATTTCAATCTTAATGAAAAATTAAGTTAATGTATTATAGAGGGCTGCTCTCCACTTTGAGAAAGTTCTGCCTTTTCAAAGGGTTTCTCTGGAGATAAAAGGATATCTGATTGAGCCAAAAAAAAAAAACTTAGTCAAAGCAACATAACAACTCCTGACAGACTCAACAGGATGCAATAGGAATATCTCAGCATAATAACAGCACTCATATTGTTGGGTTGTGAAAATGGTGCCATTGGAACTACTGGCCCTTTTACACTATGATCAGCCCAGCCTGGCCCGGGTCAGCTCACCCCCTCATTGGCACATTTACATTGGTGTAGTCCATCCAGAGATGACCGCATTTTTTAGCTCTGGTTCCCTGCATTTGTGTGTGTGTGTGTGTGTGTGTGTGTGTGTGTGTGTGTGTGTGTGTGTGTGTGTGTGTGTCTGTGTGTGTGTATGTGTGTGTCTGTGTGTGTGTGTGTGTGTGTGTGTGTGTGTGTGTGTGTCTTCCAATTTTTTGCTTTTAAATTACACTAAAACTGAGGTCATGGTCTTTACTCCAAGTATGTCAGATTGTAGCACCTCTGGCGTTGACCTTGGCATTTTGGCTGCTAATATGAAGGCATTAACAACAACAACTGAGAGATTAGAATGGATTCAGCCCTGAAGTTTAAGACACCAATTAATCAAGTTGTGTGGTCTTGCTGTTTTAATCCCTGTTGTTTGTCAAGAATTAAGCCCCTATTGTCTAGAGTACATCTAGAGTCTGTTACGCATGCTTTAGTTCTTTCCAGAGGAGATTATTACGATGCATTGTACGCCAGCCTGAATCAGGGCGCGGTTGCATGACTGCAGTTGGTACAGAACTCAGCAGCTAGGATCTTGACAGGCACTAGACACAGAGAGCACATCACGTGTCTGAGCAGAACCTCCCTGAACTGTCTACAGGTGGTTCAGAATGCATGTGCTCGGCTTCTGACCAAGTCCTCCAAACACACCCACATAACCCCGCTTCTCCTCCAGCTTCACTGGCTGCCAGTCAACTTCAGGGTTCATTTCAAGATCCTGGTTCTGGTCTACAGGGCCTTACATGGACAAGCACCATCTTACATTGGTGATCTTCTTAGTCCCTACACCCCCAGCAAGTCCCAGAGGTCCAGTGATCAAAGCCTACTGGTTGCGCAGCGCACCAGGCTAAAGACCAAAGGTGACAGATCATTTGCTGCTGTGGCCCCCAGACTCTGGAACTCTCTCCCCCTGAGCCTGAGATCAGTGGACTCAGTGGTCTCCTTCAAAATGCAGCTGAAGACTCACTTGATCAAGCTGGCTTTTGTATGACCTTCTTCACAACTCTCTTTATTCTGCTCTCCCCACCTATTCCACCTTCCTCAGGAACCACTGATTTCCCTTTTTCCTATTCTCTCTCTCTTTCTTAACATTTTTATCACAATTGTCTCTATTTGCTCATTTTAAAAATATTTTTTAAACATTTTCTAAATGCTTTTTTATATTTTTACATTTTTTTGTTTTTGTGAAGCGCCTCGTGATTTTTATCTTGAGAGGCACTATAGAAATGATATTTTCTTCTTCTTCTTCTTCTTCTTCTTCTTCTTCTCAAGTTGTTGACATTGGTGTACAAACATCTTCAGAGAGTGGCACCACCATAACTTACTGGCCTCCTACAAAGGCAAGCTCTGTCACAGGTTCTTCGCTTGGCCGAGTTGTTGGTGGTTCCCAGTTGAAAATGTAAGCCACAGGGGGATCATGCATTCTCTCTGATGGGTCCGAGACTTCGGAATGAGCTGCCTCTGACTGTGCGCCAGTCACCTTTTTTATTTTATTTTTTTTTATTTGTTAATTTCAGGCACAACAAAATACATAATAAAACATAAAGTGCACAAAAACAAGAAACAAAAATTACCTGAAAAAGAGTGGGACGAAGAAAACTTATTAAATCCCACCCCTATACTCACTCATCAACTAAAAAAAACAAGCTTCCCACAGCTATGCTCATCGTAGCAAACCAAACAACCCATCAACAGCTCCGGGCACATGCAAACATCTCAACAGCAACTCACAAACAACAAATAGAACCTTCATAACTGAATACAGCATATATTAATTATAAATTGCGTTACCACAGGTAAACAGGCAATAATAATTACATGGTAACAAACACAAATACTTATACGTACATAAATATGTATCTACACACACATGTACATATATGTACATACATACGCACACACTTTTTTTTTTTGTTTTTGGTATCCATACCAGCAGTGGTAAGAGAATAGATATTACAGAGCACACTAAAACCATCATTGAGTATACTGTGACCAGACCAACTGTTTGTAGAGGAATTTAAATCTATAAATGTTATTGCATTGTTTCAGTTGTAAACTCAGACCGTTCCAGATTTTCACACCACATACAGACACACAAAAACCTTTGCGGGTTGTTCGAGTTCTGGGTGATTTGAATTATCCAAAGCCTCTCACATTATAAACCCTTTCTCGAATTTCAAATATAGTTTGTAAATTTGCAGGTAGAAGTTTATTAAAGGCTTTGTATAAGATTATGGATGTACTGTAATTAACCAGATCCTGGAATTTTAGTAATTTTGCCTGAAGAAAGAATTTGTGAGTATGATCTTGATAACCAGCCTTGTGAATAATACGAAGTGCTCGTTTCTGTACTGTGACTAATGGATTAGTTGTATTTTTATATGTGTTTCCCCACACTTCCACACACAAGGGCGTCAGTTTGTTTTCAGAATTGCTGGGGACAATAACCATACACTTGAATGGGGTTTAAAAATTGCTGGGGACAATAAAGACAGGCTTTTTTGAAAGTGGGGGGGGGCACAGCTGCCAATCACAAATTTTGCCAGGGACATGTCCCCGGCGTCCCCGGTTAAAATGACGCCTATGTCCACACAATATGTAAAATATGGAAGAAGCAGGGTACAGTACAGAGTACGAAGTGCATCTTTATCAAGGTATGGTTTCACTTTGTTCAAAACTGCGAGGCTTCTGGAAATTTTGGTTTTTATGTGTCTGACGTGGGGTTTTCATGAAATTTTGGTATCAATTACGACTCCCAAAAATTTGTTTTCACTCACATCATCAATTGGTACACCATCAATGTTAAATGGTAATTCTATATTATATTTTAAATTACAAAAAACATTGCTTTAGTTTTGTTTGTATTCAATGATAATTTATTTATATCCATCCATTTTTTTTTATTAATTTTAGCTCCCTGTTTACGGTCATTACCAGATCAGTATAATCATCACTACAGAAAAATATGTTAGTGTCATCTGCAAACAGTATGAGCTTAAGTACTTGAGAAGCATCAAAAATATCATTTATGTATACATTGAAAAGTTTTGGTCCCAACACTGACCCTTGGGGAACACCACATGTAATACCAAGTTTCTCTGAATGATAATGCCCTATGCCAACATATTGTTCCCGACCCGTCAGGTAACTTTTTAACCGGTTACCAGCTTTCCCTCGAATACCATATCTTTCCAATTTATCCAAAAACATTGAGTGATTGATTGTGTCAAAGGCCTTTTTGAGATCAACAAAAATACCAACTGCATATTTATTTTTATCCAGTGCATTAGTAATTTCTTCTACTGCCTCAATTATCGCCATTGAAGTGGTTCTTTGCGTTCTGAAACCATACCGACCCTCATTTATTATTTGATGTTTTTCAAGGTATTTTTCTAATCTTGAATTAAAAAGTTTTTCTAAAATTTTTGAGAATTGAGGCAGTGTTTGTCATTACTTTTGTATAGTGGTATTACTTTCGCGATTTTATTTTTCTTTTTTTTTTTTTTTTGGAAAACAACCAGACTGAAACGATAAATTACAAACATATGTTAAGGGACTAGCAATATTCAGAATTACCTGTTTAACTATAGACATATTTATGTCATGATAATCCACTGAAGACTTACTTTTACATTTTAATGTGATATTTATTACTTCTTGCTCATTTGTAGCTGAGAGGAACAGTGAAAAGGGATTTAACTTTATATTATTGTCATTTTTTTGACACGGGATGTCCGCTGCTAGTTCAGGGCCAACATTTATAAAAAATTTATTGAACCCATCAACCATGTTACTCATATTGTGATTTTCACCATTTACACTGTTGGTTTTGAAGTCCCGTCTGAAGATCTATTTTTATTATCGGCTTTCCACACTAATTGAGGTAGCTCAGCATCATTGTCGTACTTTTATATTATTTTTTATCGTTGGAAAGTGTTCTTTGTGCTTGTATACTTTTTGTTTATATTGGGTTAAGGTTGTTTATATTTTTCGGGGCTCACAATGACCCAGGAGCTCTGATAAATGGCCAAACTTGCCCACTTGGTCAGGACATTAATATTAAATGAGCTGCATGCTAATTGGCTGGTTTACTCCGACGGCTCTGTGACTGCTAATAGCTAATAGCTCTGTGTAAACCTGTGTGGAGGGTCTGGATAGCTCATTAGGAAAACTGTGAATCCATCTGGGATTTATTCGAAGTCTGGGCATACCCGGTACATAATGGAATGTTACATGTGTGCTCCAACATTCTTCCTTGTTGTTTTCCTCTCTTTCAACAAGGACGTAACCAATAGCTCAGCATTAGCATTAGCAGTAGCTTGTTAACGGCGTTGCAGTGAGTGGAACATACAAACTGAGTGTGGTGTTTCTAAGCTCATGATGCGTTAAACTCGCTTTTCACAGATTGAACCATTTCTTAGCAGCAATTACAACATTGCTAAAGTACACATGACAGCAGGCCGTGCTGCATTAGACACCCAAAGCTGCCTCAACAACAACAAGACGCATGCAGTTTTGAATACTAGGAGCCCTTTTAGCAATCAGTGCAGTCAGACTGGATTTGTTTGAAGTATAACATTTTTGGACACAAGCCTTTGACACCAAACGTTTCTCACCGATTGCCTTTTCCCTTCTCCTTGCATCCATCACTAGGCATATTCTATGCTTTTTATTGGTCTTGGATAAATCCTACGTACGTTCCACTATCTGTGACTCCGAGACACCGGGGACGCTGACTGCTCCACATACAATAGTTGAGTTTTCAGCACCAAGTAAACAGGGGATGTAGCTAATATTATCTGCACAAAGATAGAATTTCCAGCCAGTGGAGCACAGAAAAAACAGCTCTGCATCCTGGAAAAGATGAGGCAGAGTCTCTGGGATGCTGATGAGACTTGCTATGAGCAAGTGAGGACTGAGCTGCAGACAAACGGGAACCAACATGAATGTGAAAGTGAAAAAGGAAGGGCAAGTCTTTTGAAGTGTTATGATGGAAAGCCTCCATGCTTGTATGGATCTACGTGTGAACAAAATGTGTGAGGGAAGGAACACAGGATAAACAATACAATAACAGCAACAAGAGGAAAGGACGTCAAGTGAACAGGAAGCTGCTGGACTTCCCGTTCACGATGTAGATAATTGGTGTTAATGTTTGTGAGTGGGAGGGCAGTTTGTTCACAGCTTCTTGGTATTTGCACACATGTATTAGAAATGCACACAAATATAACAATGTGATACTTTGTCATTGAAGTGACATGAGAAAGTTTCTACTCACCCCCAACAGAAATGCACTTTGTTACATCTCCTGCTAGATTTATTTAGCACAGGCCAAAAAAAAAAAAGACTAATAATTAAATACTCCCAAATAGATCAATAGATGTGAATAACTTCTATATTATCCTCGGTTTAATGCCGATCTGTTAAAGTAGCTGATTTATAAGAACTTGATATACAGTCTGTTAAATTAACAATGTTGTAAGTTTGCAGAGAGACTCAGTGTAATACACTTTAGCTGCTTTGGTATCCATCTGTCAAAGAAAGGAAAACTCAAAGGAAAACATTTAAAACAAACCTCAAAGGTGTGGGGCACTCGCCTAATCAATACATTTGCAGGGGCATGAATACCTCGCAAGTTGTGTGTGTGTGTGTGTGTGTGTGTGTGTGTGTGTGTGTGCGTGTGTGTGTGTGTGTGTGGGGGGGGGGGGGGGGGGCTCAGATGCACTTGTTTCAGAAACTAGCAGAATGCGACATCAGAGGAGAGCTAAACATGACAGGATTTCAAGTCTTACTTCCTGATTTTTGGACGTCTCAGATTGGATGACAGCAATGTGACTACCACTGATTCTGTTTGCTCTACGACACAAAAGTTTTATCTCCACAAACATCTTAAGCCTGGAGGAGTTACCCCAAAATTCCACTACCTCCGCTCCGCTCCGGCACGAACTCCGCAGCAAAATCACTCCCATTGTAGTCAATCAGAGCTGTTCCACTAATGCGGCCATGCGGCGCAGTGCGCCGCCCGCCGTTCCGCCATTCGGCAAAAATAGGATAGATTCTATTTTTGCCGGACGCCGGAGCACCTCTGCAGTCAATGGACAGAAATCACAACCGCCCAACAGGAAAGGGAGCAAGCACAGCTTCCGTTATTTCACAATAAATCGATACACAAAAAGTGTTTTTTGTTTCATATGCACAGGTTTAACAACTTTTAACAACTATCAATGGCGGTTGAACTTTAAATGCACAAAAATAAGCCATAAATACAGTTTCCACTATCAAAGTAGTCACACTTTGTTGATTCAAACACTGCTGATCTCTCAACACAAATGATGGGCAGATTAAACCGTTCATTTCGATGCTTCTCCCACACAACGGGTGTTTGGATCTAACTTCCGCGTTTATTGCTCGGACTGTTTCGCAAGATCTCGAAAATCCCGCGCATGCCTGTTTGCGCACCTCAGGTCTCCGCACCAGAGCGGAACCGTTGTAGAGCGACCAGTAAAAATTTAGTTCGGAAGGGAGCGGCTGCGGAAGGCGGGGGTGGAGCGGAGGTAGTGGAATTTTGGGGTTATGCTGTGTGGTGGAGTTGCTAATGCTAACTGTTAGCTTCTACCAGCTGAGACGATTTCTGCTGGCTTCAGTCCCATGGACCTGAAGCATGCAGCATCTCACACACACACACACACACACACACACACACACACACACACACACACACACACACACACACACACACACACACACACACACACACACACACACACACACACACACACACACTTTTATGGAGTTAAGATTAAGATGATGAAAACACACCTGCCTCAAATTACCTATTACTCTGATCAACGGCACGCTGAGATGCCAGCTGTGTGAACCAGCTAACCAGCCTTAAAACCACAAAGCCTTAGAAGTCATCCTTGTGTTTGAGTTGAAAACATTTGTGGACATGACAGTTTACACATTTCCAACAGGGCATAAACCCACTTTTTAATCCTGCTTTTTTTGCAGGCAAAGATTATTTTTCTGCCATTCCAGACACAAATACAAATGCATCCAATAATAAATACCAGAACTGTGCATGGTTGGCCAGTCACACTCCAATAACCTAAGAGTTTTGTAGAATTTCTTATTCTAATTAGTCCTTGTCATCATGGAAATGATCAATTTATACTATTTTCAGCAAACAAACGTTACTAAATTTGTTTTTAAGATTGTGCAATTTATTGCACCAACATTCTAAACCTCAAACTGGCAGCCAGAGCATTAAAGATGAAGGTGAATGTAAATTTGCCAAGATTGCTGACATAAAAGAAAAAAAACTGGTTAAAAGACTTCAAGTCACTCTGGGTGTTCAGCATGGTTTATAAACCCACAGGACCAAAAGTGCAGCAAAAAACAAGTTATAAAACAACACGTGTTTACTTTCCCTTTGACTCACACCCCAGCCATGCAAGAAACAACTGCGAGACATTCTTGTCCCTTTTCTTCTAAATTTAACGATTGTGGACACAGAGGAGTAAACTTGTCTCAGTGTTTCCAAAACAAGCCAAAAGACAGAATATATTGGAAATTTTCTCCAAAGCCAAAGGCCGCAGGGTTCACTGCTTCACATTCAAGCCATCTCAGCTAAGATTATGGTACGTGTTTCACATGTTACTGTTTTTAGCAAAATCTTCAGTTTCATCCTAAAAAACCAACTATGAATACCTCTAAACTAGCAATGATTAAATATCATTAGGCTTTAAACCAGTGGTACTCACTGCTGGTCCTGGAGAGCCTGTATCCGGCATGTTGTAGTCTTAACTCTTCTTCTTCATCTGTTGTTTAATTGGCGGGTGGTCTTAACTCTGTTTCAACACACCTGATTTCAATCAACAGGTGAGTAACAGGCTTCTGAAGAGCTTGATGAGCTGCTGCAGTGTTGGAGTAGAGAAACAAGAAAAACATGCTGGATACTAGCTCTCCAGGACCAGGAGTGAGTACCACTGCCTTAAATAATGTAATTTTAAGAAGATTGCATTTTTATTTGGTGAATTGTTATTTTCCCTTTTGGTAAAAACAAAAATATACCAAACTACAGATGGCTTGTGTAACAGGGGTTACATTTACCAGCAATTGGAAAGACCAGATTTTATTGCCTGGGTAAGGGTTGATGAAAAGCAGCTGAGCAGTGACAGACAGATTCAATTTGAATAGTTCCTGTTTATTCCACCATTGGTTCATCTTGGGCTGTGCAGTGGAGCAGTGGTTAGCGCCGCTGCCTTGCAGCAAAAAAGTCCCAGCAAATCCCAGCCTGGGGGTCTTTCTGCATGTTCTCTCTGTGCATGTGTGGGGTCTCTCCAGGCACCCTGGCTTACTCCTACAGTCTGAAAACATGACTGTTAAGTTAACTGGTCTCTCTAAATTGTCCTTAGGTAAAGAGTGTGTTATTGCATGGTTGTTTGTTATGTGGGTCTGTTGCCTTGTGATGGACTAGCAACCTCTCTTGGGTGTACCCCACCTGTTTCCCCGAAGGCTGATGGAAGTAGGCACCAGTGCTCTGTGACTCTGCATTGATTAACAGGTATAGACAATGAATAGATGTATAGCTTATGTGCAATTTGCTCTGTCTCACTCAGAAGCACAAAGCAAAAAATCCCTTTATACATATTTAGATGGTACACACATCCTTGATGTTCAGCAGGTTGCAGCAATTTGCATTGATTTAGCTTTTGATTACACTTGTACTTGCTTAAAAAATGTAAAGATGGAATTCTGTCAGGAGAGAGAGAGAAAGAGAGAGAGAGAGAGAGAGAGAGAGAGAGAGAGAGAGAGAGAGAGAGAGAGAGAGAGAGAGAGATGAAGTCTCACGAAATAATAATCCCACAAGATAATTCGGTTGGGTTGTTTTTCTTTTGATGTCCAGCTTTACTTGTTTATAATATTCTACCATTAGAACTTTTAGAAAAATTTGAATATAAAATAGCAAAAACTACCCCCGTCACGAGAAGGGAGAAATTTCCTGACATGCCTGACCTCTTTTTTTGTCCAAGCAACAGCCAAGCATGTGTTTCTTTGCCCGATATCTATCCTTAAAGGGGCATTATGGAAGTTTGACAGCCAAAACATGTATAGAAATAATAAATTTCTTCTTCATTCATTCTCCTGCAATGCCCTGGTCCTGTAGAATGAGCCCTGGCATTTTTACTGTGATTGCCTGTTTTTCTGTAAAATCACAGAAAAAGAGAGCTGCTTGGGTCGAGCAGGCTGCTTCATGCGCGTTCACGCTCAGGCATAGCCCGTAGCATTTGCTATCCGTAGCTTTAGCAGCAGAGAGAGGGGTAGTGCCAACTCAGCGACTTTGTCGCTGTTCCTAACGCCTAGTGATGAACCTAGCTACATTTCTGAGGACCCTTAGCTACTTTCTTCTAGATATTTCCTGCAAATTAGCAACAAAAAAGCCATTTTTGCTCTGAACCGTTCTTTGAACGTTATTTCAGCTGTCATCAAGGATATAAAATTTACAGATACCGGTACTTTAAATGTTACTGGTGTGTAGCTCACCTTGTAAAATGTCTGACTCATGCAGAAGACCTGGGTTCGATTCTGGGTGTGAACATAGTTTACTTGGAGTTTCCTTTTTACATTAATGGTATTTTTTTTACAGTAAGATGCCCAAATTTTTATTGAGACTCGCCGAACGGCATTGAATTCACAGATAAAAAAGATGTGGGTTCAACTTTCATTTTGGAACAATTTTTCAAGCAAGGGAAGGGAATGATCTGAGCATCATAAACCTTTGTCGGCTGAAGAGAAATGTACAGAACCAAATTATTTAATTAATTAGCTGCACGTTCTCCTGTCCTCTGTCCTCCGGGCAAAACACACACACACACACACACACACACACACACACACACACACACAAGGGACTGTCTCAGTTGTTATTTTCATTAAGGAGTGTGCACGAACAGCATGCACGCCTCGTGCACGAACCTACTATTGAAGCTGCCGTTACACTTTTGGCCTGAGGGGGCAATCGCGAGCATAAAAATTCAAAACTCCGTAAAGTTCCTTTAAATGTGCTATTAGGTCCAGTTGTCAGTAGCAAGTAAATGGTTTTTGCTAAATGTGTGACACAAACATTGCATCATTCTGGAAGTCAGATTTTTTATAAACAGCTAGATTTTGCACATATAAATTGGCAGGTTTCAATGTAAATATTGCATAAAACCCATTTTAACTGTAGGTAAACTGTACCACTGCAGAGAGATGCTGTTCATAGCTATGCTATTGGTGGGCAGCAGTAGCTCAACAGGTTGAGTGGGTTGTCCAGTAATCAGAAGGTTGCAGGTTTGATCCCGGCTCTGGACAGAGAATTATGCTGTTGTGTCCTTGGGCAAGACACTTAACTCACCTTGCTTGCTGGTGGTGGTCGGAAGGACTGGTGGCGCCTGTGCTCGGCAGCCTCGTCTCTGTCAGTGTGGCCCAGGGCAGCTGTGGCTACATCGTAGCTCATCACCATCAGTGTGTGAATGTGTGTGTGAATGGATGAATGATAGACTGTAGTGTAAAGCGCTTTGGAGTCCTTACTCTTAGAGGCGCTACATAAGTGTGGGTCATTTATCATTCATTTATTCAGCTCGCAGCATAGAAATCACAGAGCTTTTTTGAGTTTGCTGGAGGTACAAAAAGCTCATGTGCAGTTTAAATAGACACACAGTTGTTTGCTGAATGTTAATTTTAGCCACAGCAGGCAGCTGTTTCCAGATTTTTTGAGAAGATCTTTTGTTAAAGTTTTGATGATCATTTTAGTTCACATGGCGGATACAAATAAAGAAAGGATAAACAAAACCCTAAGCACATCTTTCCTGAATCCATTTCCTCCCTTTGTGTCACCTTTTAATCAATCCGCTTTCTCTGCTTTTTGTGTGTTAATATCCGTTCTGCTGGAAACACAAAGAGGACAGAGGCTGTGACCCAGCCTTGCCTTATTTGCACTTGCCCAACCATTCCATTTTCACTCGGGTAATGATAGATCGATGGAAAATGTGAGGTAACTTCTCCATCTTAACTAGTAGCACAAAGCTGTGAAAGGATACATTTGGAAGCTGTAAATGGCCTTTCTGTCAGTAAAGTTGTCACTGAGGATTGAAAATGTCCCCACACTGTCCACGAACATCAGCTGTTACAATTTAGGCTTTTAGCTGACTTAGCTGATCCAGAGTGTAGTTAAAAAGCGGTTTGACAGCACACGTGGCTGTTCATGGCCGTGGGACACTTAAAAGCTCAGGCTGCACCTTTTTGAGTTAACAGTCTTCAAACCTGATTTAATCAAAATGGCGAAAACATAATACTTTAAAATAAAAAAAATAAACAAAAATCTCCAGAGGAATGACAGCTGTGATAATGAGAACTCAGTTTGATATTGTGAGTTTATGGTCAATGCACAAACCGGTTATAGTTCAACAAAGACTCTGGCTTTCTAGGACAGTCAAACACAAGGATGCATGAACGGATAACTAACAACCTGAGCTAAACCTCTGTCAACATGAAACATCTGCAACCTTATAGAGGGATGAAAATATGGTTTCTGGTAGCATATTTTATGTATAGACGAAGAACTGAAAATCTGCAAAACAAAGTTCATTAAAGGGACATTACAAAGGTTTTCAACCTGCCATGTATCCATTGTGCTGAGTCTAACCAGAAACGCCACATCGCGCCCCACCACGGCGCGCCGCTAAAGGTAGAATCAGGTTCTATTTTTTTCCACTAGCTGCTTCTGGGATGCATCAATTGCCGTTGTTAACATAGAGCTAGACAGGAAATCACACACGGTTTCAGTGTAAAGTTTATGTTTATGTATTTAGCAGAAGCTTTTGTCCAAAGCGACTTACAGGTGATAATTGGCATATTGCCCTTGAGGCTAACAACAACAATAACAACAGCTTGACATCAGTCATGGAGAGTAGGGAACAAGGAGTGGACGGTAGAGGGGGGGCGGGTGCAGGGAGGGAGCTAGTTAAGAAGATGCGCTCTGAAGAGCAGGGTCTTCAGGAGTTTCTTGAAAATTGAAAAGGAAGCTGCTGTTCTGGTAGTGCTTGGTAGGTCATTCCACATTTGTGGAACGATGCATGAGAAGAGTCTGGATTGTCTTGAGCGTGGTGTAGGCACTGCTAGCCGACGATCCTGTGATAACCGGAGCAGCCGGGCCGAGACGTAAGCCATTGCAAGAGGATTCAGGTAGATGGGAGCTGTACCATCTCGGACTTTGTATGCTAGTGTTAGCAATTTGAATTTGATGCGTGCAGCTTGCGGTAGCCAGTGGAGCTCAATGAACAGAGGGGTGACGTGTGCTCTTTTTGGCTGATTGAAGACCAGACGCGCCGCTGCGTTCTGGACCATTTGAAGAGGTCTCACAGTACAGGCTGGAAGACCAGTTTGAAGGGCATTGCAGTAATCGAATAAAGAATAAAGTCCCTGGTAATTTTCTAAATAAAAGTATTGCAGCGATGCAATATCATATATGTGAAGCTTACGTGTGACCTATCAACTTATTTACTCGTAGCATTGTTCCAGAGGTGCAGCGGTGTATTTTTCATGGTTTTAATCATAGTAGTGGAGAGGAACAACATCATATATGCCATCAAACAGCGATAACTTGATTTCTTTTTGGTTTAATGCTGGATGGCAATAACAAACCGTAACCTTTGAAGTCTCAAGGTATTTTGTGATCTTGCAAGTCGAGCGAGGAGTACGACAGAGAAGCTGCTTCACTGCTGAGACTCTCCCGGTGTGCACTGGAGTGCTGTGATTATTGTGAGTAAACCGGTCTGCTGCCATACCGCTGCGTTGATGCTTTATGTTTGCAGCCGGGGTAAGAGTTTTCTGGCTGCTCAGAGGAACGTCTACATGTGAAGGGAGTGGGCCATCACCGTCTCATACAGGGGGGCCAACGTAGCTGTTGGATTCAGGCAAGTCTCCAGCCTCCAGCGTGAACTCCAGCCCATCTTCCTACCTCAGTGAACAGCTTTTCACGGAGCCACGATTCTTTCATTAAACTGGATTCTTCCTCGTTTTCCACTGCTGAACATCTCTCCCATCTGTGTCCACTCACAGCTGATTAGCTAATGAGGAGGATAGACTCGTGAGAAGATTCACAGCAGTTTTATGGTAAATACCAGTGTTTTTCCATCATTTATTGCAGCATTTGTGAAGTTTATAGGTATTCAAGTAGCATATTTGTGTGAGTGGATGCTTTTTACCTTTTTGGTAATGTGCTTTAGGCCTGACTTGGCAGAGGGAGGTCAGAGTTGAGTCACTTATTTACCAAGCAAAGCAGTGAATAACTTAAAGGAGACTCATTATGAATGTTTCTGAAGTTATTATAGTTCTATGCTTGATATAAAAAATATTTGTGATGTTGTTTGCACTAAATCCCTCTCACATTTACCAATTTCAGCAGTTTTATTCTTGACATTTTAGTACCTAGAATGAGCTGTTTCAGGGCTCTGACACCTTAATAAAAAAAAGCTGGGGCTGACCACACCTACCCATTCTCTGATTGGCTGCTATAAACTGAAAAGGTCAAGGTCATATAACACATTACGTGTGCTCACGCAACCTAAAGTGTTTACATGAGAGGCTCTAACAAGTATTTCCCTCTTGCACTTGACAGGTGGTTCTATGTTAATCTCCCCATTTGTGACATCACAAACAAGGACTTTTTGAAACAGATTGCTTTAGGAACTAAATTCCTTAAACCATCCATCCATCTATTCTCTTCCACTTATCTGGGGTCGGGTCGCGGGGGCAGCAGCCTAAGCAGGGAGGCGTAGACTTCCTTCTCCCCAGCCACATTTGCCAGCTCCTCCTGGGGAATCCCAAGGTGTTCCCTGGCCAGCTGAGAGACATAGTCCCTCCATCATGTCCTGGGTCATCCTTTGAGTTTCCTCCCGTTTAGACTTGCCCAGAGAACCTCACTAGGGGTCTGATGAAGCCAACAGTACGACATAATCAGCAAAAAGCAGAAACCTGATGCCTAGGCCACCAAAATGGATCCCCTCAACACCTTGGCTACACCTAAAAATCCTGTCCAAAAAAGTTATGAACACAATTGGTGACAAAGAGCAGCCTTGATGGAGCCCAACTCTCATTAGAAGTTAGCCCGACTTACTGTTGGCTATGCATACCAAGCTCTGACACTGTTTGTACAGGGACCAAACAGCCTGAATCATACCTCATACTCCCAGAGTACCCCCGCAGTGCTCCTCGAGAGATTAGGTCAAACGCCTTCTCCAAATCCACAAAACCCACATGGAGCTGGTTCAGTTTTCCATGGCCAGGACAAAAACTACATTGCTGATGTCCATGCAACATTGCAAAGTTGCGTCAACCAACACAGCCCCACAACATCCAGAGCCTTAAGGAGCTCTGGGAACTTCTCATCCACCCCAGGGCCTTGCCACTGAGGAGTGTTTTGACCCCCTCATGTGAGCTAAGCTCCAGATATTGGAGAGCACAGCCTAAAGTTCCCAAACTTCACTTCCATACTGGGAAGATGTGCCGGTATGATTGAAGAGGTCTTTGAAATCCTCTGCCCTCCAATCCACAATGTCCAGAGTTGAGGTCAGCAGCATAACGTCACCACCGTGCACTGCTTTCCCCTCCTGAGATGCCGGATGGTAGACCAGAATCTACTCAATACCTTACAGAAGTCTTGTTCCATGGTCTCACCAAACTCCTCCCATGAACGGGTTTTTGCCTCCACTACCACCTGAGCTGCATTCCTCTTGGGCTGCTGAAATCAACCAGCTGTCTCCAGAGTCCCACAGGCCAAAAAGACTTGATAGGACTCTTTCTTCAGCCTGACAGCATCCCTAACCGCCAGTGCCCACAAGCGGGTTTGGGGGTTGGCATCACAACAGCCACCAACTACCTGGTCATATCTGCAGCCAGATGCCCACGCCTCCCCCGGTATGTGTTCAAAGTTCTATCAAAGGTGGGACTTGAAGCTCCTTCTCACAGGAGACGTTGCCAGACTTCCCAGCAGACCCTCACAATATGTTTGGATCTGCCAGGTCTGACCGGCATCCTCCCCCACCATCAAAGCCAACTCACCACCAGGTAGTGGTCAGTTGACAGCTCCACCCCTTGCTTTACCCGAGTTTCCAAGACATGCGGCCGCAGATCAGATGAAACAACAAAGTCGATCATCAAGCCGAGGCCTAAGGTGTCCTGGTGGCAAGAACACCTTTATGCTTGAACAAGGTGTTCATTATGGACAATCCATGACCAGCACAGAAGTCCAATAACAAAATAACACTCAGATTCAGATCAGGAGGGTTATTCCTTCCAAACCCATTCCTCCATAAACCAAACACTGGCAAGAAATGAATGGATGCATTTTGTCCACATTTGAGTGTATATAGAGGCGGTAGAGACCAACACAGCAGCACAAAAGGATGCTAGAGATGCTTGTTGCATTATATTTCCCCTTTATGTTTACTGTGACTTAAGAATTCATATTTAGTTTATCACTAATTGCAGTCATCTCTAAAATGACTTGAAGACTTGAGTGTATCAAAATGTGTTATTAAAAAAAATATGTCACAGGCATTGTATTAATACCACAGCTATTACTGAGACAAGTTACAGTGTTGATAGCATCAGAATTTCCTGTTCTCATAATTACTTTTAGAATAAAAATCACTTCAGTTACTGTGATGGAGAGCAATCAAACACTTTGAATACGACCTAATCACACCATAACAAATTTTGTTTATTTACGGACTCCTGTCAGTAGGAAACAAATGTCTTGCTTTGTATGGGTTGAATGTAATTTAAAATGTACTTTAAATATTCTGAATATTTTTGACCATAGGGATATTTTGGGGATGGAAAAATGTTGTGGCAGTGGAAGAGAGAGGCTGTTGTACATTCCTCCCCCACAAAGCAGCGCGGCCATAAACACTGCGGCATTTTGCTTACGTTCCCATCATAAGAGATCCTCACATTCAATTACCAACAAGCTCTTCAAGGCATACTATAACTTAGCTCTGATTAGGAATTATGACTATATTCACAGAGTACCACAAAACCACTGACACATTTTAAACTCTCTTCGGTTTACAGTATTTAAAAGGAAAAACAACAAAAAAAGTTGTGTGAAATGTTTTTAACACGAGGATTAGTGTAATGATGACAATTCTACATGTTTTTGGCATGAGTGGGTAACTGAATTTTGTTAATGTGAATTTAGACTTTTTTTAAACAGCCACATAAACATTAGCAGACAGTAAGAGCTCTGTTAAGAATTTATGGCTTTTAATGTCAAGCACTTACTTTGTTTCTTGCTTTTCACTAAACTATTTAGTTCAACCACAGTTCAACCACTGTAGCCATAAATCTGCTAAATATGCAGACGAGGTTCATAATGAAGCGTATTCAGTAAAACAATTGAAAACAAAACCAATACTCAACTTTAGTGATCTTGTCACCTCCGTAAAGCGAGCATCCTATCGGTTTAATTTGGCTGACCTGTTTACATGCTGAATGTAATCAGATTTCTACAGCAACATCTGGGTGCTTCAGCTTGATTAGAACCAGTCCGCCTACAGCCAGACTAACACGTTTATACCATCAACATATATATTGGACAATTCGTGTCCATAGGCTCTAATCATATGTTTTTGTACCAAAATGGTAGGTTCCCACCACCGCCATTTTGACCATGTCACAGGTTCCGTAAAGCCCAGACAAATCCATGAAAGGGAAAAGAGGTGGAGCTGAGGGTGGGACTGCAAGGCTGGGATCAAATGACAACACCCGTCAAACTGAAGCGATGTAGCTGCAAGCTAACACGGAGGTGGGAGCTAAGCTAACGGAGGTAACTACCTAGATACAACAGGAGCTAACTGTGCACAACACCAGAGCTTCTGAGTCAGAGATGTGCCAAGCTGCCGCTGGGGAGAACCGGATGGAAAACATTGGAGAGCTCCACAAGCTGGCAGCCCGCGCAGCAGACAGGCGCCGCTGCGATCAGAGATGCGCCGAGCTGCCGCTGAGGGGAGGGGACCATACCGACAGTCGGAACCCAGCTCCACCAACATGTCATATTTCAACTCATTTTCAAAACTGTAGCGTTATGTTAAATGCACTGGGATTTACTCTATTAAATTTAATTTTTATGGTTAAACAGTACATGTTAAAATGGTAGTTAGCTACTGTAGCTATGATAAGCTCAGCTAGTGCAAGAGCGGCAGTGACCTAAAATACATTAATATAATTTTACTTACCGAAAAAAATGAAGTAGAGACGCCTTGGACGCTCTATCCGTGCAATTAATACCACAGTAAGTAATTTTGTCCAACAATTGCACAAATAATATCCCAAAAAGAATGCACAAACAGCACAACTAATGGTCTAAGTTGAGAGACTGAAAATCGCGTACCAGTTTTAAGGCGAGGCCAAGGCTCAAACTGAGTTCTTTCCCCGGAGCTAGCTCTGCGGTCACGTGGGTCTGATGCTCATTAATTATTCCGAATTTTAGGTATTTAATACACTTAAACAGAAGAGGGACAAAAAAATTGTCCCCCTCAGAGTTGTCATGATTGTAAACTAGATCTATTAAACCTAAAACTTGTTTTGGTACCAGGCTGTAAACATGTTTATTTCTGCTGTGAAATTGGTATTTTTAACATGGGAGTCAATGAGGATTTGCTCGCTTCTGACACCAGCCCCTAGCGGATGAAGGTGGAACTGCAATTTTGTTACTTCCTGTGTTGCTTCATATCCAGACCCAAATTATGGGGGCTTGGTTTACACACAATAAAAAAAAACTGGCCTGAGTCTTTTTAGGGCAAAACTTTTGTTTTCTGATGTGCATGTAAACGCACTGACTGGCTGAAGGAGAAAGTGAACATCCTCATGTGGCCCAGTCAGAGCCCTGACTTAAAAGCCATTAAAAATCTGTAGAGGGATTTGAAGATTGCAGTCCATCAACACCCACCATCCAATTTGACAAAATTTGAATGGGTCTTTAAAGAAGACTTGGCAAATAATGTTCAATCTAGGTGTGCAAAGTTGACGGAGAAGTTTCCAAACAGACTCAAGGCTGGTTTTAACAAAATATTGACTTTGGGGGAATGATCCTTTATCAATGTCAGTATTCTTGGTTTTTTTTTTTTTTTTTTTGCTGTTTTTTTTACACTGAAATTTGTGATATATTCAGTTGGATGTTATAGATTGGATTGGATAAACAATACTGGTAAAATTTGTATAATTTGTTTTTCATGCCAGGATGTAAATGAAACAAAATGAAAGCATTTTAATGTGTGATAATTCTTTTCTGTACCTGCTGTATGTTTGATTTTCAAATAAAAATACTTATCTTCAGCTTTAAAACTTTTGGATTTTTGTTGCATGAATCTTTTAATTATTGAGTAGAAGATTTGAATTCCTAGGACCAACAATTAGACAAAACATTCATCACCCAAAGATATCAAAAATGAATGTTCGTTTGTGATTTACAGTATCAGAAGCTTAAATAATATCACTTTGAAAATGAATATGCAGTATTGCATAAAGTTGAAGAAATTGACATTTAAAATCATTTTTGTATTTATTTTTATAACTGAGCCTTTATCCTGTTTTCTGAAGCCCGGCCAAGACAAATGAGGGTGCAACAATGTGATTAAAAAAGGAGTGGCATCACAATAACTGTTTAGAAACACTGAGATTAAACGACATGTTTTGCTGTAACAATTGGAACATATGCGATCACTAAAAAAGTTCATGCTACATTAGGTATGAGGATAATTATGAAAGTCTTTGTTGCGCTGGACAGACATATATTACTGTCAGTGAGAGGAAAACAAATGTAGGAGCAATATCAATGTCTGTGAGAGGATACGTTCACATCCACTAGAGCTCAAAAAGTCCTCTGCGCGTCTTTTAAACTATCCGTGAGCGAGAAAAAGCCCCTTATGTGTGTTTACAAAGACCCAAGAGCAGATTGTTTCCAGTCAAGCACAGACAATTGTTCCTGTTGCTCGTAAGTGTGGGTACTACGCGCGTGGAACTGTTAACACACGCTTGCAAGGTCTGCTCTGCTCTCGAGTAGAAATTACGCTCTATCGGACAAGTTTCACTTTTGACAGTTTGGGGGACGGGTTCCAAGGAGCCGCCTTCCCTAACGTGATTGGTCAGTTTCAGACAGAGGTCTTTACCACATTTTCCCACAGTACCTGTTTACGTGCAGAAAACGTATCCTCACAGAACAAGGCTATCCCAGCATGCTTTGTGCGCCGGCTGTGGTTCGTCAACAGGAAGAGAAAATGGGGAGAACTCTGAAGTTTTAAACGTAAGTTTGTTTAAAAACTAGTGGTAGAAAACTAAAAAGCTTAAAGCGGTTCTGTTTATAGACATTTTTTGTTTGTATGTTTGTTTTTTAAATGAAATTTTAAGCAGAAATCAGCCAGAACAAGTTTGTATCGCGAGTCCCGTAGTTATTCGTGTGTGTGTGTGTGTGTGTGTGTGTGTGTGTGTGTGTGTGTGTGTGTGTGTGTGTGTGTGTGTGTGTGTGTGTGTGTGTGTCTGTGTGTGAAATTAAACTTGTTATTTGTTTTAGGGACAACAGAACGTTTTTATTAAGCTTAGAGGTGAAATGTGAAGCTGTTTACGACTACAGTAATTTATCATGTGTTCAGCTGTGAAAAGTAGTTTTACATTCATGGATTTACTCAGCTGACACGTTTTAATGAAGTAAAAATTGTTTGCGTGAAGAAAATAATTTTATCTTCTCATGTGGATGAATGTAAAAATGTGTTTATTGCCTTTTTGTCACCTGTGAGCTGATTTTCTCTGTAGGACTGCGGGTGTCCAGGGTCAGAAGAGGCTTTACCTGGTGATCCTCCTGGGAGAGAGGCCTTCTCCTTTTATCATGTTAATGTTATTTAGTTGTTTGATATTTTAACACATTTATTAAAACAAATTCTAACTGGTAACTCTTTTGATCATTCCTTTTATCACCAGTTTTATTATTACAGATGCTTTTGAACATGTTACACGAACAGAAAATGAAAAGATGGTAAGGAGACAAGATTATTTATAATACATTACACTTATTTACAGATCAAAACCAGTATGGACCAGTTATGTACGGTTAAAGCAGGATTAACCTGAGTGACTCTTACTGGATCATTTATTTAAACTGAGTGAGCAGGAAGTCTTTGACAGTGCAGCTGGATCTGCTGCAGGAGGATCCAGATGTGGATGGAGGGCTGGAACAGATCCTTGGCTGGACGTTTCTGGTCAGAGGAACACCATACAAGACGGTCTGCAGAGAGAGCTTTGGGATGCTTCCTCTCACTGTCCACTCCATCGTCCATCTACAGGGACTGCTGGGCTGGCTCAGACGAAGGCTGTTTCATCTCTAAGATGTATTCAGAAATATGAAATGAGGAGATGGTTTATGGATCCACTGGTATAACAATTGTGATGCTTTAGCAAATAAAACCACAGTGTTGTTTTTAATAGAGGTTCTTAAATAAATGACTTCCCTGTTAACAGCAGTGGTGGTTTGCTGGTACCTCCTGCAGGACAGAGCACCACTGACGTCCTCCACACACATCTTCCTCAGGCTCATCCTCATGTGTGTTTGTCCAGGCCCACAAATTCACCAGCACTGATGCAGATGTGCAGCACAGTGCATGCTGACCTGTAATGGATTGAAATATTTTTTTTAAATTCAGAAATATAAAACAAACATAAACCTGCAGAATATTGGTTCTGTTCTGTTTAAAGAAAAGCAGCAGGAAATGGTTAAATAAAAACTACAGAGAATTTACATTTTAAGACAGATCTAATAATTATTAGGCTTATGTTGAGTAAACAAATGCACATTAAAAACATTTCAATGCTATTTTATTAAAAAGCCTGTTTTTAAAACGTTTTATCCTCATTTGATGCAAAATAAGTAGTTCTAAGGTCCAGTTAACATTACAAAACATCTTACTGCATTCAGATCAGAATCTGATTTATTTATTGCCATGTAGGGGCTCATCTACTAGTAATTTGTTTCGGTGGCAAGGTGCAAATATACATTCAAGGTACAAACATGCATTCAAGTTAAAATCAGGTCAGGCAGCATTTACATTAAGATACATCAAATAAACAGAAGTAGAAAGATAGCTACAAAAACAATCATACGTAATGTGGGTCACCGGGACATTTCTGTATCTATTGGCCGATCATCGGTTGTTCAGGAGACACAGCAGATGGGAAGAAGCTGTTTTTGTGGCGTGAGGTTCTGGTCTTTAAGGACCTGAGCCTCCTCCCTGAAGGTAGGGTTTCAAACAGTCCACGACCAGGGTGAGAGGGGTCAGCTGTTATCTGACCTGCACATTTCAGAGCCCTTGAGTTGTACAGGTCCTGTACTGATGGAAGGCTGCATCCGATTACTTTCTCCGCTGAGCGCACTACCCGTTGCAGTCTTTGTTTGTCTCTGGCAGTGGCTCCTGTGTACCACACAGTGATGGAGGAGGTGAGTATTGATTCGATGATGGTCGTGTAGAACTGGATCATTATCGTGGTTGGCATGCAGAGCTCCCTCAGTTGGCGCAAGAAGAATATCCTTTGCTGGGCTTTCCTGATGAGGGAATTGATGGACACCTCCCACTTGAGGTCATGGGTGATGATGGACCCAAGGAAGCGAAAGAAGTTCACAGGTGAAATCTGGTTGTCTGTCAGGGTTATGCCGGGCAGTGGTGCCGGTGTTCTCCTGACGTCTACAATCATCTCCACTGTCTTTTGCTCGTTCAGCACCAGGTTGTTGTTTCTGCACCAGGACGCAAGGCGCTCCACCTCTCTTCTGTATGCAGACTCGTCCCCATCTGAGATGAGGCCAATGAGGGTGGTGTCATCCGCGAACTTGACCAGTTTCACCGTCTGGTGGTTAGAGGTGCAGCTGTTAGTGTAGATGGAGAAGAAAAGAGGAGAGAGAACGCAGCCCTGGGGGGTTCCAATGTTGGTGATTTGGGTGTCTGAGACATTTTTCCCCAGCCTCACGTGCTGTCTCCTATCTGTCAGAAAGTCTGTGATCCACCGGCAGATGGGGTCGGGCACGTTCAGCACAGATAGCTTGTCCTGAGAGCTGGTCAGACTGTGTTAAATGTTGAGCTGAAGTCTACAATCAGTATCCTTGTGTAGGTTCCTGGGGGAGTCCACATGTTGCAGGATGATGTGGAGGGTAAGATTGATTGCATCATCTACAGATCTGTTGGCTCTGTAGACAAACTGCAGGGGGTCCAGAAGAGGGGGTGTGATTTTTTTGAGGTGGTGCTCAAAGGACTTCATGGCTACTGATGTCAGCGCCACCGGTCTGTAGTCATTTAGTCAAGTGATCTTTGGTTTTTTAGGGACTGGGACAATAATGGAGGATTTGAAGCAAGTTGGAACATGGCATGAGTCCAGAGAGGTGTTAAAGATCTTTATGAAGACAGGGCTCAGCTCCTCTGCACAGTGTCTCAGAGTGGAAGGAGTCACACCGTCTGGTCCAGGTGCCTTGTGGGTGTCTAACTTCTTGAATATCCTATTAACATCCTCTTCCAGGACTGTTAGGGGTGATTTGGAGGGGGGGGGGGGGGGGGGCTTTTGTGAAGAGACTTCTGGGGGCAGGGAGGTGTGAATGACCTTGTTGTGTAGATCTAACTGATGGGTGGTGATGTCTGGTTGATTGATTGGGTCATCAAAGCGACAGTAGAACTCATTCAGTCTGTTTGCTAACTGCAGGTCTTCCGTTGACTGAGGGGTTTTTGGCTTGTAGTTGGTTATTTGCTTAAGCCCCCTCCAAACAGAGCCCGAGTCATTAGCTGAGAATTGTTCTTTCAACCTCTCAGAGTACTTGGATTTAGCATTTTTCACCTCCCTGTTGAACCTGTACTTTGCATTTTTGTAGCTCTCATTGTCTCTATTTTTGAATGTGGTTTCTTTCTCCCTCCTGAGCTGACTGAGTTTAGCTGTGAACCATGGTTTGTCATTATTGAAGCACAGCCTGGAGCGTGTTGGAACAATGCTGTCCTCGCAGTGCTTAATGTAGGATGTGACAGTGTCTGTGTACTCATCTAGGCTGTCTGTGGCTGAACCGAACACATCCCAGTCTGTTGATTCAAAACAGGAGTGAAGTTCTTCCACAGCTTGTTTAGTCCACTTTTTGGATGTCATGACCACAGGTTTGGAGAGCTTTAATCTCTGCCTGTTTGCAGGAATCAGATGGATCATGACGTGATCCAATAGTACGAGCGCAGTGCGCGGCACCGCGTGATAGGATCCCTTCATTGTTGTGTAACAGTGATCAAGTGTATTGTTTTCCCTGGTCGGGCAGTCAATTAATTGTCTGTATTTTGGTATTTCTTTGCTCAGATTCCCCTTATTAGTTGCCAAGGGAAATAATCGGGGAGTCGGGCTGTTTTTGCTCCACACACAGAATTATATCCGCAAGTGCGCGCTGTGCCGCCTGCGCGTCAGCGCTCGGCGGGATGTAAACAGCGGCCAGAATGAATGAGGAAAATTCACGGGGCGAGTAAAAGGGCTTGCATTTTCAACATTTATATGATTCAACATTTATAATGCATTTGGTTTATATTAATTACCTACATGATAATAATCTGTAGTAATGTGTTGTGTACAAGTTCATTCTGTAGCTTAAAACATACATGAAACCATCTAAAGTTAACAAGTAATTCCTGAAAGCTTCTAGAATAAACAAAATTACTTTACCTGAAAACGGTTGTGAACAAACGCTGCTGATGGAGGTGAAGATGCTGTAGCAGCTCCTTAAACATTCCTGCTTGATTTTCGCTAGCTTTAGCATTTTTCCTTTGCATATAGCTGCCGCCACGGCTGTGACGTTACCTGCGGACCACCGTAGAGGTGAAGGCCAGACTGTCCGAATTCAGAGCTGCTGGGTTCCGGTTTTAGCGGTTGAGCAAGGACCCGGCCTTGCTAGACCGGCGAGGACCCGTACTCATAAGCATCCTGCTCCTGGGTTCGGACACAGTTGAATCAAAGACGTTTTCTGCACGTAAACAAGTACTGTGGGAAAATGTGGTAGAGATCTCTGTCTGAAAGTGACCAATCACGTTAGGGAAGGCGGCTCCTTGGAACCCGCCCCCCAAACTGTCAAAAGTGAAACTTGTCCAATAGAGCGGAATTTCTACTCGAGAGCAGAGCAGACCTTGCGAGCGTGTGTTAACAGTTCCACGCGCGTAGCACCCACACTTACGAGCAACAGGAACAATTGTCGTTGCTTGACTGGATACAATCTGATCTTGGGTCTTTGTAAACACGCTCAACTGTCATGTCCCTGAGCAGAGGTGAGTTCCATCATCTCCTCTCACCAGAACCTGAGTTCATTCTCCGCAGGTGGGGAGCAGAGGGAACTACAGCTGCAGACGATTCCCTAATCAGGAACGCAGGTTTAAAAGGAGGACGGAGACACTTCATTTCGCCGGATGATTGTACCAGTTCAGGTAGCACCAGCCACTCGACCTTGAACCTTGAAACCTGTTTAACTCGTGTTTGGATTATTGACCTTGGATCGTAGTTTCGGATTTGGATTTGGATATTCCCTTATACTTGTTTGTCTCGCTCAGGATCACCTCATCATCACCTCACCCTCGCTGTCTCCAATTCTGGATTATTCTACACGTCCCGTCCTCCTCCGACGTTCCGGCTCGGATTTCCCTCTGCTGCCTCACTCTACGACATCTCTCATCCTCTGCTCAGCGTCCTTCCCGGCTACACTTCCTCTCAGCACCGACACCTCAAAGACTCGAGCCGTCTTGGCTCCTCAGCACAGGACTTCCCTGTAGCAGTTCTTAGTTCCGTTTATAATAAAGACATTTTACTTTATTTTTTGGACTTGTGTGATGATTCTGCATGTCTTGGGTTAGGCACTTACCTCGAGCCATGACAGAATCATCCGGCCACGTAGCTAACCCAGCGGAATCAGCACTCGTGGATCTGGCTACCCGGATGTCCCAACAGGAGCAGACACTCCCCGTCCTCGTGGAGCAGATCACCATCTCCAACCAACGTTACCAACGTTTAGAGACCGTACTGCAGCAGCTCCAGGAACAACGCTCCAGCGCCAGCCGCCGCTCCGGAGTATGGAACAGCACTACACGCCCACGCCTCTGGAGGAGTGGTTTCACCCGGACAGGAAGCGCGCTGTCTTCCGGAAATCACCCACTGCCGTTCGGCTCCTCCTCGGCAATGCCCGACTTTTTCCGGTGAGTTCGAGGATTGTTTTGGATTTTTACTGCAGTGCCGCCTAGTGTTTGAAGAATCCCCCAAGTCTTTTCCTACTGACTCTATGAAGATTTCTTTTATTATTGGACTTCTTAGAGGAAAAGCACTTAGGTGGGCAGAGGCTAAGAGTAGAAATTCCGATTTTCTGTCTGGTTCCTACTCTGATTTTCTGGAGGAGTTTAAACTCACTTTTTGCAGTTCCGAGACCACCACTGACATCAGGAAGAGACTTTTGCGCCTCTCGCAGGGAAGGAAGTCAGTGGTTGACATGTCTCTGGAATTCAGGACTTTGGCTGCGATGACATCATGGGGGGATGAAGCTCTCAAAGCAGTATTCATCGAGGCTTTAAACGACAGGGTTAAGAACCAGCTGGCTCTTTGCCCCGAACCCCCAACTCTGGACGGGTTGATCACCTTATGCATCTCCATCGACAAGAGACATCGGGAGCTTCTGAAGACATCTTCCAGGGATCTGTCACCACCATCAGCACCTCGCCCATCCTATAGGTCTCCTCCTCTGGATGCCTCCGAGGAGCCTATGCAGGTGGGACGTACCCATCTCACCCCGGAGGAACGCCATCATCGCTTCAGCAAGGGGCTGTGCCTTTACTGTGGTAAACCAGGACACATGGTGCAATCCTGCCCTGCGGCGTCAAAAGGGCGTGCCCACCAGTAGTTCCGGGAGTCCTGGTGGGCAGTCAGACAGGTAAAGAAACCTCCCGTTTCCTTATAGAATGTGCATTGACTGTTAACGGTTGTCGCTACCAGACGACTGCTCTTGTGGACTCTGGATGTGAACAGTCATTGGTGGACCCACAACTGGTCCGCAAGTGGGGTCTGTCTACAGTTCCACTGCTGGAACCATTAACTGTGTCCTCCCTAGACGGGAGGTCTCTGTCCACCATCACTCTCCGAACTGAACCACTCCAGCTCCAGGTCTCAGGTAACCACACAGAGACAACCTCACTGTTTGTGTTTCCCTCTCCGCAGAACCAAATAGTTCTAGGCCATTCCTGGCTTAAGGAACACAACCCATGTCTGGACTGGAGGTCTAACCGTGTCGAGACCTGGAGTCCGGAGTGTCTTCTAACCTGTTTAACCTCTGCTGCAGCTGGATCTAAGGACTCTGAAAGGACTATTAGGGAGCCGCCAGATCTCACCCAGGTACCTAGTGAGTACCATGATTTACAGCAGGTGTTTAGCAGAGATAAAGCAGCCACGTTACCACCTCACCGTCCCTTTGATATTGGCATCGACCTGTTGCCAGGAGCTCCGCTCCCAACCAGCCGCCTCTACAGTCTGTCCAAGCCTGAACAGGACAGTATGAGACAGTACATCCACGAGGCCTTGACCAATGGCATTATCAGGCCATCCACCTCGCCTCTGGGAGCTGGTTTTTTCTTCGTGGCCAAGAAGGATGGCTCGCTCCGCCCTTGCATAGACTACAGGGGTTTAAACCAAATAACGGTAAAGGACAAGTACCCGCTTCCTCTGCTTTCGTCTACCTTTGAACCTGTGCAGGATGCCACCGTTTTTACGCGGTTGGATCTCCGCAACGCATATCATTTGGTCAGGGTGCGCCAAGGTGACGAATGGAAGACTGCGTTTAAGACACCTCTGGGGCACTTTGAATATTTAGTGATGCCTTTTGGTCTCACCAATGCTCCAGCGGTGTTTCAGAGACTTGTGAACTCTGTGTTTGGGGACTACATAAATGACTTTGTGACTGTATATCTTGACGATATTTTGATTTTCTCTAGGTCCTTGGCCCAACACAAAAGACACGTTCGGTTGGTTCTCCAACGGCTGTTGGAGAACAGACTTTTTGTGAAAGCTGAGAAATGTGAGTTTCATGTGTCTGTTGTTAAGTTTCTTGGATTTGTTTTAGAGAGTGGACGGTTGAGGGCGGATCCTGATAAGGTCCAAGCTGTAACGGAGTGGCCTACCCCTACCACCAGGAAACAGCTGCAGCGGTTCCTGGGCTTTGCAAACTTTTACAGACGGTTTATCTGCAATTATAGCCAGACCGCAGCCCCTTTGACAGCCCTAACCTCTGTTGTCAAGCCCTTTTCTTGGTCTCCAGAAGCAGAAGCCGCATTTCGGACACTTAAGAAGAAGTTCACAGAGGCTCCCGTCCTCTCTAGACCAGACCCCAAGCGGCAATTCACCGTGGAGGTGGACGCCTCGGACACCGGGGTCGGGGCAGTGCTCTCTCAGGTATCGTCGGAGGACCACAAACTCCATCCGTGTGCCTTCTACTCACGGCGCTTAACACCCACTGAGAGCAGGTATGACGTTGGGGACAGGGAGTTACTGGCTGTTAAACTGGCTTTAGAAGAGTGGAGACATTGGCTGGAGGGGGCTGAACTACCTTTCATCATTTGGACTGATCATAAAAGCCTGATCTATCTAAAGGAGGCAAAAAGACCAAATCCTCGACAGTACAGGTGGTCTTTGTTCTTCTCCCGTTTTAATTTTGTTCTATCCTATAGACCGGGGTCTAAGAACGTGAAGCCTGACGCCCTGTCCCGACAGTACGCTGCTGAGGATGAGACGGCTCCTTGCACCATTCTGCCTTCCTCCTGCATTGTCGCAGGAGTAACCTGGCCCATAAGAGACCAGGTCCTGGAGGCCCTTAAGACTGATCCCGGGCCAGGTAACGGACCCTCTAACAAACTGTTTGTTCCCCAAGGATTACGGGGAAAAGTTATCCACTGGGCTCACACCGGGAGATTTTCCATCCACCCCGGAGTGGGACGCACAGTGGCTCTGATCAGGCGATCTTTCTGGTGGTCCTCCCTCTACAAAGACGTGAAGGAGTATGTGTCGGCCTGCCATGTCTGTGCTCAGCAAAAGGGCTCTAACCAGCCTCCTGCAGGTCTGCTCTGTCCTCTACCAGTACCGTCCCGTCCTTGGTCCCATATCGCCTTGGACTTTGTTTGTGGTTTGCCACCTTCGCGTGGTTTTACTGTTATTTTGACTGTGGTGGACAGGTTCTCCAAAGCCTGTCATCTGGTGCCGTTAAAGGCCCTCCCTACCTCTGCCGTTACGGCCCAGTTGTTAATAAAACATGTTTTTCGTCTGCACGGAATCCCAACAGAGATCCTCTCTGACCGTGGTCCCCAGTTCGCATCCCGCGTCTGGAAGGAATTCGCCACTGCCTTGGGTGCCCAGGTGGCCCTGACCTCGGGGTTTCATCCGCAGACCAATGGACAATGCGAGCGGATGAACCAGGAACTGGGCGCTATGCTTCGCTGCGTCTGTGCCACCAGCCCGTCCACCTGGAGCGAGCATTTGGCTTGGGTCGAGTATGCCCATAATAGCCATGTCTCCTCCGCCACAGGTCAGTCTCCCTTCGAATCCTCCCTCGGGTATCAGCCCTCTCTGTTCCCCCTTCAGGCAGAGACCACCCTCACCACTCCTCAGTTCCTTCGTCGGGCCCGTTGCACCTGGGTCGCCACGAGATCGGCCCTTCAACGGACCGCGGAGAGGAACCAGCGACTGGCTGACCGACACCGCCGCCCAGCTCCCACTTACTCTCCTGGTCAAAGGGTCTGGTTGTCTTCCAGGGATGTACCGCTGAAGGCTACCTCTAGGAAGTTCTCTCCAAGGTTCCTTGGTCCCTTCAGAGTATTGGCGGTTCCTAGCCCGACGACCGTGCGTTTGGAGCTTCCTTCGTCGCTCCGGATCCATCCTGTGTTCCACGTCTCCCTGGTGAAGCCCGTCGTTTCCAGCCCTCTGTGCCCAGGCCCGGCTCCGCCTCCTCCTGCTCGGCTCTACAGAGGGGGACTGGTGTACAAGGTTCGGCACATCCTCGACTCCCGCCCCCGTGGTCGGGGTTTCCAGTATCTCGTGGACTGGGAGGGATACGGTCCGGAGGAACGTTCCTGGGTTCCCCGTTCCTACATCGAGGACCCCTCTCTAATCTCCGACTTCGAGGCCTCCAGATCCCGTGCTGGGACGCCAGGGGGCGTCCGTTGAGGGGGGGGCACTGTCATGTCCCTGAGCAGAGGTGAGTTCCATCATCTCCTCTCACCAGAACCTGAGTTCATTCTCCGCAGGTGGGGAGCAGAGGGAACTACAGCTGCAGACGATTCCCTAATCAGGAACGCAGGTTTAAAAGGAGGACGGAGACACTTCATTTCGCCGGATGATTGTACCAGTTCAGGTAGCACCAGCCACTCGACCTTGAACCTTGAAACCTGTTTAACTCGTGTTTGGATTATTGACCTTGGATCGTAGTTTCGAATTTGGATTTGGATATTCCCTTATACTTGTTTGTCTCGCTCAGGATCACCTCATCATCATCTCACCCTCGCTGTCTCCAATTCTGGATTATTCTACACGTCCCGTCCTCCTCCGACGTTCCGGCTCGGATTTCCCTCTGCTGCCTCACTCTACGACATCTCTCATCCTCTGCTCAGCGTCCTTCCCGGCTACACTTCCTCTCAGCACCGACACCTCAAAGACTCGAGCCGTCTTGGCTCCTCAGCACAGGACTTCCCTGTAGCAGTTCTTAGTTCCGTTTATAATAAAGACATTTTACTTTATTTTTTGGACTTGTGTGATGATTCTGCATGTCTTGGGTTAGGCACTTACCTCGAGCCATGACATCAAGGTGCTTTGTCGCACTCGCGGATAGTTTAAAAGACACGCGGAGGACTTTTTGAGCGCTAGTGGATGTGAACTTATCCTCTCACGGACATTGAATTATCCTCTTGTGACTGTGCGTGCTCTTGCGAGACCTTATTGACATAAAATTGACACAATATGCCTGCCCATACCATAACCCCACCACCACCGTGGGCACCTCGATCCACAATGATGACATCAGCAAGCTGCTCGTCCACATGACCCCACACACAGCCTGAGCATAACGCCTCTCCAATGTGCCACATGCCATTAAATGTGAGCATTTGCCCACTCGAGTCGGTTTTGAGCACAAACTGCATTCAGGTCCAGACCCCAATGAGGATGATGAGTGTGTTGATGAACTTCCCTGAGAAACCAAAACAGTTTGTGCAGATATTCTTTGGTCATTTAAAATGATTGTTGCTGCAGCTGTCCAAGTGGCTGGTCTCGGACGATCACGGAGGTGAAGATGCTGAAGGTGCTGGGCTGGTGGGGTAGGATGTACTGCCAAATTCTCTGGAACACCTTTGGAGATGGTTTATGGTAGAGAAATGAACATTCAACTCACAGGCAACAGCTCTGGTGGACATTCCTGCAGTCAGCATGCTAAATGCACGCTTCGTCAAACGAGGCGACATCTGAGCTGTGTCACCAAACTGCACATTTCAGGGGGGCAGGGGGGCTAACCCTTGATCGCTTGCAAAATTGTCTCAGTTTTGCAGAATGTGAGGAGGGGTGGGGGGTATGCTTCCATATACTGTACATCTGAGCAGAAGACTGTGAAGGTTACAACTCATAAAACAAAAATATCTAGTGCTAGCTAAGTTATACATGTTTTCATCACAGCAACGAGACAAACTGTCGTAGCTAATTTTCCATAAATAATTGAATAAACTTGAAATTACAGGTTTTGAAAAACATCTACCAGTGCTTCCCTTTGCAGAAGATGATGAAAGATTTGATTATGCTGTGTTGTTTCCTCTCAGAAGAGAAGAAGGCCTTAAAGCAATGTGGTGCTGCACTGCAGCAGCTCTTCTGGATGATGAGAACTATATGTCTGAAAGGGGAACTTATAGGAGGACTCCCACTGTGCAAGTCAAAACTGATTCAATCAGCAACGGTGTTAACATGCAAATTAAAAAATGTGCCAACATTTCCTTTGGATTAACTGCAGCTAGTTGAAACAAGACATAAATGTTTCCCCGTGAGCCTGAAGCGTAAATCCTGCACCAGTTGCATGCTTGTCTGTAATAACTCATAAGTAATATGTGCAATTCAGTTGTAGATACACAGAACCTCAGCCTGTTCCTTTTGGTTTGGGAGTTTTCAGTTTTAAAAGAATGTTGGTTCTTTTTATGCTACTTGTCACTTCTTTGCACTTTAGTTTCTTCATGCAGACTCTGAGGATATTTGTGGTGTCAACGTTGAACTGAGATGAACTCCTGTATAAAGGCCATTTTCACTTTGAAAATGAGCAACTTAGCCTCAAAGTTTGCTCCTTCAATTTGGTTTTTGGAGATATTTAAAATTGTGTAATTGAAAACACTTGCCTGCTTGGATGGATGCGGGCACCGCTCCAGAATGTATTTCAGAGATGCCTGGGCTGGAGTCGAATCCAGATTGATCTGATGGCCGGGTGCAGCGTGTGGAGACGGGATCCTTTCAGGCAGGGGTGGGGAACCCTGGTCCATTGGGGCAGCAGTAGCTCAACAGGTTGAGCGGGTTGTCCAGTAATCGGAAGGTTGCAGGTTCGATCCCGGCTCCGGACAGAGAATTCTGCTGTTGTGTCATTGGGCCAGACACTAATCCACCTTGCCTGCTGGTGGTGGTTGGAGGGTCCGGTGGCGCTGTGCTCGGCAGCCTCGCCTCTCATCCCCCCAGTGTATAAATGTGTGTGTGAATGGATGAATGATACACTGTAGTGTAAAGCGCTTTGGAGTCCTTGAGAGGCGCTATACAAGTGCAGGTCATTTATCATTTATCAAGGGCTGCTATCCAGCATATTTTAGTTTCAACCCTGCATCATCACACCTGATTTCAATCAGCAGGTGATTAACAAGCTTCTGCAGAGCTTGATGAGCTGCAGAACAGGTGAATCAACCACTGAATCAGAAGTGTTGGATCAAAGACATGCAGGACACCAGCCCTCGAGGACCAGGGTTCCCCATTCCTGCTTCAGGGAACAGCCACTCAGGTTCTGGTTGGTCGGTCGGTGGCGTGTGCCTCTGAGGGCTTTGTGGCAGAATGTGAAAACAAGTTAAACAACTCTCATGAAATGTTTTCATCAATTTCAGTTTACAATTTTCAGCTTCAAAAAGAATAAAAAACAAATCCTGAAAAAACTAATTTGCTGCTAAATAGATTGTAAAGGTAACAAAAACAGTCAGACTGAAAACCAGATGATCATTGATTTTGTCACTGCACAGGTCACTTAACACACACTTCTTCTGTCACTTCAGTGACATTTTCTTGAAGTTCTGTTTAGAGCTAAAGGTGTTGGCCGCGCAGCTGAGAGCTCGCTGACGAGGACATTTACAAGTTATAGAAGAAAAATAAACTCTCTGCATCATTTTGTAGTTACTGAAAGACAATTAAACATTTTATTAGCAGACAAATACAAATGATGACAGATTTCATCCCTTATGTAGTCAGTGGAAACCCCATAGAGTATTGAGATTCTTGATCTGAGCCAGCAGCATGCTGAGAAGATCTTCAACTTAAAGCAACGGAAATCCTTCCAATCTCATCGTTAAACTTTCTTCATCACATCTGGCCTCTTTGTTTTTCTCAAGAGTCAAAATCTGACCTCTATAACCACATTGGTAATCTGAGAATGATTTTCCCCTGTATTCTTAAACATTTTTAAAATAGTTTATATATAGTGCCCCATGTATCTGTTTAATAGTAATAGCACATATTGTGACTGAAGAAACGGAACCATAATAATGTGTTTTACAGGGTTTTTTCTGATATCAGCACAACACAACAAATGATAAACCATGCTGTAAAGAAACTCCTCATAACTCTTCATTTCCTCAAAGCTGTTGTGAGGTCATGTTTCTTTCAGCTGTGTTAATCAACATGCCTGAAGCCGATTTAGAAACAATCACGTTTGGAGTCTGTGACACATGCTTTTATCACTTCTCGTCTAGACTACACAAACTCACTATTAGTCGGACTCCTGCTTCAGCCCTGAACCGGTTGCAGGTTGTGCAGAACGCAGCTGTACGGTATTTGACAAATGCGGGAAGACAGCCATTTTATCCATTTTTGGTGCACCTCCATTGGCTACCTGTGTGGCACCATCATAGTTGTTGAATGTACTCATGGCCTTTTTCCGGTGGGCTTGCTACGATCAGCTGACCACATGCTACTCCGCACCCCGGCAGCAAACTAAAATACCAGGTGAGCGATCCTACCAGAGGTGGAAAGTAACGAATTACATTTACTCACGTTACTGTAATTGAGTAGCTTTTTTGTATATTTATACTTTTTAAGTCGTTTTTAAAAGCTGTACTTTTACTTTTACTTGAGTACGTTTTTAAAAATGAATTGTAATTTGCTACATTTTAAATTATATCCGTTACTGAGTAAAAATAAATTATAGGTTTAATAAATTAAAAATATTACGTGTAGGCGCGTCGGAACGGAAAGAGACACCTGCATGAGCGCCACATCTAAACCGTGGGGGGTGTGGGGTGTACACTTTTGCTCAAAGACATCAGTTCAGTTCCTCAACTCGCTGTTTACCTCCTCTCTCCCTCCTCTCCTTTGGGTTGGATCCCGCACCTTCGCGCACCGGTGTGACGTCATCAGAATTCTGCTCGGTTCGGTAGCCGGACTCTGTTCCGTGTTTGAAATGTGTTTCCCTACCGCTCCACATGGAAGCAGCAAAATAACGTTCAGCGCTCATAACAAGTGGATTCTCAGCGCTCTGCTCATAAAACAGAAGACCTGCAGGCCTCTGTGAGTTAAAACATCCTGATACTGTTCAGGTGTAAACATTGTGCTCCATCCCTGTGTTTGAACTCAGAAGATGCTTTTTGATGCCACAGATATGTGATGATTTAGCTTGTTTCTTTATTTTACTCCAGAACTGGAGATTAAATTATTACAAAAGCAGTTCAGTGCAGTTAAATTAGTCATTCAAATGATTCTAACATGCTGCTGTGTGTGTGTGTGTGTGTGTGTGTGTGTGTGTGTGTGTGTGTGTGTGTGTGTGTGTGTGTGTGTGTGTGTGTGTGTGTGTGTGTGTGTGTGTGTGTTACACATATAGGACTGCATGAGACAGCGTGGTTTCATCAAATCCATGCATCTTATATCTTGGCTGCAGCAATGGCTCAGGAAAATAACTTCTATTTCATCAATAATGACGTCTCTACAGTGTCTACGATAATGTTTTATCTTATCATTGGTCTGGGAGGTGTAACTTATCATGATACAAGCCTTTTAAAACATGTTAAAGTGTTAAAATAGGAGATAAATGCATGAATTTAAATTTCATGTTTGGAGGCTCACGCTGGTGAGGAGACACCATTAGTTCTAGTAACACCTGGGCTCCCAAGGCCTGTTCTGACAGGATGGATGTTACGGGACCCTTAAGGATTCCAGTTGGACGATTGGAGGATTAGTTAGGAGGATTGGAATGAACAAACTGATTTCAGTGGTGAATGGTTAAATGAGTGACTGAACCCACTACCAAGGACGAACTCTGCTAGCTTTAAAAATCAGCTGCTCTAAATAAGCATGAAGGTCAGAGAGGAGCTCTAGGATGGACATAGATAAAGGAACTGTAATGTAGAGGTAAAGTAGGGCAGGGCCAACGTTAGCAGCTGTCATACGGTCCATCTGAAATGTTTGACTGCATTAGGCTTGTTGTGTGACAGGTTAGAGCACAATCTCATGTTAGAGTTTTGTCATGAAAACATTGAGATACCTCACATACTGATGGCATCTAAAAATTAACCTTTTTTTGTTTCAAAATAAAGAATAATTTTAATCACAATTGAAACTTACCATCCTAGAAAAACCTCGTCCAATCAATGTGAACGTCCTGTTCTCACTGATTGGATAGAAATCCCTCCTTCAAGCTGTGCGTGTTTGAGTGTGCGTGTGTGTGCGCGCACACGAGCGAATTGTGAACTGGCGTTGTGATTTAGCACTACTTAGATGTAGCCATCCTTACGCTGAAAAAAATGTAACTAAGTAACTTTTACTTTGAGTACATTTTGCTTACGATACTTTTTACTTTAAATTGAGTAAAAATTTAGGCAAGTACTTTTACTTGTAATTGAGTAAAAAGTTATCAAAGTATTGGTACTTGTACTTAAGTAGGAAATTTTAGTACTCTTTCCGCCTCTGGATCCTACATGTATGTAGCTCCCACTCTCTGCAATGTACTGCCACTCACATTCACCAGTCATCATTATTGGTGCCTTCAAGTCACGGCTGAAGATGCACTTCTGTGATTTGGCTTTAGATTGTGATTTTTAAAAGTTCTTATTTATTTGATTTTGTTGAGTGTTTTAATTGCTGTTTGTATCTGCTTTTACTGACTGTTTGATTTGCTATTTTATATTTGTTTTTATGTTGGGATGCACTTTGCTCAGCTTCCTTGTTGTTTGTTAATGCGCCATAGAAATGAATTGGTATGGTTTTAATTAAAGGGGACATATTATGCAAAATTCACCTTTGGCATATTTTGTGCAGCCATGTGGGTCCCTACTGCCTCCATAAACACTCCAAACGTGAAGGAAATCCATCAATTAGTTTTCTGTCAGTGTTTAGTTTAAATAAATATGTGTCTAAAACAATCCAATTCAAAAAGTCCCTGATTGTGACATCACAAAAGGAAAATTTAGAATAGAACCACCTCTCAAGCAACACAGAGCTGCTGCTGGAGGAGAAGTTGCAGCTCTACTCTGAGCCCCACTCAGATATTGGAGCTTTTCAGTACAGTCAATGAGGCAGTTCTACACCGCAATCATCGAGTGCATCCTCACCTCTTCGATCACCGTGTGGTATGCTGGAGCTACCACCAGGGGCAAAAGGAGATTGCAGCGTGCCGTGCGCTCTGCTGAGAAGGTCATTGGCTGCAAACTCCCCTCCATACAGAACCTGTACACTTCCAGGATCACAGCAGACCCGTCTAACCCTTCGAGTCATCTGGCAGGAGCTTCCGATCCATTCGGACCGAAACCTCTCAACACAAAACCAGTCTCTTCCCCTCTACCCCAACACTAACCCTCATGAATGACAATCGTAAACCTGCCCATTGCAGCTGCTTTGCTTCAGTCACATGACCCAGTGTTGTGTTTGCACCTGAACTGATCCGCTCTGTCTAGTACCTACACGGACTTGTATAAAGTAGCTGCTTCTTTAATTATTGTCTCCTTATAGTATTATCATTTCATTGTGTTCATTTCTTAATTCTAATTTTGCTTATCATTTATTTTTTCTTGCACCAAGTACTGCAGCAATTTCGTAATGCTGTGATTCTCACACACATGGCAATAAAACCATCTGATTCTGATTCTTTTCAGCTTATTGCAGCCTGAGCAGGGGGTGGGTGGGCGTGGCCGGCTCCAACTTGTTTTCTTAAAGTGACAGAGCCCTGAAACAACTCATTCTGGAAGGTACTGAAAATGTCAAGAAAAAATAACGGCTGAAATCTTTTCATGTGAGAGGAATTTAGTGCAAAAAATGCATAAACATGTTTTGTGTTGAGTACAAAACTATTAGACTTAAGAAAAAAGTCATGCTACATCCCCTTTAAAACAAGTTGTGCTCCTGATGCGTTGTCCCTCCATATTTATAATCATGTTGTCCTACTTGTCCTTCAGGGATCAACCTGAGTTTGTGAATTACATTTAAATCAGGCGTGCATCATACAGTAGATAGTAACAATGAATTAAATAAAATGTTCCTGTCAGCTGATGTCACAATGACAAGTCAGTTAGGGTTGAAATCAAAATGCCTCCAAACCTCAAAATAAAAGATAATCTCCACTAATGGGTTTCATTCTGAGAGGCCTTTAAAATACTCATGTTAACAAAAACCAGATCTCAGTCTGACCACTCTACTCTTTAGAAAAAAATAAAACACATAAAAATTATTTGACTTATTGAGTCAGTTTTGGGAGATTTTTCACTATTTTTCTGTAAATCTTTAGTTTCTTGCAGTCATTAAAAGCTGACAGATTCAATTCAATTCAATTCAAAGATGCTTTATTAATCCCAGAGGGATGGATAATTTCATCCTTTGGCATGTCTTCTGTAGCTAACAGCACCACTGGGTGCTAAGAAATGACAGATCCAACTTCCTTCTGTTTTCATTCTGCAGCGTCTCAGCCCACAGCACACCTCCTTTCCAAAAATATTAGCCCCAAATGATGTGTTTTATTCTGAAATGAACACCACTAGCATCTGCTAGTGGAAAGAAAACGCATTACCCCCCAGGCCAAACTTCACACATCAACACACAGCTCTAAATGCAGGCCCATCCATCGTCAACAGTAGCTCTATATGGCTCAAACAATGTAAAATCTAAAGATTTACTCTTACAACTGTGCATGTGCAATTGTAATGTCTGAGTGTTTTGTTCTACAGTTACCAGTCAGACCAGTAACATTTGATTAAACGTCCCCTGGTGGGCAAAAACCTACCAGCAGCCTGACTCGGCTTACTGTTTCTGCAATTCTTAACATAGATCCAACAAGCTGTTTGAGAAAAAAACAATAATGCACTTTATTTAAGGCAGCTGTGCAATGAGAAAACAGGAAACTAAAACATCAAAAACAAGAAAAAAACAGGGGGACAAAATAACAACAAACAAATATCAAGAATAAACTCACTTAAATAACAACTGGGTGACATTATTATCAATTTAAAATAAACCTCACGCACCTCATTGTGTTCAAATATCTTGTTCATAATTAACAATATCATAACCGTATGATTATGGAGGAAGTCGTTTCTGGTAGGCAAACAGCAAAATGCTTCGGGCAAAATTCAACTCGGATGCAAAGTGAGCTCCAATCAGAGAATCAGCTCATGCACCTCAATGGAAATGAATGCAAAAACTCTCAGCTGTTACAGCAGGCTGTATGTCGATGGTTTATCCCCTCCAACAGATTTGTCCTTTCACTGAACTCTGCCCCCGATCTACAGCACCGTGCCTACGTTCTCTGTCTTATCTCTGAAAATGAGGTAAAGCACCTTCTTCTTCTACCTGACAAAGGAATTCATTATTCTCCCCCCAGAGGACACAGAAGTGGTTTACTCAAATGTGTTTGTGGCATGGCTACGCTTCAAGAAAATAAAAAGGGAAGGGGGCGTAGTAATGTGCTAACAAGAACAAAAGTAACTTCTGAACATCTTCGGTTTCAGCTGAGAGGCATTAAATTCCTTCCTTGTGGAGTTCGAACAAACATTTTTACCATTCTTCCTGGTTTCTTCTTTTACTTTCTATTCGTGTTGCTAATTTAAAGCTTTTTAGAGTCTGCTATGATCTGTGCTTCCACAGAATAAGAAGTAAAACGGGTGATTATGTCAAAGATCAAACGTATTGTTAGGATGAACTGAGCTACTGTGGAGGACAAATCCTCGTACCTTCTTCACAGTCTCACAAAAATGATTGTCCTACACGCTGCCTGAGCCTCTCAGAGACTAAACTGTCAACAGTGATTTAGAGTGACAGCTGGTAACAGCTTATTCATCACGCTGTTGAATGCATATCATCTTTCCATTACAAAGGTATTGGTGCAGCTGGCCGGGGCCCATATTAGAGTCCCTGGCAGACATAAGGCCCTAACAGCTTGACATCATACAAAACTCCTGCCATCGTTCCGGGAGAAATAAGGGCGACTGTCCAACGGCTGCCAAAGACGACCAGATCCTGGCAGAAAAGAAGGTTAAAGCTCTCTTATAAGCTCCCAAAAACTGAACTTATTTCAAATGGAAATGATTCCCTTCATTTGTTTTAGAGCGTCCACCTCTAAAAAAGTTGGTGACTTTTACTCTCATCACATAAATTTTCTCCACTAGTGTTTTAGAGAGAGCATCAGTCGTCCGCTCTGGGTATCATCAGCCCAACGTTTCCTCGTCGATTTGATTTTCTAAGCTGAAACAACAGTAGCGTCATCACAAATCACGGTTCAGGGAAATGCCGTAGCGATAATGGAGCTATGTAATTTGAATGTTCTGGGTTGTTGATGTCTGGCAAAGTAGCTTTCACTTTTGACCAACAATAAGTGTTGATTAATATACTGTTCTTGTGGTTAAATGGTAGGTATGATAAAATACTAGATTGTTTGCATTTCTTGCAGAAATAAATGCTGTTTGATTAACTCACATAACATACAGTAACAAGAAAAAGCACATTGTCTCTTTGATGTCTTTTGTCAGCTCTACAATGGTCAGCGTTGACTTTACCACTTCATCCATGATGACAGCCTTCTGTTCCACCACATCTCAAACGGTCTGGACAGGACTGAGATCTGGTGTCTATGGAGGTCATTGGGGTCAAGTGATCTCCTCGTCATGTTCTAGAGACCAATTAGAGATGATCTGAGCTTTGTGACATGGTCCATTATCCTGCTGAAAGCAGCCTTCAGAAGATGGGTCCATGTGGTCATAAAGGGATGGAGATGGTCAGCAACAATACTCAGGTAGGCTGTGGTGTTTAAACCAGGCTCAGGTGGTACTCATGGGTCCAAAGTGGGCCAAGAACATCTCCCCCACACCAAGGCAAAATGGATCCACACTCTAAAAATGAAATGTTGAATTAGCTTTACCAAGTTATGTCAACTGGTTCCACTAAACTTAGTTGCTTAAATGTAAAGAGTAAAGTACATTTATTTAACAGGACAATGTATATTACTCTTTACACTTAAGCAACTAAGTTTACTGGAACCAGTTGGCATAACTTGGTTAAGCTAATTCAACATTTCAGTTTTAGAGTGTGGATCCATTTTGCCTTCTGGTGATCCTGTGTGAATTTCCTTTCTTAGGCTGAGAATCGTAGCTGACAGGAGTGAAATCTGCTGTAATCTTCTGCTGGTGTAGTCCATCCACCCTTTTTTATTCAAATCTTCTCTGATCTACAAAACTGCAGGGTTAAATGTTGTTGCTTTTACGCTTAATATATTACCTTTACTTATGACCAATAAGATGTGATGTTCGATATAAATATAGAACATTAACCTGCTTGGTCTTTGAATGTTTAATCAGAAGATTCTAGGATTATTTGCCTTTTCAGGAATCAAACTCACTTCGTATCAATTCAGACAGAGTCAAGTTTATAAAAGGTAAGAAATTTATTTTCTAAACAGTTAAAAACATGGCAAGTTAACTAAGGCTACTGTGATGGATGAATCTAAGTGGATGGAGTGTGATGTATGGTAATTGAATGGTGTGTTTTATCAGAACCTTGTATCTAGAAGAACTGGGTTCTGGGTGTGGAAAGAATTTGGTCTGTATTAAACCAGGAAGTTGGTTCTTATCAAAACGGCATTAGACGCAATCATGCTGTGTCTACCTCACCCTTTCTTTGGAGACCCTCTTCGCGGATCCGGAGGTCAGGGAGGTCGGATGACCTGTGGGCACCGAGATTCAGTAGATTAACCGCAGCTCCGACACTCCAGTCCAGAGATGTCACCAGGCACAACAGTTTGGAACTAGTTTGCATCTAGAACAGCTGTTTCGGAACAGCTGAAGGAACCATTTTGCTGTGTCATCTGTAGGCAGCTTTTAGCTTGTCGAAAGCTTGTCAAGAGATGCAGTGGTTATAGAGTTTCCTCCGGTGGCCAGTCTGGAGTTCTGCTCAAACTAACAGAATGCACTCTGCAAGTGACCCTGTTTTAATATTCTCATATTATGATTTACCTGGCCAATCGGGACAAGCCATGTTAACAAACAAACCTCAGAACACCACGCCTTCTGTCAGATACAGGATGCTCTGATTTGTGGGTAAGAAAATATCTATGTGAACATTGTGTGTGAGTGTAGATAATGATTCACTTGTTAAATCAAACATTACTGATCATAATATCAAAGTTTTTTATTGTAATAATAAAATTCATTTCAACCACAGTAATTTAAGCACAGATCAATCAAAACATTCCATTTAATCATATCGTTCATTTCGTTTCATGATTAATCAACTCATATGAGCTGAAAACGTTCACTTTATTCAGAGGCATGAGGAATCCTGTAGAAGCGATAAGGGAAGCTTAGGCCTTGAAATGGGAACAGTTTGTTGACAATATGGTATAATGCGTTCAGAGCTAGATAATCTTCTAGGATTGTTGGAAGACAGAATGTAAAATCCACCTTAGAGAAGGGAATTTATGTCTGCAGATGACCGGTGGCATGAAGCTCAATATGTAGGTGAAAACTGACCAATTCTGGACATTACAAAACCAACACAAGTACAGCTCACTGGATATTTTCTCCCTTTTGAATCATTCTCTATAATTATTGGAGATGGTTGTGGGTGCAAATCCCAGTAGATCAGCATTAATTCCTCATTCTGATGCTCAGTTTGAGCCTTATCAAGTTGAGCCTCTGCCATGTGATTGGATGAACAGATTTTTGTGTTAAAAGTAATTGAACAGGTGTTCTAATAAAGGACACTGCAAAAACTGATTTTCTAGAAGGTAAAATAAAGCCTTGTTTTGAGATATTTTATGTTGTTTTTAGTCTGGCCAATTCTAGCCAAGCCACATTTGCCGTCGGCAGATTTATTAATTTTTTACTCAAAAGAGAAAGTTTGGATCACATTTTGGAATATTTACCTTACTTCAAGATGAGAAAAATGTATTTTTTTAAGGATAAAACATTTAAAAACTTTCTTGAAAATCGGTTTTTGCGGTGTAGCGAGTGTGTTCTCAAAAGAATCAACTAGACTTGGTTGGTGAAAACCAGCAAAACAGACTGTTGTGTTTGTCTAAAATATTTTAAATTACAACATGAAGGAAAATAAATTCTCACCCTAAGTTTTTTATACTTAAAGTGCCAGGGTGTATTTTACCTGGCAATAGGGGGCAATACATCTAAATCACTGTAAGAAAACACTATTTTTGTGTTTAAGTAGGACCTTACCAACAGATGGGCATTAGGGTCAAAAATCACTGGGAGTGCAATTTTCGAACGAGTACTTCGTCAGATCATTCAGCCTCTAGCAAAATGACAAGCACATCAGACTCCCTCTCATCACTGGCAACAAGTGAAGAGGTAAATTAGTAAAGCAGCAACATTTATGAACTGCAAACATTTTGTAACCGCTTGTTACAAATCAGTAAATGCATTTTGTCCTCACAGGCTCCAGTAGAAGGTAACATGGCGTCTAATACGGCGTCACCCAGAGACTTAGACCATGCATTTTAGACCCGATTTGTGTGGTTACATGTTATGAAGCCGCCAATATTTTTTCCCAATTAAGCATAATTAAATTCCTTTTCAACAACATTTTGATTATTATTTCCAGAAATTAATGATAAAAATGACATATTGTTTCTTTAAATGCTCATATTCTGTATTATTTTGGTGTCATAAATAACATATTGCTCAACACTTGTGGTTTCTAGTAGGAATGAATGCCTTGTAAGTCGTACTCAGGGGAAAAATGCTCTGGTACTCTGTTGCTTTGCGAGCCACGTCTAAGGGGAGGTTCAGAAGGCAGAATTTGGACATCTCACTGATTTGCTTGCAGCAATGCGTCTCTACCAATGACTCAATTAGCTCTGCCACATTGATGTTTTACCGCCACAAAAAAACTTAGGCCTGCAGGAGTTGTGTTGTGTGGTGGAGTTGCTAATGCTAATGGTTAGCTTCTACTAGTAGAGGCGTTCTCTGCTGATTCCTGGACGCTAAACCAACAACAGCCTTCCCCGTTGTGAGTCAAGATGGGTGAGTACATCAATGTTAAGCAACAGTGTGAGGTTGATCTGACAGCCTTTTCAAATCCTGTTTCATCATCTATTTTCTATCAGAAGCTAATGCAGGAGATAGGTGTAGGAGACTATTTTCATGTTGTACCTGCATGAAAAGCTCAGAGTGACTGATCGTAATCAGATATTATCATTAAAAATTTGTTTTTTTAGTGTTCCACACTTTTAAAAATGTCTCTTTTAGCACCTTCAACTGCAGTTTAGCAACAGTACCTGTAACCTTGTGAAACATCCTTCCTTCCTATACATGACATAAACACATTCACTCTAATTCACTAATAGGTGCAATGAACACAGTCTGTGACCAAATAAAGTCAAAAGGTTAATAAAACAAAAAGGAATGGAATTTGTCATCAACATAAAGAGACCCTGAAGTGCAACACAGCAACGTTTCACAAAGAACAACAGCAAAAAAGGAAACACCAGGACCGGAAGCAGGAAACAAACAGGAAATAACTTTAACCTGTTGGAACAAACTCAGGTCCAGTCTAATCACAAACGAGATCTGTCTCTGATCTTTCAAGGGGGAAAAAAAGCTTCACTTATTTTTAACTACCACAATTTTTGTTATGGCACTTCATGGGCTCCATATAATTTTTATTTGACATTTGAGCTTTTAAATCTGTATATTATTAAGTAGGAGAGGAGAATATATTTAATATGAATTTTGACTCAGCATTTAAACGTCCAGATTTGTGTAGGTTCTATTGTCTTATATGTCATATTTATTTGCTGGTGATCATTTTATTTACAAAGACAGCTTCATCATAAAAGTTATTAAGTCACTTAGGAAATTGAACAGGAATAAAAAATTAAATATTAATAACCCCTGTAGAAATGTGCAGACCAAATGCAATTATGTGCAAGTTTCAGGTCAAAAGGACACAAAGAGGGAAAACAATATCTCGGAAGGACACATTTTATTGTAATTTTCTAGGAGATACAATTTCAACCTTAAAACAATAAATGGCGTGTCATAACCTCTGTTCGGGACACAGATGGGTTCTGCAATAATAAATGAATAATGAGCCACCTCATAATTGTTTTTTAATCCACGTGTTGAGTGATAAAATAAGCACCAGTTGAAGGCAACCATGCGTAAAAGGGATGAAACCGGGCCATACCAATGACAAAAACGTCGATCAGGGTAGAATTAGACGAGAATGACCAGAATATTCTGTTAAAACATTGAAAATTGTCTTTAAAAACCTGATTTTTACCTGTTCAACCCACATAGTTAATGTCAGATCACAAAGTGGAGAGAGGTCCTCGCTTTCGCTGCGTTGTCATTGGTCCGTCTGCTGAACTCGTAACGTTAAGCGCCCCCATATAAACCCATGCAGGCTTGACATCGGTGCGATCTGTCATGCAAGTCAAACGGATAGAGGGGAGAAGCGTGTAGAGAAAGCCCCAACAGCAGCAGCATACTTGTTCCAGCCTAGATCAGTCCTGCAGAAGCTCCTGGAGCGCCGTTCCTGCATGAAATAAAGCAGGAAGTGTCTCTCTGTCCGTTTAGTTGTCAGAGCTTCTGCGCTTAGAGGAAGATGCTTTTGAGGACCGGACTTTTTCTCCTGATGTTGGTGCTGAATGCATCTGCACATGAACTGGATCAGAACGAGTCCTATTCGCCCAGGAGAGCCCGGTTTTCTGTCAGTAGCCCTTGTAAGTACCACGCTGCTTCCACCAGAGCGCGTTGCTCTTTATTTCCCTGGGTTTCCTTCGCGTAATTTAGCCAATCTGTGTTTGCATTCCTCATTTTGTGGTATGTTTTTATATTTTGGCCTATGCCGTTTTATTTTCTATGAATAAGCTCGCTGAATCACGGGATTATTTGGGTTTTTTTTTTTTTTTTTGCCGGTCTCCTGCTGGCAACAGATGAGCATGGAGCTTGGTGCTGACACCTGAGAGCGCAGGCTGTGTCATGCTGTTAGTCTCTGCCTGCTGCACGCAGTCAGCATGGTGGTATACTATTAGGGGATTTCAGTGCATAAAACACATCCTTCCTGTGTAGCCTTCCCGTGGAGCTTTGAAGTCAGAAAAAAAGAAGTAGGTTACACCAATGTACTCTTTCCCCTCTCAGTTTGCTTAAGTAGAAGCTATACTATGTAAAGAAATGGCAGTCATTTATAAATAGCATTGCAAAGCATGCACCTGCTTTTAATTTGTGAATTTCCTCCTTTTTACACAACCTGCAGCTCTGATGAAGGGATGCTCATTCTCTTCTGCAGAAAATTGCTTCATCATCACAAGATTTGCAGCTCACGCTCTTAATTTTGTAAGCTGTCTTTGGTTTCCTTTAGGGAGGCAGACTTTCTCTGGCTGGTAAGGTCAAGGAAAGGCCCCAGATTCAGACACTGTCTAATAGCTGTTAGCATTTGAGTCAGGTTGTGCTCAATTTCTTTGAATTCTCTGATAAAGAAAACCTCAACCTTATGGATTAATGGAATATGTCATATAGATTTTGTCTATTCTGTATGTCCATTCAGTTTATGACACATAGATGCAGAGACTGAATAACACTGCAGGGTGGCTGTTGTGAAGCATTTGACGATTGCTGTTACTGGTGGGCTAATAATTATTCCAGTCATGTGAAACTCTGAAAATGAGAAAACAGGAAACATTTCTTAATGCATCTAATCAATGCTGATCATCTGGGTTTACAAGTCATGTAAAAAAAGGCCTTTATGATAGACTTGTGTGAGTGCAAGGGTGTGCAAGGATATATTTTTGCATCTCTTGTTGGCATGCCAACAATGTTCAGCGCAACCCTTTGGTATTTCTGGTGCTGTTCATCTGAAAAGAACCAAATAGTGGAATAAAAGTCCCTGCCAAGAGAAACAGTGCAGCAGTGCCAAATCCTGTCAGAGATTCTTGGAGCTTTAAGGTTTCCAAAAAAACTCCAGACAAGTCACTATTGGTCATGAGTGACTGTACGTCTTTTGTGAATCACCAAAGGATGAAACTTCCTTCTTTTGTTGGCTTATTTTGTTTTAAATCTGAATCCCTGGCAACCCTTGTGTAATGAGCTCAGTGACTCTCAGTGACCCTGCTGCTGTCTCCCATGCTGATGGTTCATTCTCTGTGCACACAGCAGATGTGGCACGCTGTCTCAACAGTGCCCTCCAAGTTGGCTGCGGGGCCTTCGCCTGCCTGGAGAACTCAACTTGTGACACAGATGGTTTGCACGACATCTGCAAGTCCTTCCTGTTCAGTGCTGCTAAATTTGACACTCAGGTAAGCCGTTTTTGATTCACTGTGCTATTCTGCGTGTTGGGTAGGGTTACATGGGTGTAACTGTCCAGGTGAGAAGGTGTGCAGCACGGTTGTTTTCTGTTACAGGGTAAAGCGTTTGTAAAGGAGAGCCTAAAGTGCATCGCCAATGGCATCACCTCCAAGGCGTTCCCAACCATCCGCCGCTGCTCCACCTTCCAAAGAATGATAACTGACGTCCAAGAGGACTGTTACAGCAAGCTGGACATCTGTAGTGTTGCCCGATCGAATCCAGAGGCTTTTGGTGAAGTGGCACAGCTGCCAAGTCATTTCCCCAATAGGTGAGCTCTCCCCACTCTTTTAGTATAAACATTATAAAAAGTGATCAACTGGCCCTGTGAGCCAAGAAAAAATGGACAGAGAAATGTAGTTTTTATTTCTTTCTTTTAAACAAATGAAAGAAAATCAAACAGGAATATCAAGTTTGAATGTTTTTGTTCGTTTAGCTGTAAAACATGCTGGATTGTAGTCTGGGAGTGGACAGTAAACAAATGGAGGGTGGAACACAGGGTGCCTTTCAGCTACAGCTTGGTTCCTCCCCAATGTATGACATCATCACATTATGTTTCCATGTATTTTTCTCTGTAGGTTTTACGGCAAGCTTCTACAGAGCCTTGTGGACTGTGATGAGGACACGGTGGACCGCATCAGGACCAGCATGGTGTCACGGTTGGGCCCGGAGATGACCACGCTCGTTCAGCTACTGCAGAGCAAGCCCTGCCCGTCCAGCCCTGTGGCCGCCGCCATCCCAACTGGGGTGGATAGTCGCGGGAGCTGGCGTTGGCCCGCGGGCCCCAATATATACAGGATCCAGCCTAACCTGCGAAGCAGAGACTCAGTCAGTCATTTAGGCAAAAAGCGCTCAGCCAGTGACAACTCCTAACTTCTGCTCAGATTTTAAAAAATGCTACACACTTCTCAAAACATCACGAATGATCACCTATTCCCCCGGGTGTGACATCTATCTGTCTGCTTGACTGGAAGTTACCGTAACACACACACACACACACACACACACACACACACACACACACACACACACACACACACACACACACACACACACACACACACCTCCAGAGGAATGACGGACTGCCCATAGAGTTGATACCAGTTTGATTGTTGTCATATTATTATATATCCGACACGTTATAGGCTTTAAAGAGCCCCCTTTTCCTTTCACTGTCAGTGCTGAACACGTGGCTGTTGCATTTGTGCAACATAGTCCCCAAACAGAAACAAGTCCCTAGCAAGTCTTTAATGCCAAGTAAGAGACAAAGATAGCCATAATGGTCGATGACTACAAGTCAGTGCATTGATAAAATAAAGCAAAATTTTACTATTTTAATTTCTTTATCAATTTCAGCGAGTATTTGGTCTTCTTATTGGTCAATAAGGTAAAATTTCTGATAAAGTACTTCTGCACTGAGACCCATCAGGTGCATGCATGAGAAATGAGCATCATAGGACTAACATAAAACTTTAATGTACTGTAATCTAACATACAGCCATAGCTAGCCCTCTGAAAGATTGCTCATACGTGAGCGAGGTCTTTAGGATTTTTTTCTTTAAAATGACCCAAAGGAAAAGAAATCAAACTGCCCTGAATGTGATGAAAAAGCTCTTAGATTGTTATTAGATTCTAATGATAAGTACGGCATTCCGCACAGAGGCATTGTTCAGGTCATGGTGAATTTATCTGACAGGAAAATAAATGTCCTTTTGTGAATATCTTCTATCTAGACACTTGCAGTGCATCAGACTGTTGAGCAGCTCAGTAAACGAGGGACCAGTTCATCTGGATTTGTGTTCTTAACTCAGTGTGAAGCAGTTGTGTGTGTGCAGTAGCTGAAAGACGCTTTTTGCAGACGCGAGTAAGATCCTCTGAGACAAATCGTGTTACATACGCGCAGATTTTTTATTTTTTATCAAGATGGAAAATTACTATTTAAAAAATATATAACAGAAAGCTTAGATGTAATGATATTTATTTTCCTACAATATTATTTAAAGTTTGTTTTTTTCTATCATTTTATTGTGTTATTAATTAGTTTGCAGGTTTAAACACAGTTTGGTCGTAACTCTTATTTGAACATGAGCTCTATGCCAAAAACACCATAAATGTACTTTCTGGCGACTGAATGGGACCCATGTCATGACTCTGTGCTGGCCATAGGGGAACACGGTTGGTCATTCAGGTCAGGAAATCTCATCCTAGGACCGTACAAGGGACCACTTTGGTTTGCAGCTGACAGATGTGCACATTTAGTGGTAAAACAAACACCAGTATCATAAACCCTGTTAACTGAGTTTTTGATGGTTCTTTATTATGATTCAGCATCTCTACTGAAATGAGATAAGACCAACTTTTTTTGCCCAAAAAACATGACAAGATTGATATTTCACAATGGTTTAATTACATAAATGGTGAACCACCTGTGCTTTACAACACTACCAGTCATTCACCCATGCAGCTTTTAGTTGGGCAGCCTACCACAGCACACTGACATAGTGACAGTTTTGGACCATACCATTTTTCTGGGTCCGAACCAACATTGCAACAATCCAGTCATGTTGCAATGATGTCATACATTCACAAGTCCAGCAAAACCACAGGAAAGTACAATGTTTGAGTCATTCTGGAGCCAGACAGCGAAACACATTTATCTAGTGGTGCATCTACAATTTACACCAAAATAGTTAGATTTAATGCTAGCACACACGATTTTATAGCCTAGAAATGCTGACCAACCAAAGTAATATCAAGAGATTATTCTTTGTAGGTCAGTCTAGCCACGCTTCATTGCAGCCTCCGCAGGCCTACCATTGGCTTGGTCAGTTTGGTGACTTGCCAATCACAACGCTCTACGTTTAATGAGCGGGCTTTGGACCAGAGCTGTGGTGGAGAAAAACAGCAACTCAGAAACAGCTTTGGCATCAACTCTCAACTATTTAGACTTGGGCTTTTGTTTGAGACGTGAGCAGTTAGAGGTACTTAAATCCTTTAATTTTATTTTTTAAATAATGTATTTCCTTCTTTGATGGTGTATGACCGACTGCCCTCCCCCATTAAGTGATTTCCGTGGCAATAAACACGTCACGTTTTTCGTTGCTCTGATTGGCCCTAGTGCTATCCAACTGCATGCAGAGACAGTGTGAAAGTCAACCGTAGATTCTGCCTCACAACTGGGTTGTTTAAGTGGCTTGTGGCCAGGCAATACATTTACATGCAGGAATGCTTGCCAGGTTACTGGGTTTGTGGACATGCCACGTCATTTAGAAGTTTACCCTGGACCATTGGACTGTCTGTAAAGGTCAACTTTACTGAAAAGCCATTTTTAATGACTATTTCTGATTAAAATAGGTCACTGTGAGTTTGTAAGGCTGGCTGAACATGAAAATCGCCTTCTAAACCTATTTCCTGCTTTAGCTTCTTACAGTAAACAGATGGTGAAACGCCAAGGTTGGAAAAACCTGACAGACCTTCGTCACACTGTCACTTAACATTCATGGACCCTCCCATCTTGGCTTGTGACGGGGAAGACTGTTGTTGATTTAGCGTCCAGGAAACTGCACCGAACGTCTTGTAGAAGCTAATGTTAGCATTAGCAACTCCACAACGCAGCAGATCTCCTCCAAGGTTGTGCTATTTGGGTAGATAAAACATCAACGTCACAGAGTAAACTGAGTCAGTGGTGGAGTTGTGTTGCTGTTAGCCAATCAGAGGTAACATGTCCAAAAATTAGGAAATAAGACTTTAAATCCTGCCGTCTGAAGCCCAACTCCTGAAACAGGTGCACCGGAGCTTTTTTCCCTAGAGTACAGCTTTCAAGGCATTTATTCCTACTACTGCAAATATAAATAATGTATTAAAATATAAGTAAAGTTTATCTTTAAACCTCAACATAATGTTCCAGTTTCTATTTTAGTGTTTGATAAAACTAATTAAATATGTTGGTGCCAGATAAACCTAGATGCTGATTTCACAACTGAAAGATGTAGCTTCATGCTACATCCTTTTCACACCTGCGAGTTATCAGCTACTAAAGTTCATTATAGTCAATATTTTCATTTTACTAGATTACTAGATTAGGCTGAGCCATCCACAAGCTTTTAACATTAGCATTAGCACTATCTTTTAGCATTTACATGCAAGAGGTAGTCTAGATTACAGTAAACCTGAAGAAGAAAAATTAAAGACATCTGCTCATTCAATGTTGAAAAGTCATTATTCTGTCATTGCACTATTAGTTACATGCTTTTAGCTGTTGTAGCATCTAAACGGAATGATACCACAAAGCTAATATCATGCATTTTCCCGCTCTTTTCCTGGACTTATAGATTGTGCTAGTCAGAAGTCAAAGTATTGTCTGCCAACTATGATTTGGTTCTTTGTAGTAGATAGAGTTAAAGGTGTAATATGACATCAATGCAATGTGATTGGGTGGAAGGGTTGGTCCTGAGCCCAAAAAAGTTGGTGCCTCTCAGTTTGGCAGCTCTTCTTTGATTGTGTCTAGTATTTTCACAGGAAGATAATCTTTTAGTCTGTGCTGAGCTGTAGACACTCAGGAGGGTCTTCATGCTGGTGTTTGGTTTGCAGACATTCAATGATTTAGCATTACAGACACACACGTTAGATAGCTCATACTGATTTAGAGCAGAGTTCAGTCCTTTTGGTGAATATTAGAATTTTTGTTCACATTGAAATGCGGCATAGAGGTGAACTTTGAGCCAAAGTTTTGTTTGGTTCAGAAATTCACAGAACCTGAAAAATTTAAACCTTTCAAATTGGTTTCCATAGTTCTGCAACACTGCAACAACTTCAAATTAGGATTTTTTACTGTATTTTCCTTTGAGAAAGGACATGAATGTTGTCTCTTTCAAAAGAAATTTTTTATTATAATTTTTTTTCATCCCAGGTTGCTGAGGGTTTAGTACTTTGAGCTTGTAACGGGAAAGTTTAGTTTTCAGTCTCATTTTCAAGAGCTATGTTAAAAGTTCCAAACTATGCAATAATCACACACGAAGGATTCACACAAATTGACTTTATTTTGTTGGATGCCACCTGACGGGTGTGTGAGTAAAGCAACAGCATGTGTGCTCTCATGCTGTGAAGGCTTTGCTCCTCTGTACTGCTTTCTGTTTCACCTGTTTCTTGTAGTTCCAGGAATACAATCATTTCTTTGGTGTCATGCTGTGCAGAGGGGGAGGCATTCTGAGGGAATTTCTTGGAACGTTAAGAGCTATTGTGACACTGTAATATATACTAGCCTGTATTTTATTTTGAATATGCACTTTGCATCTTAACCACTATAAAGGGCATTGAAACATTCAGCACACGTGCAACTGAGGCGTATTTTATTCAGCCTGTGAATGGAGATGAATATTTTGGATCCTGAAGGGTCAGGGGCTTCTTCGTCTGTATCTTTATTGACCAAAACCCAACAGCTGCTGCTAAAACTATCCTGTATGATGCTGTGCGCAAAGATCCGTCACCTCACAACAAGTTCAGCATCAGTCGTCGTTTGAATTCTCACATTTTAGTGATGTCTTTGTATTTATTTCACAGTGGTTCTTCATGTAAAACATTATTTTTTTGGAAAATGGCAAACAGACTGTTCCTCACCAAGTAAAATGTAAAAGAAAATTTCAGAGAATGTACCTGTAAAATGAATGTCTTTCGACATGAACGTGACCAATGAAGGCTTTTAGGAAAACCAAAAGTGATAAAAGTCTTTTGATTTCTTTCTGCTTTAGATTTGATTCCAGGCGTAGTGTGATCAAGGTGGTACTGGAATATTGCTAAATTGACCCATGGTGAGTTTTTTTGTTTGTTTTGAGACGTTCTGTAACAACTCAAGACTAAAACCTCCCTCACTTCTGGCACTTCATGGTACTCTTTTCCCTCAAGACTTGAAATAGACCGATAAATGTTGTTGTGCTTAAAATCAAAACAAAGCTTATGTGACTTGTAACGTTTGTTTTGTTTTCATATATATATATAAAATTATATAAAGACAGTTATTTTACTATCAGATTCAGAAAAATGTTGCAGATTATAGTATATTACTGAAACTCTTGATACAGATGCTATGTAACGCATGATTGACCCTTGTGAATCACTTGCACTTTAAAACACACCCATACACATATATGCCCTCACTGTGTATATGTCTGGGTTTTTTTCCTCTGTACTGAAAAGTCATGAAAGATACAAATGCATCAGTTGTGTATCTTTTGTTGATAAAGAAATAAAATATTTCTCAAATGTGTTTTTTGCTTTTGTGTCACTCATTTAGATCTACAGGGGGTACGGAAAGCATTCAGGCCCCCGTCAATTTTCACTCTTTGTTATATGGCAGCCATTTGGTAAAATCAATCAAATTTAGTTTTCACCTCTTTAATGTACACACAGCACCCCATATTGACAGAAAAACAGAACATTAGCAATTTCTGCAGATTTAATAAATAGGAAAAACTGAAATATCACATGGTCCTAAGTAACCCTTTGCTCAGTATTTAGTAAAAGCTCCCATTTGAGCTAATACAGCCACGAGTCTTCTTGGTAAAGATGCAACAAGTTTCTTGCACCTGGATTTGGGAATCCTTTGCCATTCCTCCTTGCAGATCCTCACCAGTTCTGTGATGTTGGTTGGTGAACGTTGGTGGACAGCCATTTTTAAGTCTCTCCAGAGATGCTCAGGGCTCTGGCTGGGCCATTCAAAAACAATCACAGAGTTGCCATGAAGCCACTCCATTGTTTTAGCTGTGTGTTTGGTCATTGTCGTGTTCTTCCTGGCGTGCATGAATGGGTTTATGAATTTGTGCCCATATCAGATTTAAATCTCTAAACATTTTATAATCTTTATAAATCTTGAAAAAAGAAAGATGCAAATGAAGTCAAAATGTCTATTTTTGAGAAACCACATTAAAATCTCGCACAAAATCTGCCTCTGCAGCCATAGTTCTCAACTTGTTTTTGTTTTTGCGTCACAGAACAGTTTTGCAGATGAATATTCTTCCATGGGTGGAAATTTATTGTGCATAAATGATGTTGAGCACAATGCTTTGCATTGTATAGAACAAAAATTTTCAACTGTAACCTAAATAAAGTCATCTTTCTGAATGAAATACCCCGTAGACCAGTGTTTGTAAGTGTATGTAAACTTTGCACATGGAGTGTGTTTGTTCATCTGCTTCTTGCCTATAAACCTCATACTGTTAGAAAATCTGTGCCACTTTGGTGAAATACATTTGTGTGTTGAGCAGCAGAGTAAAAGATGTGGGTTGTACTCACAAAACCTCTACTATACCTGCTAATCCCAAACATCTACTTCTGCCATTGATTGTTTAGTGGGACTTAATTGGTTGAATGATAAAAGTGTGAAGAAATTAGACGTGTTTGATCTTTTTAACCCTCTGGAGGCAGGCGTTGCAGATCTGCAACAGTTAAAACCTACCTGGTTACTCCACATATGTATTTCATGAGCATTATTTAACTCAGAAGTACCCCTGAAGGACTTAGTTGTTTGTCCTTTTATCAGAACTTATTTTGAGCCTGAGAGGGTTAAAACACAGTGGAGAAACTATGCACAGCCATAGCAGCCTGATACACTGGTCACCAGCTTGGCCTCACACAGCTGTGAAATCCCAGCATTTGTTGTAAGTCAGCCAGTCAGGGGTTGCATTGGTCACCTTGGCAGCAACAAGACGCTCAAGCTGATTTCATATGTGTTTAGTGGGGTTAAGGTCAGGGCTGCAGGCTGGCTATTTCATCCTCTCCACTCTCAAATTCTAGACGTCATCTCTGACAATCCCTGCTTTGTGGAAGCAAGTATTTTCATCAAGAATTCCAGACTGTGGAGATATATGATCCCCACTGGTTGCAGAAACTCATCTCAATATCTGTCTGCAGTGAAATTGCCTCCAATAAAGACAATTTGTGTTTCCTGTGAAGTCAAGGCTGCCCCACACCATCACACTGCCACCACCAAAAGCTGTTTCACTATCAGTGCAGAAATCCGTGTAGTGTTCTCCATGTCTGTTCCACTCTTTGACCTTCCTGTTGTAGGAAGAATCTAGACTCGTTACCAGCATGTCTTGTTCCTTCTGACGTCAATCGTCCAATCCGAGAATTGACACCAAACAGGAGTCCAAAGCTGCTTGATGATTTTTTATACATTTTTCATGGAAGCAATCCACATCCTCTGCTGCTCAACCCACAAATGTCACAAGATATAGTGGAAATAGTGAGACCCTCTAATGGTATAAGACTTATTTAATTCAATTCAATTTATTTTGTTCATATAGCGCCTAATCATGACAAGAGTCATTTCAAGGCACTTCACAAAATAAAACATTCCAATTGAGTTCAGTTCATTTTGCCAATCAGTATAAAGTTCCATTTAAGGAGCCCAGCAGATTGCATCAAGTCAGACTTGTTGTATCAAAGACTTTACTGCAATTCTCAAACTAAGCAAGCATGTAGTGACAGTGGAGAGGAAAAGTACCTTTTAAGAGGAAGAAACCTCCAGAGGATGCTGGATCAGTATAAACAGTCATCTGCCACGACTCACTGGGGATTGAGAAGGCAGAGCGCGCGCACACACACACACACACACACACACACACACACACACACACACACACACACACACACACACACACACACACACACACACACACACACACACACACACGCACACAACACACACACGCACACGCGCGCACACACACACACGCTTGTGGCTTACTTTTAAGCACTGTTGTTAGGTTGCAGGTTTGAAACACAGCTGCAGTCTTTCTGCGTGGAGCTGCGTGTTCTCCCCATGCATGCATGGGTTTCCTTCAGGTACTCCGATTTCCCCCACAGATCACAACATGCCCTATAGGTTAAAATTATACGTCACTTCAGATAAAAGCGTCTGACAAACAAATAAGCAAACTTAAGTTGCACGGCCTTCATATACCAACTGTGCTCATGCCTAGATCTGTGCGGAGTTTGTCAGTGGGAACAATTTTACACATTGTATGGTAACTGCCATTTTACAGTGTGTACCAGCTGCCGTCTTTCTTACTTGTTATCGCATGAACTGCTGGAATCATGCGTGGTCCTGCAATTCTCTGGTGATTTGTGAATTTTTGGGTGCTTTTGCTGTCGTTTTGCACCTGAAATGCGTGGCAAGGAAGCTCGCAGGTAAAACATGACTATTATATTACGCATCGCTAACACATCCAATGGAATTCCAGGGTTAGATGCATATCTGCTCTCATTACATTTGTCCAGGAAGTAAAGAGAATATGATCATTTCTCCTTCTTCTGTAGTTTGACAGCAGGCTGATCCTGCAGAGGGGCCAGATTATTTTTTCTACAACAGTAAAGAACTGAAATAGAGCTCTGGAGTAATGCAGATGCTGTCAAATAGGTCCGGATAACACAGCTGTTCAGCTCTGCACCAATTTCATCTCGGCTTCTCTTTGTTATCAGAATCTGTCAGAGAAGAAGACCCGCCCGCGTAGCTGTGAGTTCTGCAGTGGCCATCTTACATCTAACATCACATTCTTTCCACTGAATGATGCAATGGCTACAATAATAAGCTTCAATAATTAGGGCAAAAATTCTGGTTTACCACATGCCCACAGCATATGTTACAAATCCTGCAGCACCCATGAAGCAAGCTGAGGGACACATCCAGTTCCTCCTGATGAAAATGAACTTACTTAAACTTAGCACAAATGAGCTGAAACTGCAAAGTGCTGTTTGGTTTGAGAGCCTGAGGAAAAAAGAGGGGGCAGAACGTAAGAGGCTCCATGAGCACTAATCTCAGTCAGAGGGAGATATAATTTCATGCCTATTTAGAGAAGAGTCCTGAAGGGCTTTTTCAGCCGCTCTCCACTCTCATGGATAGGTGATGCAGCAGCTCTGCACACAGATTCTATCGCGCCTTCTCTTTAAAGAGACAATCACTCGCTGGAGGATGGACAGAACGCAACACTCTTTGGTTTCATCATATGTTGTCCTCAAATCTGTGGCTTAGTTAGTTTTTTTATAGCATTTTTTTCAGTCCAGTAACACAGCTGTAGTTATGTAGTGGGCAACTTTTAAAAGGCAATTTGGATGGAATTACAGCTTTCAACACAGAAACATCTTGTTGCCAGGAAACATTTTAGCAGCCTTTTTGACCCTGGCTATTCATTTTGCTGCCTGTTGCTTGGACAGCTGCCGAGCATATCACCACCCTGACAATCACAGCCAGAGTAATAATAAATAATGACAAAATTACAATGCCATTATGAAGATGCAATCCATACCATCTGTTGAGTCCTAGTGTGTGCTTTTCTTTTTTCTTCTTCTCCTTAATTTGATGTTATTGCTTTCTAAAAACCGGCTGCTACATTCGATCAAACAGATGCATTGTTGCTGAATTGTCCTCTTTGAAATCATAAACCTGCTGCAAGTATGTAAGTTCGTAAAATACATCTGCCTGCAATCCTTGCACATGTGATTCATTCATTATTGCAGGGATCTGGAAAACACACTGATATGCACAGATTTATGGGGTGCTGCACGCCTCCTCATGGTAAAAAGAGCGACCCGGGTGCCAGCGATCACAAAGAATCACTGAGTTTTTGCTTCTAATATGCAGGCAAGCATCAAACCCAGCATATTTTGTCATTGTTTTAACCTCTTGATCATATTCTGAGGGAGGAAGACGGCATGTTCAGAGTGCATGCAAAGTGGCAGCATTTTGATGGGGGAAAATGAACAATGCACTGTGGTTAGTGCGGCACAGCAATTACTTCTTCCCTCTCCCAGTGTGTTTTATTTTAATTGTGTCCTCTTTCCCATGAAACTTGTGGCATATTCATCAGCACTGTGACAAATTAGATGTGCAGTGAAATGGATTATGACTGAGGGCAGGGGAAGATTAGATCCACTCCAATCTTACCCAGCAATCACTATCCCTTCATTTCTGTGGGGAAATACCCAAGGACAGGAAAGAAAATGAGATCAAATTTTACTGAAGAAAGGCGCTGGAGTGGCAGCGGAAAGAGAGGAAACAGATTTTTCTGTTCACAATTTCTGCCAAGGCATCTCCCGCAAAAGCATTTGTCTTGGAATCAAATCCGCTGCAGTCAGAACATATACAACGGAAAATGCATTTCACTGAAAGTAAAGATAAATAAGTTCTCTGCACAAACCATGGTATTCACGCAACAAGAGCCTGTTTTTGTCACTGAGACTGATGGGGCCAAATGAGCAACACATTCACTCAGAGTCACTTCACCAGTGCAGCTGAAAGGCTCTGAAGATCTCTCAGATGTCACACCTGATGGTTGTCCAGCTCTTCAACTGGGGAAAAATACAAAGCATGGCCGCGACCACAGCACAGACAGAGTTTACAGCAAGTTCTGATGCATTCTTGTCTTTTTGGAAGAATTGGAGGACATAAGAAACACACACTGGATGGAGGAGCATGGGGGGTCCTCCAGAGATGGGTTTCAGCTTCAGTTCAGGTCTCCAGACACAAAGATTCCCAGTGACTGTTTTAGGGTTAGTCTAAAACTATAAATCCGTATAGTAGTAATAATGAGGTGAATATGTTTGGAATGAGAACAGGGCAGCAGAGACATCTAGTGGCTAAAAGTTTGTTTGCTTTCATTTTTCATTTTACAAAGCTTCAAATGTAACTTCAAAAGGCGGAGCATGATTACGTTGTGAAGAACCAGGAAATCATTATATCACAAATTAAGATAAATATTAAACAATCACTTCCCCATCTATAGGGATGAGTTGACCGTGACTCATGCACACCTTCATGAGGTGGACAGTGACAAGTAAATATGTATCTAGAATGTATGGTTTAATTTATTTTTGGTGGCGATTTTAAGGGTTTTTCCTCTGCTTTTGGGAGAACTATACTGTAACTGATTGGAGTGTTTATAGAGGCAGTTACAAATGTTCCATCCATCCATTTTCTGTCAGTGTTTGGTTTTAGAAATGATGTGCCTAAAACGAGAAAAATCTAAACGTCCTCATTTGTGACATCCCAAACGGAGAAATTAGCATAGGACCACCTCTCACCTGAGCCCCTGCCAGATATAGGAGCTCCTAAGCTTATGGCAGCCTGAGCGGGGAATGAGTGGGTGTGGCCAGCTTAAGCTTGCTTGTGGATGTTGGCAGAGGAGGTAAGAGCCTGCCCTGAATCTGAAGGGTTGCAGGTTTGAGCCTCATCTTTTGCAGTCGTCACATCCTTGGGCAACACGCTTCACCCAGTTTGCCTGCTGGTGGTGATCGGAGGGACCAGTGTCACCAATGTACGGCAGCCTCGCCTCTGTCATTGTGCCCCAGGGCAGCTGTGGCTACGATACTCACCACCATCGTGTGAATGTGTGGGTGAATGACTGATTGCATTGTAAAACACCTTGGGGGATTGTGAAACTCTAGAATGTGCTGTGTACAGATCATTTAATGAATGAATAAATGAGTGAATCGTGGACATCTTTACCATCTCCTTGGAGACCTGCCATGTTCCAGCCTGCTTTAAGCTGTCCACCATTGTTCCTGTGCCTAAGAAACCCCGTGTCACTGGACTGAATGATTACAGGCCTGTGGCGCTGACGTCTGTAGTCATGAAGTCTTTTGAGCGCCTGGTCCTCCCTCATCTCAAGTCCTTCACCTCCCCCCACCTGGACCCTCTGCAGTTCGCATACAGAGCCAATAGGTCTGTAGACGATGCCATCAACCTGGCCCTCCACTTCATCCTACAGCACCTGGACTCCCCGGGAACCTACACTAGGATCCTGTTTGTGGACTTCAGCTCTGCGTTCAACACCATCCTCCCTGCTCTGCTCTAGGACAAGCTCTCCATGCTTTACGTACCCAATTCCACCTGCAGGTGGATCACTGACTTCCTGACGGACCGAAGGCAGTGCGTGCGGCTGGGGAAGAGTGTTTCCACCATTCAGACAATTAGCACAGGATCTCCACAGGGCTGTGTACTTTCTCCTCTGCTCTTCTCCTTGTACACAAACTGCTGCACCTTGAGCCATGACTCCGTTAAACTGATCAAGTTTGCGGACGACACCACCCTCATCGGGCTCATCTCTGACGGTGATGAGTCTGCCTACAGGAGGGAGGTGGAACGGCTGGTGTACTGGTGCAGCAGCAACAACCTGGAGCTCAATGCTCAGAAGACAGTGGAGATGATTGTGGACTTTAGAAAAGTAACAGCCCCATCTCTCCCCCTCGTCCTGATGGACACCCCCGTCACCACTGTGGACTCCTTCCGCTTCCTCGGAACCACCATGGCACCATCACACATGACCTTAGGTGGGAACCATCCATCAGCTCCCTGCTCAAAAAGGCCCAGCAGAGGATGTACTTTCTGTGGCAGTTGAAAAAGGCCAAGCTGCCGGCCCAGATGATGGTGCAGTTTTACACGGCCATCATTGAGTCCATCCTCACCTCCTCCATCGCTGTGTGGTACGCTGGAGCCACAGTGAGGGACAAAAATAGACTGCAGCGCATTGTGCGCTCTGCTGAGAAGGTGATTGGCTGCAACCTTCCATCTCTCCAGGACCTGTACGTCTCCAGAACTCGGGGGCGTGCAGGTCGGATAGCAGCTGACCCTTCTCACCCGGGTCACAGACTTTTTGAGCCGCTTCCCTCGGGCAGGAGGTTACGGTCCATCCGGACCAGAACCTCCCGCCATAAGAACAGCTTCTTTCCATCTGCCGTTAGACTTGTGAACAGCTTATAAACACACAACCATGCTCGTCTTCTGTACTTGACATAACGTCACGTTATCGGCCATATTACCATTACCTGCCTTTTTTATAGCAAAGTTTTATGCTAGTTTATTATATTTTATTCTACTTTATTCTACTTTATTCTATTTTTAATTATATTATTCATGTTATATGTAGCACGTTAGTACCGAAGCAAGTTCCTAGTTTGTGAATTGTTTGTTCACTGACAATGGCAATAAACCTTTTTCTGATTCTGATTCTGAATAGCTTTGTTTGTCATTGAACCAGCATCCCGGTACAAAGAAACATAGTTTGAGTACAACCTTTCCAAGAGCAGACAGCACACTGAACATGTAAACAGGAATATGCTTACTGTGGGCATTTACCATTTACCTTTTGTTTTCTTACAGCCCTGAAACGACTCATTCTGGAAGGTACTGAAAATGTCAAGAATAAAACTGCTGAAATCACTTCATTTGAGAAGGATTTAGTACAACGAACGATTTTTCATAGTTCTGGAAATATCTGTCAAAATATTGTTGAAAATGAATGAAATAATGTCCAGTTGTTGAAAAATATTGGTGGGTCTAAGACTCTGGGCGCCATATTAGACGCCATGTTTCCTTCTACGAGAGCCCATGAGGATAAAATGCATTTACTGATTTGTAACAAACGGTTACAAAACTTTCGTCATTCTGAAATGTTGTTTTACACGTTTACCTCTTCACTTGTAGCAAGTGATGAAATGGAGTCTGATGTGCTTGTCAGTTTGCTAAAGTTAGCACTCCCCAGGGCTTTTTGACCCTAATGGGCATACGTTGGTAGGGTCTCTCTCCAACACAATAATACAGCTTGCTTGCAACAATTTAGGTATCTACTGCCCCCTATCACTAGAAAAAATTCACACTGTCACTTTAAGAGTTCGTAAAGCTTGACATTCAAATGCTCATTGGTTGAGATATTGTGGGACAAATCCAGTACCAATAACCTCCAGTCCACCTCAATTAACTTCTAAAGTTAAGTTGTTACGGCTGTTGCCGTTTGCCTCAGAAATCTGACACTGCAGAGGACAATCAGTGCTTCCTCCACCTCCTACCTGCACAGCTGCACTCACTTGGGCTGATCACCTCCTGAGCAGCATAAAAGGGAGAGCTGCCAGGAGGAAGGGAGAGACTGGATCTGTGCCAGTTCTCTCATGTGCTCCATTTGTTTGTGTTTTAATGGCTTTTAGTTCTTTAAGCTTAGTGAAGCTTAAGAGCTTTTAGAGGTTTTTAACAGACGAGGGACCAGAGTGCTGGTTACCTCTTGGCTCCCAAACTTGTGTTTAAGTCAGTGGACTTTGTTTTGTGAATGTTTGGGAGCATTTGATGTCTGTTTTAAAACGTGAACCCTTGGCCATTTTAACAATGTGTTTAAGTACTTTTAGATTTGGAGCTTTTTGTCATTTTAAAATCCTTTTAATAAATCTGTGTTTACAATTTCCACAACTGAAGCACATGCCTCTGTGTTACTCCCTGTCCTTCTCCATATCCACCAATAGAGGACGTAACATAAGTGTTGGAGGGCGAATATGAATTAAAGAATACTCATTGAACTTTCAAAGTAAAAGCATATGCAGGTACATGAAGAAACACTTTGTTCTTAAAAACAAACAATAAAATCAAATTTTTGTTTCAATTTATATTTTCCTTGACCCTGCAGTTGATTTTAATGTAGTGAAACATTAAAATTAGATTATCCAAAATTCAGGATCCATGCTTTTCATTATCTTCAGTCTGCATTAATTTCGAACCTCTGGCGCACCCTTCTGTCTAAAGCAGCATCTTTCAGCTTTACCAGGCGTCTGCTTAAACCGCATTACACATGTTGAGAGGGAGATATCTATATCTCATACCTGAACTACAGCTGAGGTTTTCTCCTCTCCTGAATGAAAACATGACTGTCACATTAGTTTGATGAGGATCGTTATTGACTTAAGGAAGGCCGGGTTCAGTTTCCCTCCCTGTAAGTCGACTCGTTCCATCCTTTCACCTGCCATCAGCCTCCTATTTTACTGTATGATGAATTAGGGGTATTTGTGTAAAATGCACTGCTAATGTTACAGCGAGGAGACATTTGGTGCAATCAACAGGAAAGGCTTTAAAGGGTTTAAGCAACATTAGCTGCAGAAAGTCAGCAGCAGCATTGCTTTAAGGCTTCAGTCACCACCAGTGCAGTGATCAGGTAATTGACCCATCACATTGGACAAGCAGAACTGCCCTGGGTGTCAAACTGTTGAGCTTTTTTCACCTGCATGTTAGAAGTTCGGGTTTCTCATAAGCTTGTGTCACTTACCAGTAATGAGAAGCTCATTATTGTGTTTTGAGGCATTTTTAAACTACATGAAACTGAAAGATGAAAATTAAACAAAATTAGGTGAAAGCTAGAAAGTCTTTGCTTTAAAAATTAAAAAATATTCAGCTAGTAATTTGAAACTGGTGTTAAAAGGGAGTGCGAGCCTCCATGTTGGTTTTGCTCTGTATCGTCCTTTTTTTGAATTGGTGATTTTTAACTAAAACAAACAAACTGATAAACAACACGGTAAGCTTGTAGGTATTTCAGTGTTTTCTTACTCTCCAAAGAAAAGATAAAAATGGATAATTCTGTGTACTTTAACTGAATCTGTTTTAATGGAGGGCAACAGTTTGAATAAAAGAGAATAGCACGTTAAACCACAACAAAGTTGGCTTTTGCAAAAGTAGGTATTTATTTTACCCATCACACTCATAAATAAATAAATAAATAAATATGTACATTTAGGTAATATATGAAAAATTACAACATGATTCAGATCATTTGTCTGTATTATTTTGTAAACATGTGAGTTATTCTGCTGCAGGAGTGATTTCATCCGTTTACTCAGAGTTGATGCTGCAGTTTTTCCACGTGTTCCAGAATTTTGTTCTGCTTGGCTTTTTACTTGTTGCAACATTTTCTTAATGACTTGTTTTTTAACAAATTACCAAGATCTAACATCATAACACCCACACCAAGAAAGAAAGCAATGAATTATGCCCATTGCATTTTCTAATTAATTAGAGCATTAAGGTTTATAATTTAACGTAACGTAATAAATCAGGACCAACATAAAGGTCATTTTAATTAAACATGTGGAACTTTGTATTTAAACATCTTCAGATTTTTCTGATTTCTATTTCAGTCTTCTGGGGTCTCTCTCTCTCAGCGTGTGTGTGGTTAAATTCAGCAGAGCAATCTTGGTGCCAATCTAAGAACGCTGTTAGACAGAAAGAAAGAAAGAAAGAAAGACAGAAAGACAGACAGACAGACATGAAGAAAAACAGAAAGAAAAACAGAAAGAAAGAAAGAAAAACAGAAAGAAAGAAAGAAAGAAAGAAAGAAAGAAAGAAAGAAAGAAAGAAAGAAAGAAAGAAAGAAAGAAAGAAAGAAAGAAAGAAAGAAAGAAAGAAAGGAAAACACCTATAATCTGTAATCCAACCTTTTCCATTATAAATATAGGATTCTAGAAACTTTGGAGATATTGTGAATTCTCTAAAAATAAGAATAATGACATTTGAACCGTTTAATTAGAAGCTCTTTAGTCGCTTTGTCCCATTGGACACTAACCTAGAAAATATTAAAGAAAATGCATTAAATAGTAGTTGGCTTTTCTTTTGGCTTAGTGTGAATAATTGGTGACGTTTATTCGAGTCAAGAGTTCTGATTAAATTCAAAGAGTATATATTGAAAGTGGGTTATTAAACAAATGAATTATAAAACTATTAAAAACAACAAAAGGTCTAATTATGTTCCTAAATCCTAATGGATTTTAATGAAGCTCTAGTAGATTTTCATCCCTGATTTTCTAATTTATTTTTTAATGAAAATCTAACTTTCTCTCTTTAATGCCATAACCTTAACTTTTGTTCTTTAAGGAATAAAAACAGTTAAAATGTTAATATTAAAGGGGTTTAGATCTGACGTGTTAACTACAGCTTTCATGAGTCAGGGTGGATGAAGAGGAGGGGAGAAAATCAGGAAAGAACTCACTTTACTCCATCAAAGCCTCGGGATATTAATGCAGCCTTGCACTCAGAATTAAATCACCGCTTAACTAAATAAGAAGTACATCATGAATAGGTCGTTCCTCATTTAACAGTATATGAGTTATAAACCGAGTTATGGAGCTCCTGTTGGACAGGCCGCGTCTGTCTGTCCATGCGTCCCTGTGGAAGCGCGCCTTGGCCTCAGTCAAGCATCGCGGGCTGGCGCCGCTGCCTCTCCACTTCCACAACATCAGGTGTAAAGTTACTGTTTGTTGTGGCCTGAGAAAGCTAATAACAAGGCTGGAAAACAATGTCGGTGGTGAAGCTGTTGGACATCAGCCCAGATCACTCAACCCCCGAGGACCCGAGAGGCTTACCGGATCACAACACTGGTTCGGAGGGAATTCAGCTCTTTGAGTGAGTTTCATTGTTTCACTAGCTTTTAATTACAGTTGTTTAAAAAAAATAAAATAAAAAAGTTTGATTTTACTTGTGCTGAACGTTTTGGGCGGTTTGACTTATTTGTAACTCAAATAAAAATAAATAAAATGTAAATTAATCTATTTAGTTTAGTTTTTGAACTATAAAAATATTTGGAAAGTGGTGTGGAGATATTTGGGGCTTCATAATAAATATCCTCTTTAAAACAACTGTACAGTAAAAATAAGTTTGTACAAATGCAAAATAAAATGTCGTGGGTCTCATGCATTTTCAAAAGCTATGACTCTGTCTCTCTCACTGACAGGATGGCGGATGTTCCTGTAAGGTGAGAAGACCTGGAGACGCAGAAGTGTGCGCGCATGGTCTGGGTGTTGGCCCAGACTGATATCTATCTGCTCATTAGCTGGACCCTTGAATGATTTAAATCTTCAGAGGCCTCTCATTCATCAGTTGGTGAACACCACCATCACTACAACCACCATCATCAGCAGCAGCAGAAGCAGCAGCGCGTGGTGCGTAAAGATCAGCCAGGGTCAGGATGCATCCCAGCTCCACCACATCCACGCCGTTTTCTGTTAAGGATATTTTGCGGCTGGATTATCACGATGACTACGAGAGTGAATTTTTGATGAATGATCAAGTTGTTCCGATGCATCACCATCAGTTTGCGCGCGATGCCTCCAGAACCGACGAGTTTTATGACTGTCGGTCCGAACAGTGCGTCAGTAGTATGCAGGAGAGGCTCGGTGCTCCCAACTCTGCAGCGGAAGAGGAGATGCATGAAAAAGGTGAGATGTGCGCAGTGCTGCAGAGATTATTTTCCCGAGTCTGGTGCGCATTTACGCACGCAGCTCTGCAAAGTTGCCATTGGAACGCGTCCTGAATGCATTTACTTTGAAAATGGCTCGCTTAATGAGGGTTTAATGCGCAAGCATGTAGGAGGATTTAGACTTTTTCTTAATCTTAATATACAAAAACTGTCAGATCATAGAGTGCACGGCTGGTTTTCGGCTTCAGAGGTTAGTAGCGACGTTTTATTTTTTCACGACATCGATTCAAAATGATGACTGATATTTTAAACATACCTAAAAGATGGTGCTTCAAATATTGAAAACTTAATTTTTAAATTTTTTTCGGAAGTGCATTTTTACTTCAAGAATGGCTATTTTCATCCAAAGTGCGTGAATCAGACCTGAAACGACTGGATGTAACATTTTCTGTCGACCATGCATAACTCTGAAAAAAAATAATTTAAGTGAATTCGTGTGTTTAAATGTGCTCTCCCTCCTTCCCTCGCGCAGAGATAATCGGTTCCGACTCTTCACCAGACGGCCACAGCGACTCGAAAGGCCAAGCCAGGCCGCGCAGAAAGCCCCGCGTCCTCTTCTCTCAGTCGCAGGTCTCCGAATTGGAGAGGCGGTTCAGCCAGCAGCGCTACCTGTCCGCCCCGGAGAGAGAACACCTGGCGCACGTGCTCAAACTCACCTCCACGCAGGTCAAAATTTGGTTTCAGAACAGAAGGTACAAATGCAAGCGACAAAGGCAGGACAAGTCTCTGGAGATGGCGGGGTTTCCGGCTGCGCCGCGGCGGGTGGCGGTCCCGGTGCTGGTGCGGAACGGGCAGCTCTGCGGCGCGGCTCCTGCGCCTTATAACGTCGCAGTCGGACATTATAACCATGTGTTTGGAAACAGCAGCTTGTATGGTTATCACAGCATGTCACCTTCAGCTGGTGTGAGCAGCAACCAGCTGATTGAGTTAACTAATCACGCAGAGGGGCTCTGTAACCAGTTCCAGGCGTCTTTACACGCCGTCAGAGGCTGGTGAGGAAACATGAAACACTTTATTATCACATGCTTATAAATGTAACTGTTATATATTATTCAGCAGTTTTTTATCTTTTTATTTCTCGTTTTTATGTTTTAAAGTTGAAATGTTGATATTTTTGAATTAAAGGGGATTTGTGACTTCTTTTAATTGTATTCATAAGTTTGCATATTTCTAAGGAGAACCTTTTAACCGAGATAAATGCAACCGATCAAGTTGTTTTCGGACCAGAATCCGGTGGATGCGCTTTATCAAAGGGAACCATCGAGGAGCTAATGGGCAGACCCTGACAGCGCTGCTTTATCAAACTCACCTCATTATTGTCTCATTCACAAAAACCCCTCCTGTCCCTGATAAGGCCGGAGAGCCCTGTCCTGTCCCGTGGCTCTGCTTGGTAAACAAACCCGCAGACAGAGTGGCTCTTAAACATTTTCAAACTTTCAATCTGCTCAGTTGAACCTTTACCTCACTCCTCTCACACAAATCATCATCATCATCATCATCATCATGATAAAGTGTAATCACGTTGAATGGATGAAAATTCAGTAAATTCATTGCTGGGATCCGTTTGTGTCCAGAGGATTTAAAGAGGATCTCAGATAAGACTGAAGCTGTAGACAGAGAGGAGACGAACAGATCAGATAATTGTGTGTGTGTGTGTGTGTGTGTGTGTGTGTCCTTAAGACTCAAACCAAAAGTGTGGAATTCTTTAAAACATCTTCTTGTGAGTTTTGCATGCAGCTCAGCAACAATTCTGCATCATTACCTGCCAATAATCCACCCACACAAGGCGTTACATTACATCCATGTCACTCCCAATCTGATTCTCTTTATTTATTATTAAAACTTCATGCAAATGTAAAGACAAACTTAGTTGAATTTGAAAGGAGATCTAAAAAAATCTGGCAGATAAGAGAATGAAAAAATAGATAAAGCAACATTTTAATGCAATTTGGATTTAATTTTCTGTTCAAATAATCTGGATCCAGTTTACAAAATAAAAGGTCTATCCTGTACAGCAGCGCTGCTAACTGTTGTTTCTGAGAGTTAGTCGATAGACGTAAGCCTAAGAACTAAGAAATGCTTCTTTTCAATTATTGAAAAAGAAATGAGTCATTCAATTTTTTAAAATTAGTTCGTTTTCTTATGAAAATATAAAGTGAGATTTTCTTTTTCAGTATAAGAGTCCTGATTAACCAATTGCACTAAAATCCAAAGGCAACTGGACTTCTTTGGTTCTTGAAGACATCTTGCTTTTCATATGAGGAGCTTTGTCAGTTCTGACTGGAATATGGGAGTCAGGCTTATAAACTATTGACCTGAAACCATTGATAAACACCCCTTCTTCCTACCCCCTCAAAAGTCGCTCCTCGAATGAAAAGTTAAATGTCTTCAAGAAACCAAAGAAATCCATTTGCCTTCATTCAAACCCCTTTGGATTACCATGGCCCAATGAATTATGAGAAAGATGATGGACATCTGCACATACATTCTTGTTTGCAAGAGAAACATTTCATTTTTCCCAGTGTCCTCAGGCAACAGGCAGAGAGACATACCTCTCTGGTAAAAAAAAAAAGAAACGTTTCTCTTGCAAACACGAATGCATGGGCTTTAAAATTCAGTTTCTGGAGCTCACCCAAAATCTTCAAACATCACATGAAAACTATTTCTATTCTATTCCACAATTCAAATTGAAACATCACACACACACACACACACACACACACACACACACACACACACACACACACACACACACACACACACACACACACACACACACACACACACACACACACACACACACACACACACACACACACACACACACACACACACACACACACACACACACACACACACACACACACAAACTACACCTAAAAGTGGTTCCCAATGCCCACAACAGGAGTTAAACAAAAAAAAGAGGGTGGGGTAGGAACTCAGCATGTAGGAACTCAGATGAGTATAGGAACTCTTCAAGCGGCGCAGCTGGGGCCTCTGGGTACAGCAGCAGGTGCTCAACGTGGACCGGCCATCTGGCATATCTGGCATCGTCCCGGTGGCCATCTACCCTGGTGGACCAGAGACAGACAAATTGTTGCAAGGCCACCCGTTACCCCCTGCCCCTTCAACAGCTGGTGGACCGAAGTAGTTTCCTCGAAACAACCTCCCCACTCTGACAGCGGACAGGACACAGACATTCCCACAAGGCCCACTCTCACTTCAAAATGCCAGGGCCAAATTATTGTCCCAGTCCACCCCTGCATGGACCGCTGTACAGCGGCAGGTGCACGGTCTGAGTGATCTGAGTTGTGGAGAGGTGAGTCTGACCACCCGAGAACCCATAGGAATATGCCATCTCATATTTCCCAACTTGCTCACCAGAGAAACAATAAAAGAAAAACTCTGACCTGCTCACCGCTGGGTCCTTTGTGGCTGGATCCTTCTTTCGTTGTGTGGAGATGAAAGGACACACAAAAAACACAGGAGAACAGGCAGAGGATGCAGGTTAGCAATGAACTATTTTATTGAATAAAGGTAGACAGGATGACAGGAAAACAAGATGAGGGTCTGACAAAGACAAGCACGAACAGAATGCCTAAATACACAAGGATAATCAGGGAAACAGGTGACTAGGGTAACGAGGGGCAGGTGAGCCAATTAAACACTTAACAACGGGAAACAAGACACAAGGGGCTGGACACTAGGGGGTGCTAAAAGCAAGACAAAATTGCCTAGTCTAGTCTCCCTTTAACACTAACAGAGCAATGGTTTTTCTTTTTCCTCTCTCTCTCAATTGTCTTCCAACCAGGAACATTTTTCTGATAGAAAAAATAAAATAAACAAATTCCTGCAAGTTGTTAAAGCAAATATCTAAATATTTGTAATGAAGCTTAAAGATGGAAACAAAATTCTAGAGCAGTGTGATCTGATTTCCCAAAAGACATGATAAATGACCCACACTTGTATAGCGCCTCTCAGAGTAAGGACTCCAAAGCGCTTTACACTATCATTCATCCATTCACACACTCATTCACACACTGATGGTGATGAGCTACGATGTAGCCACAGCTGCCCTGGGGCACACTGACAGAGGGGAGGCTGCTGAGCGCGGGCGCCACCGGTCCCTCCGACCACCACCAGCAGGCAAGGGGGGTTAAGTGTCTTGCCCAAGGACACAACAGCAGAATTCTCTGTCCGGAGCCGGGATCAAACCTGCAACCTTCCGATTACTGGAAACCCGCTTAACCTGTTGAGCTACTGCTGTCCCAAATCCTCAGTGGATGCAAACGTTTTCAACATCCTCTTCATCAAACATCTTCTAAACTCTGGACAGACTTCCAACCAGCATGACACTCAGGAAGAACCACCAAACAAAACTCAGAATAGATGCATTGAGCTTTTACAGTTTGTGATGAGGAACAGAGAATAACTTAAAACTGACCTTTCATCTGTGTTGTGCAGAGAACATGGAGGTATGTGTCCTTTTGCAGGAAGCAAGTGGATACATAAAAGATACTTGCTGCTGAGCAGATAGCAGGTCCGAGCTGAGATAAACGTTCCATCCTACAAAGAATCTTTTCTTGTTCTTTCAGACAACAAAGCAGCAGAAGGCAGGCGGCTCAACAACTTCCACCGTCGCGAAAGAAAACATCATCACCACACAGTTTTACCCCGTGGAAGACAAACGCCTTCCCAGGTCAAAAGGTCAAAGGCTCTGTGATGTCACGGCTATGCAGAGACAGCGAACGCACACAAACACAACAAAACAGGAATGGTTATCAGGGAGACTGTTCAGAGATTCGGAATCGTCTATAGAATGACATCATTGGTGCATTTCAAACATGATCTCACATCAGGAACAACACAGGCATGCAGATGCTCAGACCTGAAGGGAAGAGAGGAAAAATACAGGTTTTACAAGATTTTCTTTTATGACGTGATGCTTTTTTTCCTTTTATCAAGCTAAAACTGTTTTAGTTTCCATCTTTTTTGCAATATGACCCCAAAACAATCTTGTGGGATTTTTGAAAAGAGAGATAAATGTTGTCTTGACGCCGGCATGAAGGACCTTTTTGCATACATACCTGAGGAGACAGACATTCACAGACAAGGTCAGAGTGAGACGTATCATTTAGGTGATCTTAATACTCTGTTGACTAGACAGCCGTTTCCACTAAAACAGAGCATTAGTAGATCTGAATCAGGCGGATTTTATAACTGACGTTCCTCACTCAGGACAGAACATGCAGCTCTGATCTGATGTGGTTAAGGTTGAAATAATAAATTTGACATCAACACTTCCAGTTCTTAATGAATCCTAAGTGTTGCACTTTTGTTCCATTAAAGCGGCGACGATACAAGCGCTCATCACTTTCACAGCGGAGTGTTGTTGGTGCAGAGAAGTCAGGGTCAGCGGTACCAGAGGGCGCGGAGCGGGTCGTGTTTATCATCCCTGAGTTCATGGATTTCCTAATGAAGCATAAAATCCCAGAGCAACACGAACACCTCCAGTAAACATCTAGAGGGGTCAGGCGACACCACAGAGAACAACAAATAAACAGCTCCCTAACAATGAGTGTGTCCATTCAGGAGCCGGCCTAAATGTGTCAGACTCATTAGAGCTCAGGGAGGGTTGACCACCCACTCTGGCCTCACCATTCCTCCCAGCTCATTCTCCTCAGTCTGCAGCCGGAGGTCTCTCCCTTAGGCTGCTGAGCCAAGCTGATGGATCTGTGAGGATCAACACATGAATCCATTCAACTGTTGTAGAAGGAAACAGTTTTAGAATGTTTGTGTCGGGCAAAAAAGATCTTGTTTCACAAGGTGATCACACATTTCTATCATATTTTATGCATCTATGGTAACCCCCGCCTAATCTATATGTTCCTATGTGCTATTTGTTGTTTTTCAGAAATGTTTAGATTATTATTATTATTATTTTTTTGCCTATAGATATTTGAGATAGGGATGCAACGATACCACTTTTTTCCAAACCGATACGATACTGATACTTGGATCTGAATTCGTCGATACAGATTACCGATACTTCTACCACACAAAAAATGCAATGGTTTGGAATACCGATTTTATTTTCTTCTCTGCTTTCAACAGGAAAAGACTGTGAGGTAGATAAAAAGTTAAATATATGAATAGAAATCATCACAAAACTAAAATATTAGGTGAACAGAAATGACAAGTTACAGTGAAGCCATTTTCAAGCAACTGCACTGGTATCGGTTAACTTTTACGATACCAGTGATACCAGTATCGGCATCGGTGCATCCCTAATTTGAGATGCACCATAGCAAGATTTTTTATTTATTTATTTATTTATTTATTTATTTATTTATTTATTTATTTATACTTTTGATCAATGTTTCAGATTTGTCTTTTTGCTTAATGGATCTGCATCTTTCTTTAATTTTTTGTAATGTAAGAGGACCCACTCAAAACTGTTTAATCTCAAGTGGATTTGTTGTCTATAAGTTTATAAATAAATAAATAAATCGAAAGAGAAACAATTTTAATAATTTGAACATAAATGCAGAAAAGTTACATCAAAATGATTATTTGTACCTTTTTTGCATGTCAAAACAAAAGATTTTCACAAAATTAACAACATTTATAAACTTTGTTGCAATAAATGCTCAAAGTAAAAATAATAAATTCAGAATATAAACAGAAATAAAAATGTCAAGTTTGGCTTCTTTGAGTCAAAGAGAAACAATCATTTGTGGCCCAGACAGAAAAAGAAAGGGGATCAAATAAATCGTGAATATCAGATATTTCCATCATAATTTCTCACTCAGATTCTTGCAGTAAATCTTTTATTTGTCCAGTTTTCTTCTAAAGAGTTTATTTATTATAAAATAAAGGAGCTGCTATCATATTGAATATGCGCTGACTAGTTTTAACATGTAAATAAATTTATCATAAACACTCTGAAAGAAGGCATGTTATAAACATAGAACATCAATTATGATCCACAAAATGTGCAACAAATAAAAACAGAATGCATTTTTTATGATAAATTTAATCTCAGTGGTTTATATCAAGTTAATCTGAAGAAAAATCGGGCAGATTTGTCCCGCCTCCTTTACTTTTGTCTGAATGAACCCGCCCCTACTCTCCACATAAATTCAAACCCGAGTGTGTGAGCACACACACACACACACACGCTTCCTCGGCTGCACCTCTGGTGCAAACATAATGGAAATGTCCGGCACATCCAAGCCTGTGAGGTCTTTCCTCATCGAGGACATCTTGTCCAGTAAAGCTGGAGCACCACTGGATGGGAAATGCTGCTCGCCAAAGATAGACAGATGTTCTCAGAGGACGGAGGAGTCTGGGAAGTGGTCAGAACAACCTCGTCGTCGGGAGTCAGTGTTTGGAATGCAGACAGGTGAGATTCTGAATGATTGAATTTCAGCAATGCAACAAAAGTATTGTGTCTTTAAATGCTTGAAAACTGGAATTTAAGCTTATAATCCAAAACTGAATAAGGTTGGACTGTGAAAAGTTGCAACTGAAACATCACACTGTCCTTCACTTCTCAGAGTCCCACGCATCCTGTCCCAACTCCTCAGAGTCAGGCTTTTCCTCTGTGGGAAAACAAAAGCGCTCAAGAGCTGCCTTCACACACTTCCAGGTGCTGGAGCTGGAGAAGAAATTTAACCACCAGAAGTACCTGTCGGCCCCGGAGAGGGCTCACCTGGCCAGTGCCTTGAGACTGACTGAGACCCAGGTAAAAATCTGGTTCCAGAACCGGCGGTACAAAACGAAACGAAGGCAGCAGACATCAGAGAACTGTAAGGATGCGTATGGCGCAGATGGACCAGGCTTAAGGGAGGACTTGATCAGATCTTCGTTAATAAGCTCCTTCTGTAAAGCGTATCAGTGCAGACCCTACCTGTGGGACTACAGCGGCGCCTGGGGTCCCATGTTATGGTGAAAATGAGCAACGGTTTCTATGAATCAAAAGACTAAAACTGTTCAGATTCGTTTCTATTCATTACATTTGAATTCAGTTCATGTTTATGTGCTGAACGTCTGCAGACTGTTACCATAAAGGTTCAAACATGCAGTGTGTGGTTTGTGCATTGTTGTTTAATTCACTAATAAATTATTGTTCATACAAGTTACTGTGTGTTTAAACTTTGTGCAGAAAACTTTCCCAGATTTTGAAAAGATCCAGCTGCAAGACAGGCACGCTTCTCTGAAAACATCATCTTACGTTTGCCAAGTTACAGAAAACAACAACAAAAAATAAAATTCAGCTAATTTTAAAGTTAACTGACACTTTAATGTTTCCTGGAAACATTTGAACTATCAGCGTGGAGTTAAACTCAACGGCTCCGCAGAGATACGTCTGATGTTGTCAGTAAACCGAAGAATGAGAACTGATTCCTTTAAAGAGCCTCTGATCTGATTACATGCAGATAAACAGCTCTTCAGGTTCCTAGAGATGGCATCACAGCCGTGTGTCAAGTGTGAGGCAGTCAGGGGGTTTATTTAACAGAGCCTAAACCGTGATGTCAGATGTGATATTTTAGGTAAAATGCAAAAGAGGAAGAGGTCCAGAAAAGTAAAACAAGTGGACCGAAAAGGTGCAAAGGAACATGACTGACACGAGTGATCACGGGTGAAAATCTGAACATTACATTTGAGATGGTTAAAGTGCAGATCAGTGTCAAACTGTTGCAGCTGATATTCAGATAAAAGACTAGTTTTGTGTGCAACTAGAGCATGAAGCAGAACAGCTGACATGTGGGTCATTTCAGAATCAAGCAGCAGAGAGGGAAGAGCAACAGAACCTGATTGCTAAGACGATGGCTGCTGTGGGACATATAGAAGATACGGGGAGGGGCGGGGTCACAAAAGGTTTCACCTCACATACATCATTCATGTTGGTTCATAAGTTTCAGCACATCTGACTTTAAATGTCCCGGTTCAGTGCCCTTGTAGGGTTTTAGTTGGTGATTTTTGACCTGCAGGAAGAAGAAGAAGAAGAAGAAGAAGAAGAAGAAGAAGAAGAAGAAGAAGAAGAAGAAGAAGAAGATGAAGAAGAAGAAGAAGAAGAAGACATCATTTCTATATCGCCTTTCAAGATAAAAATCACGAGGCGCTTCACAAAAACAAAAAATGTAAAAATATAAAAAATAATTTAGAAAATGGTTTAAAATATATTTAAAATGGGCAAAAAATAGACAGTTGTGATTAAAAATGTTAAGAAAGAGAGAGAGTGAGTAGGAAAGAGGTAAATCAGTGGATCCTGAGGAAGGTGGAATAGGTGGGGAGAGCAGAATAAAGAGAGTGGTGAAGAAGGTCATACAAAAGCCAGCTTGAACAAGTGAGTCTTCAGCTGCTTTTTAAAGGAGTTCACTGAGTCCACTGATCTCAGGCTCAGGGGGAGAGAGTTCCAGAGTCTGGGGGCCACAGCAGCAAATGATCTGTCACCTTTGGTCTTTAGCCTGGTGCTGCACAACCAGTAGGCTTTGATCACTGGACCTCAGGGACCTGCTGGGGGTGTAGGGACTAAGAAGATCACCAATGTAAGATGATGCTTGTCCATATAAGGCCCTACAGACCAGAACCAGGATCTTGAAATTAACCCTGAAGTTGACTGGCAGCCAGTGAAGCTGGAGGAGAAGCGGGGGGATGTGGGTGTGTTTGGAGGACTTGGTCAGAAGCTGAGCACAGGGATTCTGAACCACCTGTAGACGGTTCAGGGAGGTTCTGCTCAGACACGTGAAAAGAGAGTTACAGTAGTCTAAGCGTGAGGAGATGAAGGTGTGGATAACTGTCTCAAGTTCAGAGTGAGACAGAATGGGACTCAGCTTTGCAATGTTCCTGAGATGGAAGAAGGAAGAGCAAACAAGAGAACTGACATGAGAATCCAGGTTGAGAGCTGGGTCTAAGGTCCCAGATTCCTGACATAGGGTTTGGTGTGAGAAGCAAGCTGCCCAAGAGAATCTCTGACTTTGGGAACCAGGTTGTCTGGGGCACAGATGAGGATCTCAGTCTTATTTTCATTCAGCTGAAGAAAGCTCCCACCATCCAGGTTTTGATAGAGTCTAAGCAGGTGTGTAACAGCTGCAGCTTAGACATCTCATGGGGCTTAAAGGAGATGTACAGTTGGATGTCATCTGCATAAAGATGGTAGGACATTCCTTTGAAGGAGCTCAGGATGTGCTGAAGAGGGAGCAGATAGAGGAGGAAGAGCAGAGGCCCCAGCACAGAACCTTGTGGGACACCATGGGCAAGGGGGTGGTGGAGGACCTAAACTTGGAGACGGCCACAGAAAAGGAGCGCTCAGAGAGATAAGAGGAGAACCACTCCAGAGTAGTTCCTGATAGGCCTACCCAGTCTCTCAGCCTCTCCAGTAGCAGGTGATGGTCAACAGTGTCAAAGGCTGCAGTCAGGTCCAGCAGGACCAGAACAGAACAGTCCCCTGCATCACTGTGCATCAGAAGGTCATTAGAGACCCTAAGAAGAGCTGTTTCAGTAGAATGAGCTCTACGAAAACCTGACTGCAAGCTAGCAGCTGTGAGTTGTTTGGCCAGAGCCTTTTCCAAGATCTTGGAGATGAACAGAAGTTTAGAGATGGGTCTGAAGCTGCTATGGAGAGAGGGGTCGAGACTCTGTTTTTGAAAAAGCGGGTGGATTACGGCGTTCTTAAAGTAAGCAGGGACCTGACCAGAAACCAGAGAAGCATTAATAATGGAGAGCACGCTGGGACCGATGGACTGAAAAGCACTTTTAAACAAAGATGAGGGTAAGATGTCGAGGGGGCATGCAGAGGTCTTCATAGAGTTAACTAGTTTGGTTAACTCAGGCAAAGAAACAGGAGCAAAGCTATCTAGGATGATGGGCCTGGTAGGAGTCGGGAGAGGCGGCGATAAGGCTGAAGGAGAGATGCTAGATCTAACCTTATTGACTTTGACCACAAAGAAAGACAGAAAGTTCTCACAGTCTGTAACAGAATGGATGGAGGCTGTAGGAGAGGCAGGAGAGACAATGCTGCTGATGGTGTTAAACAACACCTTGAGGTTCCCTTTGCTCTGGGACACCAGGTTGGAGAAATAGGAAACCCTAGCATCTCTGACTGCAGAGTTAAAGGATGTCAGAAGATCCTTTAGGTGCAGCAGATGGACATGGAGATGGGTTTTCTTCCACAAGTTCTCAATTTTTCTGCATTGGCGCTTCAGGCTGCGAAGGCTGTCATTAAACCAGGGAGTAGGGTTCACTGCAGGAACTGATCTGGTTCTGACAGGACAGATGTTGTCCAGAATGGAGAGGCAGTGCTCGTTAAACTGAGAAGTTAAGGAATCTGGGTCATTATCAGAAGAACAGGGTGGATCAAAAGCAGCAGAAAAATAGCTAGCTGTGCTCTCATTAAGAAAATGAGAACTAACCATACGGCGAGCAGGAGGTGGGGATGCAGAAACTGTCAAGTTAAAGAAAATGCAATGGTGATCTGAAATATAAACGTCCTCAGGACAAACACTGCCAGCATTTAGACCCAGGGTAAAAACAAGGCAGTGGCGTGTCCAGATCTTTTAAAATGGGGTGGCCCAGGTGAGGCACAGCTTTGTGCATGGGTGGCACCAATGGTAATGCTTTTTTTTTGTTTTACCCCCAAGCCTTTTGTGGACAATGAAAAGCCTATTTAAAAGTAAATTAGTGTGGTGGCACCTGGGATGGCCAATCAGATTCCAAGGGTGGCATGTGCCACCCCAGGCCACTGCCTGGACACGCCCCTGAAACAAGGTCTAGAGTGTGCCCCCTGGTGTGTGTGGGGCCAGAAACATGCTGGGTAAAGCTGAAGGAGTCCATAAGGCTGGAGAAATTCATGGCAAAGTGATCAGATGGATCATCAACGTGGATGTTAAAGTCACCAACAATCACCAGTCTGGACAGCTTCACAGTGGAGGATAGAAAGTCACTAAACTCCTGAAGGAAAGAACTATTTGGACCAGGTGGATGATAGACCACAGCACAGTAGAACGGGCCCTTACGCCCGACTTTAATCAGCTGCAGTTCAAAGGAAGCAAAGCAACCAGAGGTTGTAGAGCTACATGGTGTCATGAGCCGGGGTGAGTACTCCTCATTCACCTTAACAACTTTGAGTCTCTTGCCAGGAGAGGAAGTGCCCAGCTGTTCCTGATCAGCAATCAGCGGGGTGTTTGAGGACACAATCCAACGCCAGAAGATTGCCTCAGCTTGGTAGTACCCAGCCACTCGAGTTTATCTCTAGGATCTCTAGGATTAATGTTACTTGTAGTGTTTTTGCTCTAGGCATTTTAGATTGTGGAATTTTTGCTAACCGCCAGGAGCTGACTCTGGATTTATTCCCTCCTTCAGGATTCCTGTGTTTGTTCTCTGGTCGCAAAGCTTTGGATACTTACCTCAGGACTCCAGGATTTTGGATACTCAGAACACTGACCCACTCACCAATCTCTATAACTCCTCTGGCATTACTCTCCGTGTCCCCATCCACCAGGACGCCCCGCTTATCTCCACTTGTGCTCCCTCTCTTGCGCTCCCCTGGCTTTCAACCTGCTCCCTCCTCCAGCCAGCAACTCACATCCTACTGTAAGTTCTGCTGAACTACTCTAACTAGAAATGGACTTCAGGAACTAAACTTTTGCTCACCAGTGTTCTCCCTCCTCCAGACGCAGAGCTCCTGTAGCTTTACCAGCCACAGACAATTCTGTGCATCTTCAGTTTTCTTCTCAGTAAATGTATTATTTTTTTATTTTTACCCCATTCTTGGTCTGTGGTGTGTTCTGCATGTCTTGGGTTAGACGCCTTCCCCCAAACATGACTCATGGAAGATGGTCTCTGAAAACAACAGCTAGGCCTCCACCACGACCAGAACCCCGGGGCTGGCTAAGAAAAGAATAACCACTCGGGTAGAGTTCAACTAGACCAGAATAATCAGATGTTTGCTGCCAAACTTCAGTCAGTCAGGAACCAGGTCACATGTCTTTAATGACATTATCAACAATCTGACTCTCAGTTTGAGTGGTTTAGGTTCTCTGTTCATTTTCATTTTGTAATTCTAATTTTGAAATATTTGAGTTTCTGATTTTGGTCAGAAAGTTCATAAAAAGCAGTCCGATTTGGGAGTCCGATGCAAGTTTTGTTCACAAATCAGTCTGATCTTCAGTTTTTGAATTTAAAAAAGTCAAACATTAGCTAAACTAAAAGAACACACTCATTTAGGCATTTGAGCAAACGCTTAATCTCCGAACCAAAAACAAAGATGACTCTGTTCATCAAGTGTCTCTGAGCCAACACAAGGATGCCAAATCTTCTGCTGTTCTAATTTATTAGATAATACATAATCTAATCTTCCATTGAGTTACTGAAATCATTTTGGATCTATTTATATGAAAGCAGTGATGTGCTCTGATTCCATGCAGCGACTAACAGCGCCGATAAGATGGAATGCAGGATCAGGGACTTTACATTTTTAAGAAGGGCACGTTTCCACTAATGTAACCAAAGTGTGAGCTGAGGGTTGATGGGTTTGATTATAGAGGAAGATTTGAGAGCTCTCAGCTACTAATCTGTCTGACTTCATGAAGAATCTGGTTTCACAGAGACCCGGTTGGTTGAGCGGCTGGAATAATGTATGACACCAGGAAAAGCTGACTGTCTTCCTAAAAGGAAAAAGTTATTTTAACTTGCAATGACAGCAATGCCTCAAATCAAAAACAAATCATAAACTTGCATTAATTTCCCTAAACTAAAGTGAGTTCTTATCCTCTGTAGCAGCAGCTGAAGTATTCACTGAGCCCTCAAAGTAAACAGGTAATTAAACACGAAGAGGGCAGATAGCATCTGTTTTGACGGCACTGAGAACCCGACTGTCTCTCAGGTTGGACATGAACAGGCTCATCAGATACGAGGGTTTGTGGAAGGGTGAAGCTGAAGGTTGTGATACCTGTGCTTCCGCACGCTCAAAGAGACATGGTACATTGACTCCCAAAGCAGAGACTTAAAACAACATCTTCTTGTCAGTTTCCATCTCGTCAGGTTTGGGGTGTGTCTGCACAACTGTCACGTGGAATAACTGGATTTAGAAAAGAAATGATAAAAATAATGTGATTCAACTCAAATTTTTCATTATTTACGATATAAACATCTTTTATGAGTAAAAATGTTCTAAATGCTGACAATTAGACTTAAAGGTGCAATACGTAAGAATGTGGTCAAATTTGGTTACTGCAGCCATTTTTAAAACAAAAAAGTTACTTTCTCACTGTCGTTCTGTGATTTTCATGGTGGTTACCAGCTATAAATCGGATTCTAGATGACAAGCGAAGATGAGTCACTCACAGGAAGTTGATACGTAGATAAATACATTATCCTAACTGGTGTTAGCAACCTTGGGTTTTACGGTAGGGAGCACTTACTACACTTATTACGATGATTTGCCTCCCAACATTAAAAGAAGTGTGGTTGCTGTTCCACTGTTAGCTTGCTGCTATAGTTCTAAATGACTCATTAAAGCAGTGGTTCCCAATAATTCTTGTGACCCCCCCCCACCCCCCCCCACCCCCCCCACACACACACACACACGCAGGGGGGTGGAAAAAGGACTTTGATGATGTCAAGGTATCCAGAGCAGGGAAGGGAGTTTGTTGGATGTGGCATCTTCTTGGTATCTCCTAAAGGTGTCTATCTTCCACAGTCCCTGTGCAGTCGTTTGCGATCTGACCTCCAGCTCTAATGGAGATAAGCTCCTGGAGCTCTGCATCACTCCATTTTATCATCTCAGCTGGTTCTGTTTACAAAAGTGAAACTTATTTTTAATAGTTTCCTGCCTGAGCTTGGCAGTAACTCCCCACGTGAACATGATACCACCAAATGTTGCGCCAAGGCGTGATATGCATTCCGTCTAACAAGAGTGGCGGTACAAATGCCTCAATGTTCCCGCATCGCCATGCTACCATGGCACATTCATAAGACACACTGTGGCGGCAGTATTACGCCCGGAACACACCAGACGTGGAAGCACAATGATGCGCCAGTGCCGCGAAGTGCCGTGGAACGACGAGCACTTTTAATCGACGCCCTTGTCAACCTACACTCTTGGTCACATCAGCTGCGAAGCGCCACGAAGGCTTTCGCCGTGCAGCGATCGTTTTGGCGTGAGCTCTATTTTTATTTATTTATTTTTTGTGAGCCGTGAGTGAGCTGCATCAATTCTGGCAGGAAGTCGAAGCAGAAGAGGCAGGCCGGTAAATTTAACTAAAACTTCGCGACTGATAAATGTGATCATTTTTGTGTATCTAAACAGACTAGAGAGACGAAAATGAACAAACACACACACACACACACACACACACACATTCCTGCGGAAAAACAAAATGTTTCCATAATTTTAAATGCAGTTTTTACAGCAAACGATGGATTTAATCAATGTGAATACAAACAAATACACATCAGTAGGATCAGCGCGGTTTCCGATATCAACAAGCGGGGCAAACAGGTTTTACACACACACACAGCAAGGGCACAAGAATGGGGTTGGGGCATTTGGAAGACAGGCGTGAGCAGAAGCGCTCGTTGAAAATTCTCGCCTGATGTAAACAGAGAGGAGCGGACAGCGCACAAATTTTGTGAGCGATCCACTTTGCGGCGCTTCACAGCTGGTGTGATCCAGAGCTTTTGCTGGTTTGCCAGCATGGCGTGTCTTCTAAAAAGAGCTTCAGTAACCTCGCAGGCTCACAGATAGTGAACAGTGACTATGTCCCTCGTTTGTTTGTAAGGAAAGGAGAACAACTGTCAACCCCCAGCCAGCTGTTTCAGTATAACCTTCCTTTCAACCTGACTGACATCAGACTGTTTTATGATTATTTCACTGTAGAATTCTTACATATTGCTCCTTTAAGATTAAACACAACTGCCTTCATACTTTTTAGTCATTTATCTTCATGTTTTTGCGGTCTGAACAGGAAATTATGGAAATTAATGTTAAGCTCTTCAAGGTGGCCAATGAGGCTTTCAAGCAACAAGCAGATCTTTCTAAGAGATGAGGAGAAAAGTAACCCTGGCCACAAAGACGGCTTTTGTCAGTGCTCCAATATGCCGTGACTGTGTGACAAACTTTTCAGAGCTGATAAGATGGTTTAACGCAGCCTTGATCTTCTTATGGGAACTCTTAAAAAACTTCCTCTGATTGTAACTGGATCCCTGATGTTACGTTACCCAGCAGAGCAGCTGCCTTTCTTTTCCCATCAACAAATCCACCATCTAACTTATCCGATGTTTGACTTCAATTGTGCTGCTGAAAATAGTGTCTTTGTGTGTGAGGGAGAAAAACGAGGCCAAGCACATGAGTAAGACACGCAGACCACAGGGGAAATGTCATTTTCCAGTGTTGTTATCGCTGAGATAGTTATGAAGTGGTAAGACAGTTTACTGCAGATGAAAGCGATTAGAGAAAAGGATGATAGGACGGAAGACAAGAACCAAGGGGGCACTCATTGTGCTCCTCATATAAACAACCTGCTCATGGACGAGGGCTAAAACTAAACACTTGATGGTTACACAAGTGTACGTGTCCAGAGGCATGTGTCAGAACAAAGTGATGCACGTTAGCAAATCTAAAGAAGAAGGGGCAAAAAAAATCTGAAAATGATAAATGTTCTATTATCTCTCTTTCTCAGGTAGATTTCTGCTACATACAGGACTCGGAAAGTGTCGTGTAATGAAAATTATATCATTTCATTTTGCAAACTGGATGAAATTCTTTACTTTTAACTCTTTTTCTTTTACATTTAAAGAGGAAGATCACTAAAAAACAGTTTTTTACTTGTTACTTAAAAGAATTATCGATCACTCTGAGTTCAGGCTGAATGTGAAAATAGTCTCATACCCTTATTTTGGGTTAGTTCTGCATTAGTAGTTGATGTATAATAAAGGGGGAAACCCTCGAATTAGAAAAGCCTGACCCCTGCTTTCCACAGGAGCCGTCAGCAGCACGTTACTGCAGCAGCACGTCTTGCTCGCGTAAGCTGCTGCTTGGCCCTTCCCACGAGACGCGAAGCAGCAGGGGAGCAGCTGTCACCGACCGAGCACGAAGTCACACGAGTGACTTCGTCAGTAAACACAACAACAAGCAAGAGAAAACTACAACATGGCTCCAAAAGGTTTGTGTTTTATGTTCTGTCCGTTTTATAATCGCCAATACGGACCTGAAAAACAAAGGAGACCGCTAGCTAGGTGATAACTTCTCACGGGGCCGCACATTTAGTACCTTTTTTTTAAAGTAAAGCAACCGGAAGGCAGTACGTTTCTTTATTCTGAAAATCTCGGGAGCTTCTCTCCATTTCCGCGTCTGATTTCCTGTATTTCCTTCCCCAAAAATGTCGAACTTGACCCGTTTCAGAGGCGTCGCGCATAGAAAATAGAACCGGTGCGTTAAGGCCAAGACATGCTGCTCCTGAGATACGGCCGACTCGCGCTGCTGACGGCTGCTGACGGCTCCAGTGGAAAAGGTTCTGTTGACCACAGTGGTTCCTATCAGCAGCTATGACGTGCTGCTGCAGTAATGTGCTGCTGACGGCTCCCGTGGAAAGCCGGGGTGACAGATCTATATCACACTGTCACTTAACATTCATGGACTCACCCATCTTGGCTCGCGGTGGGGAAGGCTGTTGTTGGTTTAGCATACAGGGGAGAGCAGTGCACGTCTCGGCTAGTAGAAGCTAACTGTTAGCATTAGCAACTCCATAACATGGCAGAGGTCCTTTAGGCTTGTGTTATTTGTGGAGATAAAACATCAATGTTCCAACACAAACAAAGGCAGTGGTAGAATCGTGTTGCTGTTAGCCAATCAGAGGAGAGCTGTCCAAAAATCAGGAAATAAGACTCCAAATCCTGCAGTCTTCAGCTCCCCTCTGCTCTTGCTCACTTCTAGTTCCTCAAAGTGGAGCACCATAGTATTTTTCCGACAGAGATCAAGTCAATAGGCATTCATTTATACTAGACACCACTGCAACTGTGTTGAAAACATGAGTGAACTTGGTCTTTAAAAATGTCTGCTTAGATTTTGTGATGACAACGATGACATAGGTAGAAGGATGCTGAGGTTCGAGCCACCAGGCTAGAGGCTGAGAGGAAGACCATGAAGAATATTTATGGATGTGGTGAAAAAGAACATGAAGTTAGTTGGTGTGACTAAATGGAGACATTTGATTGGCTGTTGAGACACCTGAAGGGACAAGCCTAAAATGTTTTTTCTTACCACACTTGCATTTTTATATATTTTTTGGAAATGATATTGTTCAAAAAAGCCTTAAAATGTGTTTATTATGCATAAAGTTTGGTGAAATGTAGATCTATTCTAGTTCAAAGGTCAGTATTTTGTGCATGACAAAACTTGGTGTATAGAGTGGTAGCATTTCATATGGCTCAATAATCGAGAAGTAGCTCTCAGCTTCCCAAAGGTTGGTGGTGACCCCTGCTCATGATAAACTGACGGTTTTAAGTCCCAGCAGAGGATATACTTTCCAAGGCAGCTGAAGAAGTTCAAGCTGCCAGTAAAGTTGATGAGGCAGTTCCACACCACAATCCTAGAGTCCATCCTCATCTCTTCAATCACCATGTGGTCTGCTGGAGCCACCATCAGGGACATGAAGAGGCTGCGGCGTGTTGTGCGCTCTGCTGAGAAGGTCAAGGCTTCCTTCTATAGAGGACCTGTGCACCTCCAGGACATTGAGGCGTGTAGGTCGGATCACAGCTGGCCTGTCTCACCCTGCACACAGTTTTTTCGACTTGCTTCCATCTGACAGGATGTTCCGATCCATTCGGACCTGAACTTCTTGCCACAGGAACAGTTTTTCCCCCCTCTGCAGTCAGAGTCACGAATGACAATCCTAGATCTGCAGTTGCTTTGTTTCAGTCACCTGACCTTGTGGTGTTTGTTCCTGCTTTGTCTGATCAGTACCTGCTCTGTCTTGTGCATGTAAGTCGTTTTCCTAACTATTTTTCCTCTATATATTATTATTTTATTGTGCTTACTTTTTATTTTTGCATTAAGTGCTGCAGCAATTTTCTAATGTTGTGAACCTGCTCACACATATGGCAATAAATCCTTCTGATTCTGCTTGTAATCTATAGTTGTCTGATCCTATGCTGCCCTCTTCTGGAGCTATGGAGATTTTGCTGAACAAGTAAAGAAAAGTGCAAATATTTTTAATTGAGTTTCTGTCAAAAGAACAAAATTAATAACTTTTGAACAAGTTACAAATTGTTATTCTGTAACTTTAGGGAAATTCTAGCCTCAAAAGCCTTAAAGCATTTCACACGTAGGCTTTAATTATACACAATTTTAAGCTTAGCACTGCTGTCAATTCCACATTACACAATATTTATGGTTAAAATATAAAATTCTACCCAGAAATGTTAGATTTTCCACATATCTTAGCTGTAAATACCTATATATTAAAACTGTGCATTAACGGCACACTATCAGGAAAAAGCCTCAACATTCATGTAAAATACCAAGGTTTAATTTTTCTTTTCTGCTGTCAAATACTTGTTGAATGTGTTTTACAAGCAGGATCGGTCAAAAATAACTTCAAAAGACTAAAGAGATAAATGAATCTCCTCCCACCCCAATGAAACAGACTGTTCCAAGGTCGCTCTGAATAGCAATAAGGAAATGAAACGGAGTTAGATCCAGCAATGTCAGAGAGAGAGAGAGAGAGAGAGAGAGAGAGAGAGAGAGAGAGAGAGAGAGAGAGAGAGAGAGAGAGAGAGAGAGAGAGAGAGAGAGAGAGAGACTGGCCAATCTACTAAAGATAGAGCTTCTCTTTCTGCAGCCACTAACAACAAAAAATACAAAAAGAAGCTACGAGATGCTGCTTGCAAAACATTACAACAAGCTGCTGTTGTAAATCATAGGTGTTGTTAGGAAAAAAAGGTTTTAGATATTCATGATAAAAAATATCAAAACTAAGAGCTCACCTTTGGCTTAAAATGTCTAAACCCAAGCTGTTAGGATGCGGCTCTGACGAGCCTCATTGTGATGATCACATATTTAGAACGGGTCAGATATGAATCACTGATGACCTCTTCAGCACAAAAACCGACAATGCTTGGGTTTTTAAGAGTTCCCACAAATTTCAGTTCGTTTCCATCTTGTGAGTACAATTTGACTAGAAATAAATGTAACCCAATGATTTCTATGAGCAAAACACAAACGCATCACATTCCTTGTTTCCACTTTTATTTCAGCTCCAGTGTTTCAGACTGTAGCAGCATTTATTTATACTTTTACAATCATTTATTGTTTACACTTTTAATCATTCCTGTTCTGGATGTGGTCCCCCTCCCACCTCCATCTTACATCAACTGTGCATAAATAGCATCCGACTATTTACAATATAAAATTTCCCACAAAGATCAACGATTTTCCTCTTTATAAAAAATCTGTATAAGAATTGGTGTAAAACATTTTGCAATCTACAAGTTATGGTCAATAATAAAAATGATATGGAGTGCATGAAGTGTGTGTTTCAGACTCAAAACCTTCTCCTCCTGGAAGCCTTTTTAAATGTTCATATTGATTTTCTAAACAAAAAAGAAATTTTAGCTTGAATTCATCACAATTAAACAGCAGAACTACAAAGTGAATTAGGCTACCTTTTAGGTCCGTCTTTAGATATTAGTGCTGAAATCCATTTGGCATCAAAGCCAACATGAGTCAGTCTAGCTCAATTAGATCATCTGACAAAAACTACGTCAGACATTTATTTTCCTAATACAATTTAAATTAAAGATATATAAAAATGTCCCCTTTTGTTGCAACTGTAGAAAAGCTGCAAAATTCAAGTTTTACGCATTTAATACTACATGGGGGAAACTAAGAGGGAATGAGAGTTTACAGCCACTCAAAAGCAGAAAGCGACAGCAAGTCTTTGGTTTGTTAATCTTTGCATAGCTGTACACAGCAGGAGGCACCCCCTCACAGATAAACCAACTTCAAGACAAATGAATCAGCCTGCTCTCTGGTTTTAGGACCTGTCAAAATGTCCTGACTGTATTACAACTAGACAAAAGGATGGAAAAAGCAGCAAACACACAGCAAATGTGCAACTTCAACACGATGAGAAAAATAAAAGATTAAATTTGATCACGGTTTCCAAAGTCTGCACATTGTTATCGCTCCTAACACTTCATCTGTCAGGCTTGCAATCACAAAATCTGCATGAGAAGCTAAACATCTATTCTGTATATTTATAATATCTGAAAATTTCGAGTCTGCTATGACAACGAAACATCAAGAGACAGAAAATGTAACAGATTATCTCTGGTCCGCATTTGGACCTACGTATAGAGATGTTACAGATGTAGCCACTGGTAACTTAAATATAATTATGTCTTTGACACATATAAGCAGGTGTCTTACAGCAAAAACAAAAGCTCTACATTGTGCATGACTCAGGATAACTGTAGTCTTACAAGGCAAACCACTGGACCGGTCTGGCTGATTAAAACTGAGGAGGAAACAGTGGTAACTTGGTACTAAATGCACATTAAAATAGACAGAGATGACATTTACTAGCATTAAAAATACCATTCAGGTCATCAAGGTCAAACGTGACAAACTCTAAATAAAACGGCTTGTTATGGTATTTTGTGCGTTCTTTAACATACGTTAAACCCAACATGTATGATTATTTCCTATGTGGATAGAAGAAGAAAGTGGAGGAGAAAATGGTTGTGTGTGTGATACCCATGAGGCACTTGGAGTAGACAGTCAGTGAGGAGTGGAAAGAAAACATCTGTTTCCATAAACACAACAACCATAAACAAATGACACTCGGTCTCTTCCACTTCCACAAAGTAGAAGCCAATAAAATAAATAAAAACAAAATTCCAATACTTAGAAAAACAAAGAAAAAACATCATGACGTGGAGAAATTATTATGGTTGGAGTGAAGTGGAGAACGTTTACCAGTCTTTGTCTTCTTCAATACAGTCCTCTTTGTTGCATAGCGTGGTTGTGCGTCGTCACTTCAACTACGAAAACAATACCCCATAATAAAAGGAAAAAATAAGGAGTGGAAATCTACACCACAGCTCCACCCGCGACTTCCCCGTCAGACAAAAGCTAACGCACCTGTAAAACCACACAAACTCCATTACAGCGGACCGGATCCTGCCTCCTGTTCCTGCTGCTGCTTCGTCAGGAAGTATTTGAAGAACTCATACACCGACCAGGCGATGGCAGTAGAGGGCATCTGGTAGATAACCCGAGCTTGGGCCCCTTTGAAGAACGCCGGCGCCCCCCCGAGCCGGTACACCGTCCTGAAGGCATTAGCCATACCTGTCAAGTGGCCGCTGACGTTGATGGAGCTTAGCGCTACGTTCTCTTGAGTGTTGAGCAGCGTTTTACAAACGTCCAGCGGGGTCGTCACAGCGGCAGAGACAGCTCCCGCCACAGCTCCTGACACGATGTGGCTGCTGGGATTGTAGCGCCTGTGGGGGTTTAACTGCTCCTGCATCAGTTCGTAGGTGATGAAGTGAACGGCCTGGAAGGGGATGTTCATGGTCAGCTGTGTGCTGTAGCTGCGGTAGAAGGCTCCGATGCCCTCGGTGTGCGTTACAGTTCGGACACAGTCCAAAAGTCCTCGATACGGAGAGTTGTACATCTGCATCCTCTGCTTTACCACTGGGCAACGGGAGAGAAGCACACCTGTGTTAGCATGGTTTATCACACAGGCAGTGGGGTTTAAGGGTTCTTGATAAATGTGCTGCAAAATTATGTTTTTAAAGAAAATATCCTTTCTGCCAGGGACAAATCAAAACTCACTTAACTTTATTTATTTATTTATTTTGACATTTTGTGACTTTCGAATGTGTAGAAAAAAACGTAGCGTCCTTCACGGAGTTGGAGCTATGGCAGAATGTTTCTCAGAGATAAACAGTCTCAGGTATCAAGAGAAGCTACAACTAATGACGACATAACAGCACTATAGATGTCTGCTGCAAAAGTGTCTGTTTAGTAGTTAAAGATCATTGCATCTTTGTTAAGTTGATGATTTTCTAACATGAAGTAATAATTATTGTGCACCTTTAATATTTTGCTTCCAAGCTGTCAGGACTTCCAGTAGTTGAGGAACAATTCTTCACAATTTCTGGATGATTGTCAAAGTTTTTCTTCATCCTCTTGGCTGATCCTCAGACCAGTGCCTGACCATTTTCAGAGGAATGTGTTTTTGTTTGTTAAGACACTAAATATTGACCGTTAAATCAACCATTCATAACTCAAAAAGGTATTAAGTTGTTTCAACAATCCATTTTATAATTTGGTCATAAGGAGTGCTTTTGTTTAATGACTATGAAAACCCCCAAAGATAACTCAGTCTGATACATAAAATAGTAATTTTGCTCCAACAGGATGACTCCCAAAGAGCCATTAGCTGAAAACTCAGAGTGAATCATGTGAGATTTGATTAATCTCTCAAGTCCGGTTTCAGGTCTTTACTGGATTATCCGTATTTATTTTCTTCTTAAAGACGTGGGGTACATCAACAGTTTCTTTTGGGAAGACCCTCCTTCTTTTGCCCTTTACTTCTTCACTTTGCAGAACGACTAAGCTGCACAATATGCGGTCTGGCATGAGGATGGAAAATCAGTGAAAGAAGCTGTAAAAAATAGCCAAGAAATCTAAATAGACTGTAGCAGACTACTAGATAATTTATTTGATCTGGGGCACAACTTAGGTCATGTATCCACTGTTTATCTGTCCTGCACAGAAAAGTATGCTGGAGTGTTTATTCTTTACACAGTCAGATTAGATGCGGCAGCAGCCATGATTTTCACATCTTGTTCGAGTAAAATGAGATTTTTGATGGACACAGATCTTTATGTACTGATCCAAAAGAAATGTACCAGGTCACCAAATGGGTAGGGCCAAGCTAAGAATAAAAACTAATGCATGAGGAGATTTGGAGCCCTTTTGACCGATGACCATGAGGGGTCACTTCAGAGGGTCACATTTGTACCATTTCCTATGCTTTTTCTTGGTCTCATAGACATGAATACGTAGAAACCCCATTGGGTACTGGAGAACATTAAGTGTCACCGCCATACTGTGTGGGCTCCTCACTCTCCAAACCTAACTGGAGTCAACTCTGAGTGAGCTACTATGCCCGTTTTTTGAGTAGCCTACGGTTGCAACAACTACTGAAAACAGATCACACTACTAGTGACTTTTCTAGCCTACCTGTTGGTATTTAATATTTTTATTTATTTTGCTTAATTAATAATTATTTTAATTATCAAGCCATACTATATGTCTGACTTTGTGAAAAAGCATAATAAAATGTGTTTTTTAGTTAGTTAAGCAACTTCCTCAGTAAAAAAATGCATTGGGGGCAAATGGGGACCCATTCAAGATGGTGGCCCACTGCTATGCCAGCTCTGATAGACAGCACCAACTGGGTGTCTACGTATATGATGTCTGTGGTTGGTCTAGCCACGTCTATCATTGGCCTGAGCAGTGTTATATCTTGCCAATCACAGCTCTCAATGGTTTGGTGGGCAGGGATTAGCACCAGCGCTGCCACAAAGGGAACCAACAAATATGGCAGTGGCTCATTTGGAATGACTGTCATCAACTTTGGACTATTTAGATTTGGGCTTTTCTGAGTCAAGAGCAGATAGAGGTAATTAAGTCCTTCATTTAGACAAAGGATGTATTTGCATCATCTTTGATCGTGTGGACTGGTGTACTGTCCCGCTGACTGACATCCATAGTGGTGATTATGTCATGTTGTTCATTGCTCTGATTAGGGATGGGTACTGAATTCGGTACTTTGAAGGCACTGACTGAATGCCATGACACTGACCAAAGACAGATTCACGCGATATAAAACGGTGCCTTGTTTTGGCACCTTAAGACTTTAGTAGACTTTGGCTCTCTAAAGTTTGGGTCCTCATCACTAATTGTGATGGGTGACTGAAAATGATGACAACAATCTAAGTGAAGCATCATCATCTTAATCTGCTCCAGCAGGTAAATAAACTGTTTAAGATGACGTTAGCTTGATATTTTAGCTTCTGGTAACTTCAGCTAAAAGTGCGTTTGATTCCCCCTAGAAATTCTGAATTCCAAGTAGGAAAAATCAGCAGTTTGAAAAAGAACAGCAATAGAAATGAAGATACACATTAAATTTAGTTCACGGCAAAGACATTAGCTTCAGTTTAATTTAATGGTTTTTCCTAGGTACTGGGAGTTAGTACCGTATCAATTCAAATGTCAAAGGCACCCATCCCTAGCTCTGATTGGTCCTAGCATTGTCCAATAGCATGCAAAGACTGCTTGAAAGACAGCCATAGATTCCACCCCACAACTGAACTCTCTCTATGGGTTGTGGCCAGATTGTATATTCACATATAAAACATAACTTGCCAGGATAGAAAAAAACTACTTTGAAAAGTGTTATTTTTGTTTATGTATGGTTAAACCTTTTGCAGAGTAATATAGAAAGGTATCTTTGAAATATTGTGACATAAAAAACAACAGGTCTGATGTTTCCATTACCTTCAGCTGGATTCATGACAGCATCATGGAGAACGGTAGCAACACTCCCCGCCACACCTGATCAAACAACAAATCCTGTTGAGTCTAAAAATCATTTCACTTTGTTTCTCATAAATCAGAGGCAAAATCCTACGACATCCTGGACTGAATTAACAACCTGTTCCTCTCTAAGGAATAAAAATAAATAAACGATGACATAGACTGGGTAGAATTTCTGGTGTTTAGCACGTTTGTCCTGGCTAGAGTAAACTGTGTATGAATTATCCCGGGATGCTGTGAGCAGCTGTGTGGAGGTTGTACCGTTGGCTATGTGGCTGTTGCCTCCACTCTGGATGATGTCACTCAGTGAGCGCTTCACCTGCTCATAGCAGGCAAAGTAGAGAGCATGAGCGGGCCCCGCTCCCAGTGCTGTGATGTTGAGGCCCCTCAGCGGTCTGAGGACCCCTTCTGTTCGAATGATCTTTTTCAGAGCTTCATACACACTTTTGTATTGTGCATTAGGGTCCGGCTGCAAGCTCTGCATCCGTGTCTGCAGTGAATAAAATACAATTATTAATAATTTGATGCTAACTTCTTGATTTCTTCATCTACTGTAAAACTGCCACAATCGTCAGATGAAAATCCTGGCACCACTGAGGTCTTGTCTGAACGAGGGTGGGAGGCAGTGGCAGCGCTTTGTTTTACTCCATCATGCCAAGTTATCTGGACAACACAAAGTGTGTTTTTATTTGAAAAGAGATGTGAGGAGATTAGGCTGCATCTGTCTTCCTCAGCATGTTCTCCTGTGTTTCCTTCCTTCGGTTTGACAATAAAATATCAGTTACATTTCCGCTGCACACAAATTTGGGAACTCTGGCACGCAAAACTTGGCAGCATGGATTATAATTTAAACGGTTGTGACTTTATACTGCTGATTCCCCTCATGCAGGATTTGTCTCATATGGGTTTGTCTAATGCCAATATGAGGAGGTCATGGTCTGCTGAGGCCGATATGTGTTGCCAATTTTAAGGGTTTACGCCTTATTTACATGCTAAAATGTCCCTAATAACAGTGAATGTGCAATATTTCTGAAATTAATTGTTTTTGAACAATGAATTTAACCAATTCTTGAATATTAATACGGACTAATCAGGTTTAATCAGATTAATTTTAATCAGGATTCAAATTAAACATTTAGCCAGAGTTTAAACAATTCAATAAACTGCTCAAGTATAAAATAAAACAGGTGAATAAAAAACAAATAACAGCTGACAATAATGTTCTGCAGGATTTATTAAGCAGACGTTTATATATATTTAAATAAAATTCAACAGCATCACCAGACTGCCCGCGAATGTGCCCGATTTTAAATCAGCTCAACTAGTTATTAATTGGCCGATACATACAAACACAATAAAAATCGGCCTGGTACATCGATCAATGCCTAACCGTTACTGCCAAACAGCTAAACGATGAATGATATTTAAAATTACATTAATCAGAAGTTAAATGAAAGAAAGAAATCTGTGAAACTAATTAAACCAAGTGAGGAAATAAGGAATATGAGACTAACAGGTAGCTAGGTCAAAAAGAACTAAACTAATCAATTTTTTATTTCTATCAAATTTGCATTTATTTGTAAACTTCAAATATATATTATGTAAAGTTTCAACATCAGCTGTAGCAAGAAAACAAATGATTTAACAATCATTCGTTACCACGTATGGCATCTTATCCTTTAACCTTGGTCAGATGTGGTTCAGCAGCTGTATACTAATCAGCACCAGAAAAGCAGTTACACACACACCCTGAGCTGCACCAGGCCGATTCCAAACATGTGTGGCTGATAAGACACCCCTCCCAGTGTTAATAACGACTACTCCCAGATTTCCTACAACTATGAGTTTTAGTGGAGAATAAGACAAACGTTTAGCTCTAAACATTCAAATAAATACTGTTTGACTTCTGTTATTCTGTTAAACCCTGAACCGGCGTCAGACACCAACTCAACACTTCCTCTCACATGCTTCTCAATTTAAATGCTATGTACGGTACTCCTTTTGATGGCATGGTGAAATAGGAAGAAGGAGCTGGGTAATTTCCAGATAATTTCTAATAAAACTGAACGAGTAGGTGTCTTTAGCCGTAAAGTTCTTGTGAAAGCTTGGAAACTCGAAGAGGAAATGACAACACTAGTTTGGGTAATAAAACCTTATGAGTCAATGTGTACAAATGCTAAGATGATGATATAATAAAGTGGATTAAATTACTTTAGTATAGTGAATGTGTTATGTTTTTGATGCATTGGTTAAACAAGCATGTCAAATTATAAAAAACAACACTGCATTGTTAGAGAACAATGAATGAGCAAAACGAGGGAGTTTGTGGGGGTGGGTGGGCTGCAGGGACAAAGTCCATACAAGCAGTTTGCCATTTACTTTGGGAAACCTCATAACGAGCTAACTCATTATGTAGAAAACTGATTGAAACCCAACTGCAGAAGCATAAATCCTGCCGCCTTCATGGCACACCAAGAAAAAATTGGACCTATCACATTATTCATTTCAGAAAAACTAACTTTTTTTACACTTTACTTTTACGCAAGTCAAGTTGTGTTGAAGGTGCATAAAAAATCAAGAATAACATTTTATCACATAACCTCAAAATAATAATTATAAAAAAATGTTTTGTTTCTGATTAGTTTTTTTTTTTTTTTTTTTTTTTTTTTTTTTTTTTTTTTTTTTTGCATTTTTCATTGAAAAGATCAGCCACCCACTACATACAAGCTTCTAACTCCTATTCCCAAGGCTGGATGGCACACATGGAGATGACAAAGATGTTTCAGCATCCTAATGTTTGGAGTTAGGGTTTTACACAGATTTGCAATGCCTTCTCCTGGAATAAATTTCAGTGGAGTCATTAAGAATAAATAAGTATTTTAAGCATGAAAGAGATAAAAAAAATATATACAAAACTGTTGAGAAACAATTAAATGTTTCTAATACCTGGCCAGCAAAACTGCTACAGCTGAGTAGCATTTGTAAACATATACAGAAAATAAATTATTACTTCTTTGTGTGTAGCTACTTATTGTAATCATGCCTTTAATAATTAATCTGATGTAAATAATGAAGTAAACACAAAAATACTGAGCTTCAAGTGTGTTGATCTAGTCTTTATTTATCCTGGATTATTTAAGTAATGCTTAGAGCTCAACAGAGTCCAGGGTGATGATAGTGTTCACATATTCACTATTAATACACACGCTAGTAGAAGTTTATATCCCAGATAAAAATAAACAGTGGGGTGGTTAATATGGTTTTGTTTTTATTCAAAAGGCACTTTGAGATATATAATAGAACAAACCTTGACCGTCACTAAGCCTACATAATGGCTGGAAAATGAGTAAGCACATTTTATTTAACTGTTAACGATAAAATGAACGATTAAAATGAACTAGAAATAGGTGTAAAACTTTTAAATACCGAGTTTATATGATTAAAATGCTAAAATTGCTAAAATGCTCAAATTTAAAAGTGATAGCGAGTTTGATCTGGGGTTACAGTGACTCGCCGGGCGTTTGTTGATAGCTAAGTTGGTGACTGCACAGAGACTCAAAAACTTGCTCGTTTCAAGAAGGAAGTTTTAATTCCTAGTCTGATTAACTTTAGTGACCAGTTCAACTAGTTTGTTTGGTCTGTTTGGAAACAGCCTGAAGTGGCTCAATGAGCTAACACACTCAGGCTAATTTCGCAGCTAACGCCCGTTAGCGCACATAATTAGTGGCTAGTTAGGCTAATTAGCATAAGAGCTAAGGAGGTAAAAAACACTCGTAACTAATTAACCAACTGCCTCGGAGTGCGTTACCTTGACTGAGTCCACGGGGTACATCACCGTGTGCTCCAGCACGCCTGCCACAGCTCCTGCTGTCATGTGGGTCAGCACTGAGACATGAGGTGGTAAACTCTCGTATTCCCCCTCACTTTTAAATGCCCCATCGTCTTCGCTTTGGTCCTGCGGCATCTCCAGCGACGCCACCGCACGGTCCGAGCTCAATTCCATGGGTGGTGAGCCCTCTCAACGGCGGTCTTCACGCTGGTGGAGGTAACGGTGGCGGCATGGATAACCACAACATCGGCATCACTACTATTTCACTGGAGTTCCCAGTGCCCGGATGACGTATCCACCTTGAGGCGTGGTTTGCCCAACATAGGCCAATAAAATTCAAAGTATATATTAAGGAGGCGGGCTTTTAGTGTGAAGATCCAATCAAAAGTCTCAATGGTGAATTCTTGTTTCACCCCGCCCGTGTGATGTGTACTTCCATAGGTTTGAATGGGTTTGACAGAAGCGCTTTTTTTTTATCTCCCTGCTCTGCTTGGGTTAGATAAGTAGGTGTGGCCTCCCTATCAGGCGTCACGTGTTCAGGAAATAAAGCTGTTTTCTGTTCAAAATGTCCTACCTTACATCACATCTCACTGTTTACCACTGAAATAAATTCAAAGATAGTTGGTCTAATACAAATAAATAGATAAGTAGCTTAGGGTTTCCTCTGCTTCAAATGACTCAGTTAAAGGTAAAATTATTAATTCCAGCTCCAGAAAAAACCCCAAGGAAGCTAAAAACAATGTTTTCGTCAAAAGTAATAATACGGATGAGACAGCAGCAAAAATGTAATTTATTTAGTCAAAAAAAATCTATTGCGCCCTTTCACCCAATACTTTGTTGAATTTGAACATATTGGTGTGAAAACATAAGTCCTACTGACAGTCATGTGTGATCACTCACATGAATTAGCCTGGAGTGAAAGAACGAAGCCTCTTATTCAATATTCACACATTTATTGTTAAGTTCCAGCCTTTGAGTTACCCGAATGATGCTGTTTTCTATTTTCAGACTTTCAGGTCTGTGTTTATTTTGATCAGAATTAAACATGGTGATTAGTTGGATTTTGTATTTTATTTTTGATGCACCTTTTGTGTTCAGGGATCTTTTTCTTTTGTACAATTTATTAATTAAATTTGATTTCTTCACACAAACAGGTTTGGGCTGATAAATTACCTCGGGTTGCCAAGGCCTGAAACACAAGCTCTACACACAAAGAGCTAAGTATTATCCTTGTGGGTGTTGACTAAACACATGGACGTAATTTACCGTGTCCCCCTACTTCTAAAGTGAAAATTACGTCCATGACTAAACATGTGCCATATCAGTGACTGGGTATTATAATAAGACTGGCTCGTTAGAGAGACAAATGTCAAGCAGAGCTATAGCTAATTCTCAGTAAAAATAACTAACACATAAAAAGATTTAAAAACAGAATCCATCCATCTTGCAGGTAATTGATGATATGACTTTTTAAGGTATAATTTAAGCTCAAACACGACTAAACAAGTTTACTTTGCTTCTATGTGCAAAACATTTTCACTTTTTGGACTTTATTGACTTTTTGTTTGGATTCCTGACTGAGCATCCTTCAACAATATGATATGGGCCTGGTCATTACCAAACAATAACTTTGCTTTTCATCTGAACCTTTTTTGTTGTTGTTGTTGTTCTGCCTTTTAAGAGTCGGGTCAATTTTTTCTACTCAACAGCCTTTTTCCTTTTTAATTTTCCGATTTAATTAAAAAAATCTGTCTCTGATTATCTAGGATAGAAACAGCTGATTAGGTTAAAACATGAGAAAACCAAAGTGAATGTTTCATTAATGGGACATCTTTGTCCAAAATTGACTCTTTATTCCTGAAGGTGTGAACGGGAATTTCTTTGATTTGTTACTCATCTGTGAAAGTGGTGGTCAGACCTTGTCAGGGATGAAGACCTCAAACTGGTTTGATAAATATTCCCAGTTAAAACAAGAAAAATGACTTTCCAAATCACAAAATGATCCCATCATAAATATACCATTAAAATATGAATATAAATGATATTTTAAAAAAATCCTTCCATTCTGATTTAAATTATTTGACGCTGACTTTACCATCAAAATAGTTCATGAAGACCCATCAGCTTTTTGCAACGGCTGATGTCATTTTTTTTAACATATCGGTATCGGTCCGTTTACAACCAAATATATGAGGGGGCTGATAATGTGTGATTGTTTAGTCATGAGATCAATCGCTGGATATTTAGGAGTGTGTAATGGCAATGACCTGACGATACAATATAAATCTCAAAACAAGAGAGAGGATATAATTTATTGCAATATTAAAATAAATTTTATTTGTAAGTGCATTTCAGGACTCTTAAGGTCACTTTAACAGAAATTACATGATACAGGTTAAAACACTCTTTAAGTTAAAATACAAGTCAAACAGTTAAACAGACACAAGTTAAAAACGGAAACAGTAAAATGCTAAAATACTAAACTAATAATTCAAGTTTAAATTATCAACAGATAAGTCGTAAATAATCAATCAATAGATCATTATTATAAAGATATACATTGCACATTAACACGTTAGTTAAAATCTACATGATAGAACATTAGGAAGTACATAGTCAAACAAATGTTTGCAGTTACATTAGGTATTCGAGAAAGCCGGCCTGAATAAATACATTTTCAGTAGTGATTTAAACTGGATGATACAACTGGCCATACGGATGTCTGATGGGATACTATTCCACAACCACGGAGCCAGTGAGCCAAAAGACGTAAGACCCATAGAGGATAGACGGACTTGAGGTATAACAATCAAATTACTGGAAGTTGAGCAAAGTGTACGAGGTGGTGTAGACTGAGTAGACACGGGGGCCATGTTGAGTTTTAAATGTTAAAAGTAATATTTTTAATTCAATGCGGTAACTTACTGGGAGCCAATGAAGCTCCTCAAGAATAAGAGGAATCTGTTGAGAGGAGGGTGTCCGGTTAATGGTATGTGCTGCCGCATTCTGTACCAACTGAAGTTTGTGAAGAGGTTTCTGTGGTAGACCACCAGCGAGTAAGTCATTCCAGTAGTCCAGACGAGATGTAACCAGGGCATTTACAAGAACCTTAGTGTCATTTACAGTCAAAGATAAACATAATCGATTAATGTTGCGCAAATGACAGTACGTAGACCTAACCAATCCATTTACATGCACATTAAATGAGAGTGTTATCTAAGATAACACCAAAATTTTTAACCTGAGCTGACAATGAAATAGGAGGATTATCAATATTGAGTGATAGCTTATGAGATCTGACCGTTTTTGATTTGGTTCCAACTATGAGGAGTTCTGTTTTATTACCATTAAGTTTCAAGAGATTATTAGCAAACCAGGTCTGTATTTCACTTAAGCACCTTGTTATAGTCATAGTAGGTAGTGACTCAACCAATGAAGAAGAGATATACATTTGAGTATCATCTGCATAACAATCAAAGTTTACATTATACTTCCTTAAAATTTCTCCTAGCGGGAGAATGTATGGGCTTAAATAAGGGCCAAAATGTTTGTGTAGTTAAAAGAAAAATTTGAAATTGAAAATATGTAAACTGAAAGCAAAAGTCAAATTTTTAGAGTGAACTTTAAAAAAGAAAGACTTGGATTTAAAATAAAATCAAACGTTTGGAATATTTGTAAGAATTGAAACCCCAATGATATTTTTATTTAGATTTTTTCTGAGTAAACTTTACTAAAGAATTTTCAGTAATTTTTTTTTAATTATTGTTTTTTTTAAAAATCCATTCAGTCTCAGATTACATTTTTTCACATTCAGATCCTTTAAATTAATGTACAAAAAATTTCTTCAGGTTCAGATTTTTCTTTCAGCTTCAGATTTTTTTTTTCACTTTCGGATCTGTATTTTTCAGTTACAGACTTTTGGCCCTGTTTTGGCCTGGTGGGCGTGGCTACACAGAGAGGGGCGGGGAATCATGAGTGACAGCAGGCCGCTGGAGGCTGAAGACGGCCCATTTTTCATGTTGCCTTCAGGAAACCTGGGAATAAACACAATTTATCAAACACCTCCTGCACTGTATTATTTGATAATGGTTAGATAACATGTCATGCATAAGTGCTTAAACTCAGTTACTAAAGCTCTTTCAATCAGTAATGTGTACAAATTACACAGTGACTGATCAATTATGAGAAGTTTTCCCAACCACTACGTGAGAAGTGATCATTTCCCATGCTCTCAAAGTAGCATACGTGGGTGCTGCTGTTGTGCCTCAGGGAACGATGGCGTCGTCATCCAACAACACTGCTGGTGCGAACAGTCAGGTGAGTGTTTAAGTTTGGAAAAGTTACACTGCAGTCTGTGAATGCTAAGAATTTACGAAGTGGCTATTGTTATGGTTAAAAGTAAGATTCATTTTTCGGCTATTCTGTTTTTTTATTTAATTTTCATGGTGAAATCAGTAGCCGTTTTAGGCACGGTCAGACAGGGCAGTTGTCCGGGGGCGGCATTTTTTCATGACACAAAAGGGACGCACAAGCGCTGAGTAAAAAAATAAAAAAGAAAGAAATCTGCGCCGCACCGAGGTTTATATTCAATCTGTCATATCACAGAGTCTGGATTGGAAACAGCAAGTTGGCGCCCCCTGCAGCTGCAGGCGCTCCTGCTGACTGAGAGGGTTCAGGTGGGTGCACCGTGTGTGTATGAAGAAGAGGAAGGGGAGGGGTGCGGCGGGGGAATTCACCTCTGGGTCTTTCCCAGGCCCCCACAATGCGGCTGGTGGTTTTAGCTTTTTCATGTTCATCTCTTCTGTTTGGCTCTTGACTCAATAAGTTTCCTTTAGTCAGGACTAAACAATTTGACCTGGGGGGGGTGACCACAAAATCGTTTTGTTTTTCCTTTTTTTATTCGGCCATTTCACACAATTCAGAAAAACCTGAAAGAATGATAGGCCTGTGTTTATGATATTATGAATGAAATGTGTGTTAAATGGAAGAACATCAAGATGTGATTGACTTTAGCCATGTTAATACAGTTGATTCAGCCCCTACCCGCTCATTTCATTTGGGAAAGACCCAGAGGTGAATTCCCCCGCCGCACCCCTCCCCTTCCTCTTCTTCATACACTCACAGTGCACCTGAACCCTCTCAGTCAGCAGGAGCGCCTGCAGCTGCAGGGGGCGCCAACTTGTTGTTTCCAATCCAGACTCTGTGATATGACAGATAGAATAGAAAACCTCGGTGCGGCACAGATTTCTTTCTTTTTTATTTTTTTACTCAGCGCTTGTGCGTCCCTTTTGTGTCATGAAAAAATGCCGCCCCCGGACAACTTCCCTGTCTGTCCGTGCCTAAAACTGCTACTGATTTCACCATAAAAATTAAATAAAAAAAACAGAATAGCCGAAAAATGAATCTTACTTTTAACCATAACAATAGCCACTTCGTAAATTCTTAGCATTCACAGACTGCAGTGTAACTTTTCCAAACTTAAACACTCACCTGACTGTTCGCACCAGCAGTGTTGTTGGAAGACGACACCATCGTTCCCTGAGGCACAACAGCAGCACCCACGCATTTGAGAGCTATGAGAGCATGGGAAATGATCACTTCTCACGTAGTGGTTGGGAAAACTTCTCATAATTGATCAGTCACTGTGTAATTTGTACACATTACTGATTGAAAGAGCTTTAGTAACTGAGTTTAAGCAGTTATGCATGACATGTTATCTAACCATTATCAAATAATACAGTGCAGGAGGTGTTTGATAAATTGTGTTTATTCCCAGGTTTCCTGAAGGCAACATGAAAAATGGGCCGTCTACAGCCTCCAGCGGCCTGCTGTCACTCATGATTCCCCGCCCCTCTCTGTGTAGCCACGCCCACCAGGCCAAAACAGGGCCAAAAGTCTGTAACTGAAAAATACAGATCCGAAAGTGAAAAAAAAAATCTGAAGCTGAAAGAAAAATCTGAACCTGAAGAAATTTTTGTACATTAATTAAAAAGATCTGAATGTGAAAAAAATGTAACCTGAGACTGAATGGATTTTTAAAAAAACAATAATTAAAAAAAATTACTGAAAATTCTTTAGTAAAGTTTACTCAGAAAAATTCTAAATAAAAATACCATTGGAGTTCAAGTTCTTACAAATATTCCAAACGTTTGATTTTATTTTAAATCCAAGTCTTTCCTTTTCAAAGTTCACTCTAAAAATTTGACTTTTGCTTTCAGTTTACATATTTTCAATTTCAAATTTTTCTTTTAACTACACAAACATTATGGCCCTTATTTAAGCCCATAAGAATGCAGATATAAATAAAATCGGACCCAAAACTGAACCTTGAGGGACCCCACATGATAAGTGGTGTGAGGTGAGATTTGGATAACAT